>NC_064921.1:380698129-381028843 GCF_023897955.1 Schistocerca gregaria | reverse complement strand
CGGAAAAAGCACGCGAAGTTCAGAAGAATGCGAAATCCCGAAGATGGTCTAAAATTTACAGACGCGTGAAATTTGGCACGTACTTCGATGCGAGATGCCTTTAATAGGTTCCACAACGAAACATTGTCTCGAAATTTGGTACAAAATCTGAAGAAATTCTGGTCGTATGTAAAGTACACAAGTGGCAAGACGCAGTCAATACCTTCGCTGCGCAGTGCCGATGGTACTGTTACCGACGACTGTGCCGCTAAAGCGGAGTTATTGAACGCAGTTTTCCGAAATTCCTTCACCAGGGAAGACGAATGGAATATTCCAGAATTTGAAACACGAACATCTGTTAGCATGAGTCTCTTGGAAGTAGATACCTTAGAGGTTGCGAAGCAACTCAAATCGCTTGATACGGGATAGTCTTCAGGTCCAGATTGTATACCGATTAGGTTCCTTTCAGATTACGCTGATACTATAGCTCCCTACTTAGCACTCATATACAACCGCTCGCTCACCGATAGATCTGTACCTACAAATTGGAAAATTGTGCAGGTCGCACCAGTGTTCAAGAAGGGTAGTAGGAGTAATCCATTTAACTACAGACCTATATCATTGACGTCGGTTTGCAGTAGGGTTTTGGAGCATATACTGTATTCAAACATTATGAATCACCTCGAAGGGAATGATCTATTGACACGTAATCAGCATGGCTTCAGAAAACATCGCTCTTGTGCAACGCAGCTAGCTCTTTATTTGCATGAAGTAATGGCCGCTATCAACAGGGGATCTCAAGTTGATTCCATATTTCTAGATTTCCGGAAAGCTTTTGACACCGTTCCTCACAAGCAACTTCTAATCAAGCTGCGGAGCTATGGGGTATCGTCTCAGTTGTGCGACTGGATTCGTGATTTCCTGTCAGGAAGGTCGCAGTTCATAGTAATAGACGGCAAATCATCGAGTAAAACTGAAGTAATATCAGGTGTTCCCCAGGGAAGCGTCCTGGGACCTCTACTGTTCCTGATCTATATAAATGACCTGGGTGACAATCTGAGCAGTTCTCTTAGACTGTTCGCAGATGATGCTGTAATTTACCGTCTAGTAAGGTCATCTGAAGACCAGTATCAGTTGCAAAGCGATTTAGAAAAGATTGCTGTATGGTGTGTCAGGTGGCAGTTGACGCTAAATAACGAAAAGTGTGAGATGATCCACATGAGTTCCAAAAGAAATCCGTTGGAATTCGATTACTCGATAAATAGTACAATTCTCAAGGCTGTCAATTCAACTAAGTATCTGGGTGTTAAAATTACGAACAACTTCAGTTGGTAGGACCACATAGATAATATTGTCGGGAAGGCGAGCCAAAGGTTGCGTTTCATTGGCAGGACACTTAGAAGATGCAACAAGTCCACTAAAGAGACAGCTTACACTACACTCGTTCGTCCTCTGTTAGAATATTGCTGCGCGATGTAGGATCCTTACCAGGTGGGATTGACGGAGGACATCGAAAGGGTGCAAAAAAGGGCAGCTCATTTTGTATTATCACGTAATAGGGGAGAGAGAGAGTGGCAGATATGATACACGAGTTGGGATGGAAGTCATTGCAGCATAGACGTTTTTCGTCGCGGCGAGACCTTTTTACGAAATTTCAGTCACTAACTTTCTCTTCCGAATGCGAAAATATTTTGTTGAGCCCAACCTACATAGGTAGGAATGATCATCAAAATAAAATAAGAGAAATCAGAGCTCGAACAGAAAGGTTTAGGTGTTCGTTTTTCCCGCTCGCTGTTCGGGAGTGGAATAGTAGAGAGATAGTATGATTGTGGTTCAATGAACCCTCTGCCAAGCACTTAAATGTGAATTGCAGAGTAGTCATGTAGATGTAGATTATAATTTCTATAGTTCCTATAATATCCCTTATAGCCATGGAAGGCAGGGATCCACTTTGCCAGGAACCAGGTTTCCTTTATGGCAATGCAGATGTAAAGCTTAACGCTTGCCGTAGCTCAGACAGGAGGTGGAAAAAAACCGCCGCAATTCCACTGTAGGACGATGTGATCATGAGACTGGTAAGGATGGAACACTCAATGAGGTAGTCTACGCCTCAGGGTCACCTGCTTCCACCATATGAGTACCTGTGCGATCGAAATCCATTTTTTCTGAGTGTCTGGTGAGATCTAGGTCTTCAGCAGACGCCAAAATCTCCACCCCATCCTCAGACACCAAGCTTGTAGGTAGTGGTGGTGTGGGTGCCATTGCAATGTCCTTTGTCTTAGGGGTTTTCTTTTTGGATTTATCTTGCTGCTCCTTGGGCTTCCCTGGCTGGGAGTACTTCACTGGCTCAGTCGCCAGGAGTGAGGAAGAGTGCGAATCCCTATGAGCAGCTGTTTTAAGCTCTTCAGCCACTGGCAAGTGTCATCTTCCTCACTAGCAGAAACCTGGGAAGGGAATGACCCAAGGAACCCCTTCCTAGAGAGAGAAGCTGAAAAAGACTTATGTTTCTCCGGTTTAGAAGTGGGGGACGGACATCCTTTATGGTTAGGGGGTGTTGCTCCTGAAGTAGGTGGTGCAGGAGAAGCAGAGAGGGAAATGCCCCCCACCATCAAGGGGGTAGGTGTAGTCTTCTGGCTCTGAGAGGTGACTGGGGTTGGCAGAGCTGATGGTGCCAGAACTATTGTAGCAGCGGTGTAAGACAATGTCGTACACACAGGATGCATGCGTTCAAATTTTCTCTTAGCCTCAGTGTAGGTCAGTTAGTCCAAGGTCTTGTACTCCATGATTTTCCTTTCCTTCTGGAGAATCCTGCAGTCTGGTGAGCAAGGCAAGTGGTACTCTCCGCAGTTGACACAGATGGAAGGCAGTGCATATGGAGTATTGGGATGTGATGGGCATCCGCAATCTCAACATATGATGCTGGAAGTACAGTAGGAAGACATATGGCTGAGCGTCCAGTACTTAAAGCATCACATTGGGGGAGGGATATAGGACTTCACATCACAGCAGTAGACCATTACCTTGAACTTCTCTGACAATTTATCACCCCCAAGGCTAAGATGAAGTCACCGGTGGCAACCTGGTTATCCCTTGGACCCCAGTGGGTCCGCATCACATTGTCAGACACCAAAAGAAGGTCCCTGTGAAATTTAATACCCTGGACCGTATTTAAGCTCTTATGGGGCGTGATGGTTACAGGAACATGCCCCAGCTTGTCACAAGCTAGTAATGCCTGTGATTGGGCAGAGGATGCTGTTTTGATGAAGACTGACCAGGATCTCATTGCGGACAAGCCCTCCACCTCCACAAACTTGTCCTCTAAATGCTCCATAGAAAACTGAGGATTCATTGTCATGAAAGATTCTCCATCAGCTCTCAAACATACAAGGTACAGGTGTGAATAAGATGCACTGCCATCCTGAGCCTGACGTTCCTTCCATTGTCTGGCCAGGGAGGGGAATGATTTTGGGTCATACTTCTGTGCGTTAAATTGAGCTCGTGAACACTTAGAGCTGCTCGGGTTCCACCACCAGCAAGAGATGCTTCATCGCGCGTCACCCCCAATGATAACACCCACTCCGACCAGGGGTCCTCCCCACAGGTGCCACCCAGCCCCAGCAAAGGCCACCTGACAGGATGGCCATTGTCGGGGAACCCGATGCCCCCGGGGGATGGGCATCTAACCCTTGGCACATGTGGGGAGTTAACAGCGCAGGCATCAGCAGGGCGATCCCTGTGTGGTCTGGGGTCTACAACCAACAGAGTACATGGCAGCCCCATCACAACGGACTGGCTACCATGCTGAATATCAGGTGCAAAGTAGTCCACAGCCATCACTGATGCAGAAAGCAACACTGCATAGTGAATGGTGGAAAACACACCCAGGAAGGTGTCCTTGTCTAAAAGGTGGAGAATGGGTGGGACTGCAATACAATGACAAGAAAGTGGGTTAAAGATCTCAATGCACAGTTCCCCAATTGGCTCACTTGTTGGGAAAATTTTGAAGAATGGAGATCACATCACACCCTACAGGGGACCATCACATAAAGGCCAAAATGCGTGAAACTCCTTTTAGTTTCCTCTTAAGATAATCAGGAATACCTCAGGCCTATTATTATCCCCAGACCCACAGGGGGTACAGAAATGCATGACACACAACTTGGTGACTGAAAACTGGAAGCCGTGGGCTAGAGCCCATGACTGCACCTTGTGAATGGCTCCCTGTAGGTGCCGCTCAACACCACCAGTACTGGAGGAGCATTTCAAAACGCAGAAGTCACCTGCATAGAGAGAAGGTGAGACTGATGGCCCTACAGCTGTTGCTAGACCATTAATAGCCACAAAAAAATACAGAAACACTCAATATGGAGCCCTGCGGGATGTCATGTTCCTGAATATGGGGGTAACTATGAGAGGCACAGACCTAGACACAGAAAGGATGGAGCAACAAGAAGTTTTAGATAAAATCTAGGATCAGGCCTTGGAGACCCCATTCATAAAATGCGGCAAGGATATGACATCGCCAGTTCGTGTCTTATGTTTTTTGTGAGTCAAAAGAAGGCAATCAGATGCTGACATCTGTAAAAAGCCGTTTGGATGGCAGACTCAAAGAACACAAGATTATCAGTAGTAGAGCGATCCTGGCGGAAGCCGCCTTGACAAGGAGCCAGTAGCCGCTGTGACTCCAGGACCTGACCCAACCTAACCGCCGACACACAATATGTTCCCGCAGCTTACAAAAAAAAGTTGGTGAGGCTGATGGGCCTACAGTTACCCATGTCAAGTGGGTTTCGATCAGGTTTGAGCACCGGAATGATGGTGCTCTCCCACTATAGTGATGGAAAGACACCAAGACACCATAACACCACATCTGGTTGAAGATGATGAGGAGATGTCGCTTGTAGCCAAATGAGAGCTGTTTACTCATCTGACTGTGGATCTGGTCTGGCCCAGGAGCTGCCTTGGGGCAATGTGCAAGGGTGCTGAGGAGCTCCCCCTCTGTAAATGAGGCGTTATAGGGTTCACTGTGATGTGTAATGGACGAGAGGACTTTCCCTTCCAGCTGCCGTTTGAAAGTGCGAAAGGCTGGGGGGGAGGGGCGGGGGGGGGGGGGGGGGGGGGGGGGGGAGGAAGGCGTAATTCTCCATTGCAGAGGCTCGAGCATAGTGCTCAGCAATGTGCTCTCAGTAGATAACACGCCACTGAGGTTAATGCCAGGGACACCTGTTGGGGTATGGTACCGAAAGAGACCTCTGATTTTTGTCCAGACATGGGAAGCTGACACATGGCACCCAATGGTCAACACGTACCTCTCCAAACACTGCTGTTTCCCTTGTTTTATAAGCTGGCGAATGCGGGCATGGAGCCACTTATAGGCTAGTAGGTGCTCTAGGGAAGGGTGCTGCTCACGTCACTGTGGAGCTCACTGACACTCTTTAATTGCCTCAGTGACTTCTGGCAACCACCAAGTGGTTGTCTTTCACTGGGGGCACCCTAAAGAAAGAGGGATCACATTTTCTGCTGCAGAAACAATCATTGTAGTGACCTGCTCAACGACATCTATGGCACCATGTGGGGGAGATTCAGTGGTGACAGCAGAGGTGAAGGCATCCGTGGGCATGATGCCAGAGGAGAGACAAAGATGGGGAAGTGATCACTACGACACACGTTATCATGTGCTCTCCAGCGGACAGATGGGAGAAAGCCAGAACTGCAAACCGAGAGATCAATGGCTGAATATGTGCCACATGCCACACTGAAAATTGTGGGAGCACCTGTATTTACCAGGCAGAGGTCGAGGTCAGGTTGTGAAAGTAAATTTTCGGCCTCCCTACCTCAGCCAGTAAGCATGGCGCCACCTCACATGGGGGTTATGTGCTTTAAAATCTACCAAAAGTAAGAAAGGTTTAGGGAGCTCATCAATCAGTGTAGTCAATACATTCAGGGGTACTGCACCATCAGGAGGGATATTTACATTGCAGACAGTTATTCCCTGCATCATCCTTATCCTGACAGCCACAGCTTGAGGGGGGGTTCGAAACGGCAAAGGTTCACTACGTACTGAGTTCAGGACATACACGCAAACTCCACCTGAAACTATTATATTCACTACGGTTCTTGTAATATCCCCTGTAGCTGCGAAGGGTAGGGGTCTGCATTGCTGGGAACCAGGTTTCCTGGAGGGCAATGCAGAAAGCAGGTGTAAAGCTTAACAGTTGCTATAGCTCAGCCAGGTGGTGGAAAAAACCACCGCAATTCCACTGGAGGATTACATAATTGTGAGACTGGGTAGGCATGAAACACTCAAGGAGGCAGTCTATGTCTCAGGGTCACCTGCTGCCACCAAATGAATACCTGTGCGATTGACATAAATGAATACCTGTGCGATTGACATCCATTGTGTCTGAGGGCCCAGTGACATCTAGGTCCTCAACGGACACCACAATCTCTGCCTCATCTTTTTCAGGCACAAGCTTGTAGGTATTGGTGATGTGGGTACCACCATGGTGCCTTTGTTCTTGGGGGGTCTTCTTAAGTTTCTCTCACTGCTCCTTCGGTTGGTCTGGATGGAAGGACTTCACTGATTCCATCTTAGGGACTGAGGAGGACCATGAAGCCCTACGACCAGCCACCAGTGGTCGCTTCAGACACAGGTGGGTGTCAGCTTTGCCACTGGTAGGAAGATGGGAAGGGAGTGACCCAAGGGAACCCTTTCTGGCAAGAGGAGACAAAGAAAACTTACGCTTCTCCACCTGAGAAGTGAGGATTGACATCCCCGATGTTGGGGGGGGGACGGGGTTGGGGGGTGTAGGGGGTGCGTCGTGACGGGGGGGGGGGGGGGGGGGGGTGCTCCTCAAGTAGGTTGTGCAAGAACAGAGAGGGAAGTGCCCCTTACCACTAAGGGCGGGCAAGTGGAGCTGACAGCTCTGAGAGCCAACTGTACGCAGCGGAACAGAAGACGGTAGAACCAGTCATAGCGGCGTTGTAGGTTGACATCCTATGCACAGGACGTAGTCTCTCATATTTTCTCTTAGCCTCAATGTAGGTCAGTCAGTCCAGGGTCTTGTATTCCATTATTTTTCTTTCTTTCTTTCTGGAGTATCCTGCATTCTGGCGAGAAAGGTAAATGGTGATCTCTGCAGTTGACACAGATGGGAGATGAGGCACAGGGAGTATTGGGATGTGATGGGCATCCACAATCCCAACAGGTGACACTGGACGTACAGCAATAAGACATGGCCGAACTTCCAGCACTTAAAGCACCACTTTAAAGGACGGATATATGGCTTTAGGTCACAGCGATAGACCATCACCTTGACCTTCTCGGGTAATGTGTCACACTCTAAGGCCAAGATGAAGGCACCGGTAGCAACCTGATATTCACTCAGACCTCAGTGGATGTGCTGGATAAAATGGACACCTTGTTGCTCTCTGAATTGGCGCAGAACTCATCGTCAGACTGCAAAAGAAGGTCCTTGTGAAATATGATACCCTGGACTGTATTTAAGCTCCTATGGGGCGTGCTGGCAACAGAAACATTCCCCACCTTGTCACAGGTGATTAGTGCCTGACTGGACAGAGGATGCTGTTTTGATAGGACCGACCCTGGTCACATTTTGGACAAGCCCTCCACCTCCCCAAATTTGTCCTCTAAATGCTCCACAAAAAACTGAGGTTTCATTGACAAGAAAGATTCCCCATCAACTCTTGTACATACAAGGTACTGTGCGGTGAGTAAGTTTTGCTGCCATCCTTAGCCTGCAATTCCTCCCATGGTCTGGCCAGGGGGTGACATACTACGCTTCATGGCATGTCATCCACCCTGATGCCACCCACTCCGACTAGGGGCCCTCCACATGGCCACCACCCAGCCACAGCAAAGGCCATCTGGCTGGAAGTCCATTGCCAGGAGTCCCGATGCCCCAGCTTGACTGGCATCTGCTCCTTGGCATACGTGGGGAGTTAACGGTGCAGGCATCAGCAGAGTGATTCCTGTGTGGTCAGGGGGCTACAACCAACAGGGTACAAGGTGGCCCCACCACAACGGACTGGCTACTGTGCTGGATATCAGGTGCAAACAAGCTAAGTAGTCCATTAGCAATAACAGTGCAGAAAGGGATACTGCACAGAGGATGGAGGAAGAAGCACCCAGGAGGGTGACCTCGTCCAACAGCTGGAGAACGAGCTGAAGTGCAGATCCACATTGTTGAAGGATGCGAGAAGTCTCAGTTCATGATGGACAATACGCACCATGTAAGGCAACCTTCCCCAATTGGCTCATTCTTCGGGAAAAATTTTGAAAAATGGAGAGCTCAAACCATACAGGGGAACATCACAAAGGCCGAAACATGTGAGAGTCCTTTTAGTGGCCTCTTACAACAGGCAAGAATACGTCAGGCCTGTTCTAACTAGAGATAGGCAAACTCATTAATCCTTGGGCACTAGTTCACTGGGGATCACTCTTTTTTTGGAAACTATTCATTTTTATATGTTCACTGTTCATTTGCGCGTGGTATATGGTTATTATTAAAAATTGAAAATTAGTAGCTTATGCGACTGAAGATGGAAGGTGCGGAGTGGGGGCACTTGCCTCCCCCCTGGAGTACAGAATTTTTATTCATTACAGAATTCTCACACACTTAAAGTAATTTTCGTGATTCTGCTAAACCTTTTGTTTAGCCAACTGTAGCATTATATGGCTGATCACAGTGAAATAATATAAGGTGACGCATGAAGAACTGGTAAGGAAATAACAAAAAAGCTAATGCAAACAACAACTTTGAAACAATAGATGATGATTGGTGGGCGACAATGAGCAGTCTAGTAATCAGGGCCAATTTTTCATGTGCCACCCTGTACCACTGAAATAATATTGTAGGAGATATCATGGAGCATGGGCTTCATTCAGTTGTCATTCGGTCTACCTTCTGTAACAATAAATATGCTGTTTTACCTCAGATCAAAAAAGATGAAAAATGGCCACTCGTGTGTGACGTTCTGACTTCCTTTGCATGTGTTATAACAAAAAACCTGCCTTTTTGTAAGTATATCTTCTGCTGTTTATCGAAGTAGTGAAGTAAGTTGACATGCCCTTTTGTTACCTGAAAAGATGTCTGTATTACATACCACATAATTTTTATGCAATTTATGTAATTATAAGACACTTTAATTACCGGTCATGGACGCTGAATAGAATATGAAAAAACCATAAGTCCTGAGTTCAAAAAAGGTTTGCAACAGATCTAGAATGGGCACATGCATCGAACGAAACTAACAACTCGATACTGAACTAATTAGAAGCAATCGGCAGTGGACTTGTGAGTGGCCACGCGAAGAAGGACGAGTCCCGGTGAGACCAAGACCAAGACTGAGACTGAGACAGCCGGGAATAGGACCGAGGTTGGAACGAGACTGGCCGATGCGCCATTGCAGGAATGAGACCGACCATTTCCCACTCCCGGGAACAATAAGTAGAAAGCCGCAACCAAAGTGAACTATGAAAGATTGTTCCTTAGAATTTGTTCCTCGCTCCTTCCATTCATCTTGGTGAAATGTTCCTTCAGACCTGTTAATTCGCGAACAACCCATCTCTAATTCTAACCCCCAGACCTGCATGGGGGTCACAATGTCAGTACTGGCTCTTGAGCAAAAACATTTGATGACCATTGCCTTAGACCCTTTTGATCTACAGGAAAATATGCTACTACATTAAACACACCTTTAGTCCAAAGCAGATAATATATAATGTATTGCAGATGAATTTATTCTGCAAAAAGGAGGGAAAATAATATCAAAATTATATTGTTACATCCTGGACAGAATAAAAATAATGAAAGACATTATGTTATCACTTTCCATAGAGATGAGGCACTTAGTAGTATACATACAAAATCATATGAAGAACAGTGAAATCATTGCTGAACTTCCAGGCAATGTCATCCACTAGAGTTAAGTAAAAATGAAATATCATGTAGACTTGATAATAAGGCTTCCACATGGACACTTACATTCACATTCCATTATATTACATTTCATTTATTCACTACAAGTAATAAAAGTTTCACATTTTATTGTGATACACAATATTCAGTATTAAGTTTCAGATGGACAGTGGCTCACAGCATACAATACAGAGCCAAGGCTAGTATTCTGAGAAATAATGTTGAACAGAAGGAGTGGAAAATTAGAGTTTAACATGACTAAGTTATCAGAGTGTGCACACTTTCCTAGATTTCTACTGCCATACAAGGTATGATATCTGCTTAGAAAGTTGTTTCTTATATTTACAATTTTGTCAATGTTATTAAGAAATGTGTTTTACAGTACTCACTGTCCGAAAACAAGTCAGAGGTACTAAACAGTAATTTACTAGTATACAAATTCAAGAAAATGAAACCTCTTTCATTAAACAGGAAAACAAAGTTCTTTTTTCTAGAAAAGAAATTGCTGCACGTGTTTAATTATCCTCATGGGTTCAATGCCACTGTTCCACAGTGGGCATTAATTAGTTTTATCAGACTACTCAAAAGCAAACAAGCAGATAAGAAATGTGGAAGAAAGCCAAGAGGTGAGAGTGACACCAGACTTTGGTCAGCACAAAATAGACTGACCATGACTAAGAAGACTTAATAAAAGCACTACATAAATTGGAAATATACCCCATTAACCAAATTTCACAAAGTTGCTATTCCTCTGAATAACTTGCCCCAAACTTTATATTCTCCATTACAGAATTCTGGAGAATACGTACACTTAGTTGCCAAAACTTCATTCGCATTTTCCAAGTTTACTCACCTGTCCACAATGAACTAGCAGCCTTAAACCATGAACCATCATTCCCATAATAAATTTCACTGAAGGATGCCATGCAAATTGAGATGAACTTCAGACAGGAACGCATGGACTCACAGAACTGCAATGCAATACACGTCTTGTAATATTTATCAACAGCTAAACAATCATGAAACATTTCTTAGTTATCAGGACTTTTATTAGGATTATCATACACTGAATACTCTAAGAAAGGTCACTTTGGAGAAGAGTATTTCTTCGGTTATGAACTCTTAGTGAGGATCAGGATGTCTGGCATTACCTCAGACACACACAATCTGTAAACACCAAAGACAAAAATCATGAACTAGGCAAAGCAAAATGGCTGCATCTATATTTATCGTGACAAGAATCACATTAATAACATGTAATCC
The DNA here is from genome assembly GCF_023897955.1 of Schistocerca gregaria. Lineage (NCBI taxonomy): Eukaryota > Metazoa > Arthropoda > Insecta > Orthoptera > Acrididae > Schistocerca > Schistocerca gregaria. The sequence goes on along the minus strand of NC_064921.1, from coordinate 381,017,660 downwards.
TCTTTGTACCCCTCTCTTCATCAGTTCTTTACAACTTACACACTCATAGAAGCTTTCTAAAATTTCTGTGTCTCTTCCTTTCCCTTTTTCTCAATTCTGTTGCAGCCAAACTTCCTCGTCACCAGACTAGACACTTATCAGTTCTGTGAAGATACATACATTACCTCTTTCCTCATTCTTGTAAGTTTAATTTTAACAATCAATGAGATTATGACATTAGCCTGTAGATGATGTAGACTTCCTCACAGTATTGTGTATGGGACAGTACTCAGGTTGAGCTGAAATAACATATTTTGATTAAATGAAGCTGACAACAATAAATCAGCGTCAACTTGGCAAAACCAAAAATTTCCACAATGCATAAATTAATATCTCTTCCAAAGCAACGTTCAGTCTAAGATTATTGACATGTGCAATTTGTACTAAACATCTTTCATGTTAACACTACCAAGCAATAATTTTGCACACATTCAGGAGAAAAGATGGAAACCCAGCATACAATGACTGTTAAATTTTACTTATTCATTTTAGAGGAGGAAAAAACTGAGATATACAAATTCTGAAAAAGACCACAGAGTGCATAATGAAATTACAAATACAAATCTGTAAACAACAAAAAACTTGATCAAACCTTTGAGTTATTAGCATAGTTAGGACATCATGTTGCAACAATCCGATGAATTTACTATTAGTCATCTTTAGGCAAAGACTTTGCCTGAAGAGGACAAGTAGGAAACTCGTCGAAACACTGCAACAACATGATTCCATGAACTCAAAAAGTTTTCATAAATGAAATTTCCCAAGAAAGCCTGCATTCCCATACAATAAACTAAAGACAAGTAGGACATCAAACAGGCCAACTCTGAGCAGGAATGGCACCACAAGGCATTTTAATTTCTAATGTCTATACTTTTACAAATAAATCCACAAAGCTTTGTCAGCATGACCAGGTAGAATTCAGGATTCACACTGTTTTTACTTGTGAAATTCCATTATTTTTTCCACTTACTACTGGCTGCATTTGTTGCTTTAGGTACACTTAACGTCAAAAGTAAGAGATTCTTTGACGAATTTTCCACAGCATACAAACCATACTTACAGGTGTATGAAACTCTAGAATTTTCCAAATCTTTTTAAAAACTGTAATAAAAATTGAGATAATTAATTGTAAAATTTGATATTTTTCTAAACAAAGTTTAAAATGTAACAGCTCATTCATTTTTTCATAAATTAAATAAATTCTAGAGTTTCATACACCTGTAAATATGGTTTGTATGCTGTGCAAACTTCATCGAAGAATCTCTATTACTTACGAAGAAAAGTGAACCTATAGCAACAAATGCAGCCAATAGTAAATGAAAAAAATGATGAAATTTCACATGTGAAAAAATTGTTTAATTACGTTTTTGAACTTCCATTGCTATGAGTGTGAAGCCTTAATTCTTCCTGACCAGGCTGACAAATTTTCGTGAATTTATTTATAAAAAGAAAGACAGTGGAAGTTAAAATGTACTGTGGTACCTCTTCTGATCCAAGTTGACCTGTTTGATGTCCTACCCCCCCCCCCCCCCCCAAGGGGAGATATAATGGATTTTGGTCCAAAAAAATCGACTTTCCAAAAACATTATTTTATGTTAACAGAATCTTCTGTCTGTTCTTGGTAGAACAACATTAGCCTTGTCTAGTACTTATTTTATTTTATTAGTTTTGTTTATTAACAGAAACTGCTATGTGGTTATGCTATTCCTATTTTGTGCTAAAGGTTATCCTGGCTACTCCATTATTATTTATGTACTGTTCATTTTTTTCTTTTTCATTGCAAAGGTGTCACTTACTGTATGTTTCTACTTCAGTCTAGATGTGTTACTTTCTTCCAGTGTGTTTGCAAACATTTAACTTCTTTGGTGATAATACTCAGCAAATGTCTGAAGATGGCCTTGTAAGCCAAAAACCAGTTAACAATAAAAGTAATATTTTAGAACAAAAGCAAACTGGTGCTTTTCATTTATTAAATATTATTTTCTTGATCTACACAGTTTAATCTATGTTGTGTGTGAATTTTATTGTGAAAGCAGCTTTAGAAATGCCTTTAAATTGTTAAACTGATTATCTCTGCACTGGTGGCTACTCCCACCTTTTCCAACATTTGGGAAACTGCTTGCGTCAGCAGAATTTTTGTCAGAATGAAGGCTAATTTCTTTCGATATCTTTGGCTGACATCTCTACCTTTGGCTGAAAACTTTCTTGTGTGTGGTTTATTTACATTTTGACAATACTAACCACATGTTAGTAGGTGGAAGGTTGAATTCGCAAACCTTTCCATGGAAGTCAAGATTTACGCATAATGGGTGGTGGAAAAACTGTGTGTAGGCTATGGAAGTATCATGGAAATCAGTTTACCGACAGAAAAGAGGAAGCAGCTCGACATGAACAAAAGCTCTCAGCCACAGCATCGAAACTTGGGACAGGAGAATTGTATAGGTGCGTGAAAGATGTTGGTGTGGATTCCACTGGATTCAGACTTATTGATTTAGAGCTTCTCTTCCAGGCTATGAAGTTTTCATGTTAATGTGTTAGCTGTAAAAATACAGAATGCATTATTGTTGTTGAAGAAAGACGAGTGGGAATAGCTTGTGATTTTAAATAAATTCATAATTCGTGTGGCAATGATTTTCATTTTCCTCCTCCCAAAAAACTGACACTGGTAGCTATGAAAGCAATTTTAGGTTACCACATGCTCTGAGATGCCTTGGACAGGGCAGGGAAGGAGGTAATTTATTGTATGATTTTCTGAACAAGCCTCCACCTTGTGCAGGGTCTGAAAAAATAAATAAAGAAATGTCTAATGCTGTATGTGATACTGCCAAACTTTCTGCGAAGAAAGCAGTGGAGGAATTGGTGGAAATAAGGCAAAAAGAAATAGGTCCTGGAAAGAGTTATTAGGAAAAACATATTCAATTTAGAGGCAATGAGGCATGCTGTGTGGGCAAATTTTTTCCCCACAAACTATCCGCTGAACAAACACCAATGTACAATCTGTGTCTGAAAGACGATTGGTGTAAGTTCAACAACAGAAATGAGATATATTCACATAAACACTCATTACCAGAACCTGTTATGAATGCAATTAAGCCCATATTCAGATTTCTTGAAAACCCTGATTTACTGAGGAAGTGTCTTCACGGAAAGATACAAAATGCAAATGAAAGCCTCAATAGCTTAATTTGGATTAGATGCTCAAAAAGGACAGTCTGTGAACTTTAAGTACTCAAAATATATGTCTATGATGCAGTTTTATGGTACAAATGCAGACATAATAGCAGAACTGAAATGCTGAAGAAAGGTGGTATAGATCCTGGTGTGTTTACGACAAAAACATTTAACACCATCGACGAGCCACCAGATCAGTGTCTTACTTGCAAACACAAACCAGGCAGATTTGAAGAGGAGAGAAGAGAAACCTGGAGGATGAGGAGTATTAGCATGGAGGATATTAAAATTGAGGTAAGCTTATTATGTATAGAAGTATGAGAAGAAAATCTTTGAACCTCATTTTCTCTGTTTTACATTTTTTACATTATTAGAAGCCTTTTCTCAAAAAGTACATGTACTAATGCTACAAAATTTTCAGGAACTGTTTGCACCATGTTGCTCTCTCCCTGGAACTACAATTACATTCAGATTTTTAGATGATTGTATGTAGAAAGAAAAGTTAATTTTGGATGTGCAAAATTAAAAACTCTGTTAATGATACAATTTGTACCATAAATTAATAACTGTAGTTCAGTGGTCTTATAACCTTCTCATGACAATGCAATAAAACTTTCAGATCAATTGCATGATTAGAATTTGAGTGATGGCTTTTTATATAAAAGAATTTCAAAACTTCAGACTTCTGGCAACATATTAATCCTGCATATTTTATTGTAGTTTTCCATTAAAAAACAGCTCTTTTGCTTTGCACATGCAAATTTTAGGTTTGGACATTAATAAATACGGATGTAATGGTTTTTTTTTTAAATAAATGTTTACATTTTCCATTACATCCCCCCTTAAGTGTATTGACAAATTCTCCTATTACTTTGTACACACGGAAACAAACATTTAGGTTGCAACAAAAAGGATAAATTTATCTACCAATAGCAGATGCCAGCTTTGACACCTGCTTTTTTATTCAAAAAGTAAGAAATCTGAACATTTTTGTGACAGAGTCATCTCTACCATAATCCAAGGCCTAGGTAAGCTTGACAGATGCCTGTTTAGCTGAGAGTTGGCAAGCCAGAAAATGTGATGCCATGAGAATAATTGTTGTTGTGGTGCATCTGCTACACATACTGGATTTTGATGAAATGTCCATTTAAATGAGTTTCTTGGTGAAAAATGACAGGCAGCATCTAAGACATTAACACAACAACACAACAGTTCTCTTATGATAAACTTTGAAAATACAAATGGGCAAGCAAACTACTATAAATCAATAAAATGCATTTCTCTGTCAGGCAACTGAAGATAGAAGCAGAGTAACTATGTAAGTAGGCAAAAATTAAGGTATTAGGAGGAGATTAAATAAATTTAAGCAATAAGAAGCACTTCTTAATTTCAGAATTCCATCAACCTATGAAGATCCACAAGCAAAATAAAACATTTAAGGTAGTGAAAGAAAGGTTACGAAGAATTTTTAAGATCTTGAGGGAAGAAGGCAGAGAAGATTTACAAGCATAAATATGAAACTAAGCATTCCATATCAGAAACCTTCCTAATTAGCACAGAAATAAAGCATTATGGTGAAAAAATCAACAGTTTTAGTATCAGAGTTACCTGCAGCCCAAGACAGTACCCATAGAAGCAATACATGTTGACATTTTCTGCTTGCCTCAATAGTTCTTCTGGCGAATGTTTGTCAGCTGGGAAGAGCTCTCCAGGGGGTGACCATGACAGGAGGGTATGAATATGTCTGGCAATAGTTCCCAGTGATGCCAGCACTTGTCCACATGATTCTACCTTGCTAACAATGACAAAAAAAAAAAATTAAAAATTACATAAATGAAATGGCTGGTTGTCGAACCGCATAATAGTGTGTGTGTGTGTGTGTGTGTGTGTGTGTGTGTGTGTGTGTGTGTGTGTGTGTGTGTGTGTGTGTTTAACACAATGGAGAACAAATCAAGAGATGCCAAGTATAAACACTTAATGTGAAAATCATGTGAATGTAGTTAAATTTCTGAAAATATATGAGAAATATGTGCCAGTTTTGATAAATTTGTATAATACGGAATATTACAATAATGAAAGAGCATGAGAAGCAACTACTTCATACTGTAATAAGCTGAAAATTGTGATAAACTACTGCTACTGCAGAAAGCAAGTTGCAAAAGTTGTTAAGTGTATAAAATGTAAAGTCGTACACCATTAGTTGTGTTTAAGATGGCCCAAGCCAAAAAATTCGCTATGTCGAAATTCTGTGAGGAAGAATTAAGTCTAAAGTCTGACACAAATGAGCTTTTTGCACAGTTTCTCAATGAGATAAAGAACTTGAAAGACAAATATAGCACAATGATGAAGATAACTGAAAAGACTCTGTTCATCCTACAAATGAAAACAGAAAGATCAGCGTTAAACGATGTAAATTTAAAGCCTACGGAGAAGACACAGCGTAAACATTCCAACTATGGATAGATTTTGAAACCAAAATGTGCACTGCAATTAGAAAAAGAAGTAAAAGAAAACTCAAACCACAAAAATAATGTATTTCTACAAACTGACAGAGGTGTGAAACAAGCAACAGTAAGGCCGAAACATTGAGAAATCAGAAAAAAGTGCAAACACACACACACACACACACACACACACACACACACACACACACACACACACACACACACACACACACACACACACACACACACACACACACACACACACACACACACCACGAAAATAATGCAAAACAGTTGTGACGTAATAATATATGCAGAAAGCCATGGTAGGAAAGTTGCCATAATTTTATTGTATTAACAGAATATTAAGGTGACAAGTTATGTGAAGCCAGAAACCCCTCAAGGGTGAAGCAGTAAGGAAATGCCACATCAATGATTCAGGTGCACTGCACATTTTATTAATAGCAGGACCAACGGATATCTGATGAAATGAAATCAATTAAGCCAGTCATTGTTTACAGGAGACACTGGAAGAGCAAGGCAAACAAACTAATTATTTCGGACATTTTTAGAAGATAAGACTGCTTGCTTTTCCATGCGTATATGAAGAAATAAAGAAAGTAAATAATTTATGCTGGAACTCTGCCAAGGCTTCCCCATGTACACTTCCTCGCAGTGGATGTTATGGCCAGAAAAGATTATACAAGACATGGCATGCACTTGAACTGAATGGGAAAGTATTTCACAAGTAAAAAAATTGCATATTTAATAAACAGTTACTATTCTGTGTCCAAGTAAACAGATACCAAGACTTGACTACATCCCTTCATTGAATGTCTCCCTATCCCGCACAGAAGAGCAAACAGACTATTCACTGGTGCCAAAAATAAACACAGAAAGATCAGTAACTACAGCAACAACCAATCAAGGACAGCCATTGAGACAAACACTGGGTCTATTGGCAACAGTAACCCACACAGTGGAGGTTCCTGAGACCCAGCAGCAGCATTCAGTCAGTGTAGGTGCCAGAGACCTAGGAGGCTCGCTACATTGATGATCTTTTATGGTGTTTTGTCAGCAGAGAAAGACCCCAGGAAAATACGCAACTGAAAGCACTTATCTCCGTTACCAGTGCCAAGATATTGCCAGGTATTTAGACAATACAAAGAGGTTAGTCAGTTTATCTGACAACTTGAAGAAAATCAATGTGGTGTAACAGCAGCACGAGTAGCTAATGAAATGCTTAGTGCAACATAGGAAAGGGAATTATTAACATTAAAGACAACAGAATAATTCACCACAATGTTCAGTATGTAAACAATAAAGCAGATGAGTTTAGAGGTGATATTGCAGGAATATAAGCCAAACATTCTAGTAGTCACAGAACATGGGCTGAAAGAAAATCAGATGGAGGTCTAGAACTTAAAAAATTATTTTTGTAGAACATTATATAAAGGAGGAGGTTTTGCCATTTTCTCCAGCTGCAAATCAACTAAAGTCACGTCATCCAAAATAGCATAAAATATGCTAGAGTAGTGAGATTTGAAGCTACAGCACTGGAAATTAAAACTGCATGGAAATTGTAATGTGTCTTACCCCCATAGTGATCTCCACATGGTACAATGGAAACATCACTATTGAATTTGAGGGTAATGCAATATCCAGTCAAATCAGAAATCATGAGTACAAAACAGTGGACAGAAATCAGACATAAAAAAGTAGGGGGAGGAATATAATGGCTTATATGCGAGACTCACGAACTGTCACATGTTGTGTCCCAAGGCTCCATGCTCATACCAATGCTGTTTATACTCTATGTAAAGGATCTCTTATAATATATAAAACAAACTTACTATATATGCTGATGGCACTTCAATTATACATGCAGCTGAGATAGAGGAGGTGCTTTGAAAGGGAAAAACTCCAAACCAAGTACAGTGAAACGGGTAAGAGGAACACTGAACTTACTAATGATCAATTAAAGAAGTAACCAAAACCAAAATTTTACATACACATTTGACATGGAGGGTTGGGAGCATACAGATGTACTACGTAAAAAGATAAACACACACATTTTCCTCATATGCAGAACAGCAAATGTTCTAGATGATGCAGTTCTCAGGACAAAGTGTTCCTACACTTGTCCTACTCAATTCATATATGATGATGATGATGATGATGATGATTATGATGACTGGTTTGGGGGGCGTTCAACTGCACGGACATCAGCGCCCATACAAAGTCCCAATTTTTATACAGACCAATTTTTTTTTTTACACAGTCCAATCTAACCACAGTCACAAATGATGATAACAACACAAACACTCAGTCCCCGGGCAGAGAAAATCTCCAAACCGGCCGAGAATCGAACCTGGGATCCCGTGATCCAGAGGTAGCAACTCTAGCCACTAGACCATGAGCTGCAGAGACAATATTTGAAAGATCTTTTAAAGCAGTTTTGTCAATTTAATAACATTCCCATACAGAAATGAAAAACAACTGACAAAGGCTTCAAAAGCAAGGAGGGAGACAAAACCCATGGCATACTGAAGAACTAACAAATCAGAAAAACTAAGTTATGCTGTTGTACAATGTATGTAAAAGCCCGAAAACTGACCATTGGGGAAGCCAAAAAAAGAACACAGTTTCAGCCGTATTGAGAATTCCACTAGTAAATGGAAAGCCACATGGAAACTAATAATAGCATTGCTAAAAATGAAAGAAACAAGACAATTAATATATCTCCTCAAAAATTCAATGACTATTTTATTAAATCAGTTGTTGAGTGGAATGCTATTGTCAAACCTGATATTAGTTCATCAGAAATTCTTTCAAAAATGTCAGTACACTCCCGGTTAATACAAGTAGGGCCTACATAAGTCTTCTCACAAGTCTCACCTAGTCCTCCTGTCCTAAGTATAGTAAAACAGCTAAAACCATCAGAAAGTGTAGATATATATGACATATCTTGCAACATATTAAAGAAAGTAATAGAGTGTATTACCTTGGGTTGGGCATGTACAATATATTAGTAGTAAGCTGTCAAGAGTAATCTATATGTGAAGGCGACTTATGGATGGTGTAATCAAAAAGTATGTCAGAACAGCCTATTTTTCTCTCTTCCAAAGCATATTAACAAACGGTACTATTTTATGGGGGAACTCTAGCTGTGTGCACAAATCTTAATAGTGCAGAAGAAAGCTATAAGAGTTGTTACTGGTTCTTCTTATAAGGCACACTGTGAACAAAATGATCATGACTGTATTAAACTTACACATATACTACGCTTTAATTTATACAAAAAAGATGTTACCGAAAACCAAACGCAGAGAAAATTTACACTGATAGAATACAAGAGGGAACACAGTTGCATTTATACTCCATACCACATAGTGTCCAAATCACTGAACAGCTGTGAACTCATGTGGCACAAAATATTTAATATGATGCCACAACCTGCACAAGAATTATCTGAACAAGCATTCAAACAAATACTGTATGATTGGTTAGTTAGCCCATCCATTCTATGAAGTAAATGAACATTTCAACTGTAATATAATATTGTGACACTTGTAACAAGCCTGTTGTTTCTTTAAAATTATCAATTGTATTGTGTTATACGTGTGCTATTGTCTATTGCTGTAATTGTTGAATGGCAATAAAATAATGCAACAACAGGAAACGAAAATTATTACACAAGCCAGCAAAATCTCAAATTGATTTAGCATGCAAAAGTTTTGAACAAGGTACCGAAAGCAATTAGGGGAGTAAAGAATGAAATATATTTAAAAATTGTTTAAAAGTGTGTCCTATAGAGATGTATATACAGCATGAATGAGCATTAAATATCAAATTAAATATTAACTGTTATTTTCTAAAAGGAAACTGTGCAATAACCTCACATGTGCCTGTAAAATGTAATCTGATCCATTGCTGTACATTTATTGTAATATAAAACTGTATGACGCACCCTACGCTCTCAGCCAGAAAGTATCAGCTAGTGTCAATGGCAAAAAAAAAATATATAAGAGAGAGAGAGAGAGAGAGAGAGAGAGAGAGAGAGAGAGAGAGAGAGAGAGAGAGAGAGAGAGAGAGAGTGTGGTTTAATTCATAGTTTAGCTACTAACTGAAAAACTTGAAAACTGTACCACACAGACATGAAGTGCAGTCGATAAAATCATATGTTTGTAACCAGTACTTCTTTTTTTCTAAAAAAACACGTTTGAGGGTACTCCGACATTCGATATAATGCAGCGAAAATTACTTGTAACTGAAACATGGGATACCATCCGTCTGCTTTTATCCATGATGCCATCAACATCATCATAGTACGGGGACCATAGAGACATCTGTCAGTAGCTCGGCGTTTGAGTGTACGCATTTCCGTTTAGCACTACCATCGCCCACTATTAGCAGACAAGGGCACTACATGCTTGTCGCACTGACTGCCAGCAATCTAGCTGTCGAAAACAGTTGCCGCTGCTTTGAAATGCTTGAAACAGTCAATGACACCACTTTTCCCACCAGAAACTGCACTGGTATCATTCGTATTTCAATTACCATCACGAAAAAATGAAATAAAAAATGTGTGCCCATGAAATAAATCTTTGGCATTCTTCCAAGTTCTCAAAACAGTAAAAAAATTACTTTATCAACAGAAAAACCAACACTGTTTGTAACAAAAATAGTATGTGAAGTGGAATTGGGATGCAGATCTGAAACCCAAGATTTTAAGTATGGCGTACCCCTAGGATGTATTTGGTTCACTTCTGTTCAACCTATTTAGAAACAAAAAGACAGCAAGCAATGCAGATCAAAAAATACTATATGGTGGTGACATAGCATTGGTGAATGTAGAATAAAATCTGAAAACGAGCGCATTTTTGTCAAATAGAAGTACAGTGGCTCATACACAATAATTTTATTGGAGCTCAAAAAAATAATGTCCATGTTGTTCATGGAGAGAGAAAAGGGAAGGCACATACATATATTTACAAATTAAACAAGATTGGGAGAAGTTACCTCAACAAAGCTTTTGGGAGTTACAGTTGACAATAAGCTCCAATGCAGAGAACATACTGGATGTCTGCTGCAAACAAAGTATTATGATATTTATTATGGAACACCTTGCACAATATGCTAACAAATTCTGTGTACTATCTACCACATGCCATTTGAACTACACTTGCAAAATGGAATTATTGTTTGAAATACCAGCAGCAATAATTAAAATTTTTTTTTCATTAAAAGAGAGTAATGGTCTTCTTGAATAAAAAACAAATAGACTTGTGCACAACTGCCTTCCATAATATAAAGCTACTGACAGTTCCAACCACATACATATAAAGTAATAACTTCATTAATTAGATTACTAGAAAAAATTTAGATGTTCATCCATATGACAATAAATGAAAGCCAACTGGGAAGTATACCACACAGACAATGTGCATGGCAGACGGTACCTCGCACCACTACTAGTGACTTCCCTTCATACTCCACTCGCAAATATTGTGCAGGAAAAAATTACTATCTACTTGCTCCGTACAAGCCCAAATTTGTCTAATCTTTGTGGCCCTTTTGTGAAATGTACATCGGCTGCAGTAGATCTGTTCTGCAGTCCACTTCAATTGCTGGTTCTCTAAATTTTCTCAATACTGTTCCTTAGAAAGAACATTATCATCCCTTCAGGGAGTCTCATTTTGAGTTCCTAACGCATCTCCATAATACTTACGTGCTGACTGAATCCATCGGTAAGAAATCTAGTAGTCCCACCACTCAACTTCTTTGACACCTTTCATTAATAAGACCTGGTGAGATCCCAAACAATCAAGTAACAGTAAAGAATGGGTTGCACTGAAGTTCTACACACCATCTCCATTACAGATGACCAAAAATTTCCCCAATATACTAAAGTTGGTCATTCATCTTCCCTACTAAAATCTCTCCCTTCCGTTGGGGTAGTCCTAATGGGGTGGGAGAGAAAAAACATTCCAGAAGCTTCTAAAAGGTCATTTAATAGCAAAATAATGTTATAGTGTGGAAGAATGTATGTTTAAGGAATGCTATTATTAGTTGTATGTATTTACTGTAATCACTTTAACATATTTTAGTATGTAGTAGGTATTAATCAAGGGAAAAATTTGTGCGACATTGTCATATATACTAAATATTTTAAAACATCTTGTTCTACGTTGGCTTCTCCAATATTACAAGTACATGCACTATACACAAACTGGGTTTAAAAGGGCCAGACAATCAACTACGACGCAAGTATGATTAAGGAATTTTAAGAGACATAACAGAACTAAACGACTATTACAAAAAGAAAAATATTTTTAGAGACGTATTTTTTCCCCACACAAAATATATATATATATATATATCCCTCCTTCACCACAGCAAGAAAAGTTAAGTAACATTAGCTCTCCCATTTATACAAATTTTGTTCCACATCTTTATCTTTAACATAATCTAAGACTCACCGGACGTAAGCACTCTTCCGAAAAAGAATAGAGTCACGAGATGAGCAAATCTCTTTATTCAGTTTCATACAATGGGTAACACAGGAGTCAACCATCACCACGAAACTGCGATATCCGTTACCAGGTGTCCGCACATCCAAATCATAGTGAGGAGCCACTTTCTTTACTTTTTCAACTAATGGGCAGACAACTTCAACGTGGTCCATAACGGCAAGGAAACCAGCATACAGGCGTTGTCCACTTTCAGTATCATCATGCTGGAAAAACGCTGCATTGTTCTTGCAGAGTTCGCTGAGGGCTTGATACATCACATTTGCAGAAGACTCAATACATTCCGTTTCAGTTTTCGTTGATGACATTTCTTTCTATGATTCTACTTTACATAATTAGCATCCTTCAATGACGACTTAATAGGCACTTCCTAGTCTTAATAAAATGGACGGAATTCTACGCTAGGCTCTATCATGCGGACCGAGCAACAACACAACACCCCTACATCTCACGTCACTAGTCACTACTGTCAAACTTCGGATAAACATGTGTATAGGGGAGAGATGTATTCCGCAAACATATTACATGATACAGATATTACAATAATAATACCAAAGGCAATCACAACACAAGTAAGCCTCGGTAAAACGAATTGTTAGCAATATACAAATGAAATAAATCGTAAATAATTGTTCTTAACAGAAAATCAAACTTTTGCAATTTATTTTAAGTTATCTGGAACTGCAATTTTTATTCTATGACGTAGTACTTGTTTCCATCTAGTTTTATCAGTTAAATGAATTTAAATTTAGTTCTGGATGGAACTAAGCAGTTTCTTTGAAATTTGATGAAGAAATAGATATGTGTATGATTAAGGAAGTTTGGGAAGGTCCGTGGAGTGAGCTCGATTAGCCTAAGTGATAGGGTGCCTGCTAGAAATAAGCGGGGAATTCGATTTCTAATCACGGTCCGATACAAATATTCACAAGTCGCTTTACTATATCTATTACAGTTACATTGAATTTCAGGAATAACTTTCAATATCTCATGTATCAAAACAAAGACATAAGATATTATTATGAGGCTCTCAATTTTGACTCGAAAATCACACTTGCCAATCTGTTTTACGGTTCGGCTTTATGTATGTATCAGTATCTTAACATACAGTATCATGATCAAGAACACGGTTTATGCAATTACTGATCTTAAGTTTGCCTAGAAACAAATTACAATCCAGCTACAAAATAAGAGGTGTTATTAGGATGTTTTAAGAATGGATCCGCTACTGCTTACTGGTTTGGCGGGCAGGTACACGGAGGGTGGGAAGTGAGCCATTGCCTTGTCCTTGAACGCCCTCTGACAGGAAACTGCGTTTCCTTTATTCAGTTCATTGTGGCAACTGGTTGAATGTGGATCTATTAGGGCTTGATGCCAGATTCTGCCTCCGTGAAAGTGGACGTAAAAACGGAGCAACGAATTTGTGTGAAATTATGTTTTAAAAGCGGGAAATTAGCTTCTGAGACTTACGAACTATTCAAAACAGCTTTTGCAGATAACTGTATGAGCCACTCAAATGTTTTTGTCTGGTTCAACAGATTTAAAAATGGCCGCGAATCATTTGAAGATGAACCACGGTCCGGCCGTTCTTCCATTTCAAAAACGAATGAAAATGTTGTGAAAGTTCGGGACTTAAAGCTCTGTGATAGTACACTTATAATCGGCAAGATGGCTGATGAACTTAATTTAAGTTTCTATGCAGGTCAGTCAATTTTTATTAAAGATCTGAACATGAGTCGAGTGCCCACAAAAATCAATCCAAAACTGTTGGAAAGTGACCAGAGACAATACCGTCTTGAAGTGTGCCAAGAACTGATTAATCTGTCTAAAAATGACCCAGATTTGTTAAACAGGGTAATTACAGTTGACGAATTGTGGGTATTTGGACATGATCCTGAAACCAAAGTGCAGTCTTCGGAGTGGAAGACTCCTAGTTCACCACGACCAATAAAAGCACGTCAAAGTCGGTTGAAGATGAAGTCAATGTTGGTGACTTTTTTCGATTCTACCGGTATTGTACATCATGAATTTACCCCTGGAGGACAGACAATTAGCTAGGAATACTAAAAATGTGTCCTTGAGCGTTTCCGCGGAAAATTCAAAATTTCTGTGCTTCCACAACCGCCAAATTCCCATGATTTGGCCCCTGCTGACTTCTAACTGTTTCCTAAACTGAAATTTTTACTGAAAGAGAAGCGATTTGACTCGCTTGAAGACATCCAAGCAAATATGCAGAGCGTCCTTAACACACCACAGGCAAAAATTCCAGGAATGTTTTCAAAAGTGAGAACACAATTGGAGTCGGTGTGTTCAGTCAAAAGGGGGCTATTATGAAGGAGATGCGTCATAGTAGTGTGTAAGTACCACCACTGTACAATTTCAAGTCCATTCTTAAAACTTTCCAATCACACCTCGTACAAATCTGATACAGTGTCGGTTTCAAGATGGAGCTGAGTGTAAATTGTGAGTATGTTAGTTCCCAGAATAAATTCAATAGAAATAACAGAAAGTGCGTAACGTGTAACAAATTTTATGTATATTGTAATCATGAGTGTATGGCATGTTTTACTATCAAAAAAGTGTCTGAAAGAAAAAGAAGTGTGGCACAAAATTGCGAATATGAAAACACATATAAAGCAAGCACGCGAGACTGCAAGAACGAAATCATTACCATGCTGTTAGAAGAGTTTCATGCTTTAATATATAAATAGAACGATCTCAAGAAAGAAAATAGTCAATGTGATAACAGAAACAACTAAATATTATTAGATACTACCGATACTAGATGTTGTAGTAACAAATGTGATAGTGTGTGTAAAAACTATGGGAAAACCGCTTAAAGCGATATTGTATGTGTGAATTGTGAGTGTAAATTTCACTTTCGATGTGTAAAGATTTCAATTTCCAGGAGTGTATATGTCAAAATGGGTGTAGCTCATAAATCACTTAAGTACAAATTGTGAAAATTTTCATTTTTGGTCTGACTGACCATGGTGGGCACTCGCTTATTCTTAGTAACATAGTATGAGCATTAAATGTAAACCAGTTTTTAGGTCTTTCAGAACAGTCAATGAGGGTACATTAGAAAATTTCAAATGGAGTCCAGTATATAAAGATAGATATGTTAATGTTAAATTCTATACATTTACAGATGAATTCATTTCTCTTTTTGAAGCAATATCACAAGAAACTGTAAAAGTGAATCCCCAGGCTTACAAAATGAAACCATGGATTACAGAAGGGTTAAAAATTTCATGCAAGACAAAAAGAGAGTTATATACATCACAAAGATGTTCTGATGAACCTGCTATAAAAGAACATTAAGATCATACTACAAAATACTGAAATGAGTGATAAAGAGCTCTAAAACATTACATATTAAATCTGAAATAGACAACTCAAACAATAAAATAAAAATCTACTGCAATGCTATTAAAAGCGAGCTGTAGTAAAAAAAGATGATAGTGTTTCGAACATAGAAGCAAGACATTGTGGTAGTTTGATTAAAGGTACTGATCTACATTTACATGAATATTCTGCAAATCCCATTTAAGTGCTTGGCAGAGGGTTCATCGAACTACCTTCACAATTCTCTATTATTCCAATCTCGTATAGCATGCGGGAAGAATGAACACCTATATCTTTCTGTACAAGCTCTGACTTCCCTTATTTTATCATGGTGATCGTTCCTCCCTGTGTAGGTCGGTGTCAACAAAATATTTTCGCATTTGGAGGATAAAGTTGGTGATTGGAATTTAGTGAGAAGATTCTGTCGCAACGAAAAGCACCTTTCTTTTAATGATGTCCAGCCCAAATCTGGTATCGTTTATGTGACACTCTTTCTGATATTTCGCGATAATACAAAACGTGCTTCCTTTCTTTGAACTTGTTCGATGTACTTCGTCAGTCTTATCTGGCAAGGATCCCACACTGCGCAGCAGTATTCTGAAGGAGGATGTACAAGCATAGTGTGGGTAGTCTCCTTAGTTGGTCTGTTACATTTTCAAAGTGTCCTGCCAATAAAACGTAGTCTTTGGTTAGCCTTTCCCACAACATTTTCTATGTGTTCCTTCCAGTTTAAGTTGTTCCTAATTGTAATACCTAGGTATTTAGTTGAACTTATGGCTTTTAGATTAGACTGATATATCGTATGACCGAAGTTTAACGACTTCCTTTTGTCACTCATGTAGATGACCTCACACGTTTCGTTATTTAGGGTCAACTGCCAATTTTCGCACCATTCAGATATCTTTTCTAAATCGTTTTGCAGGGTTTTTTTGCTCTTCTGATGACTTTATTAGTCAATAAACGACAGCATCATCTGCAAACAACCAAAGACGGCTGCTCAGATAGTCTCCCAAATCGTTTATATAGATAAGGAACAGCAAAGGGACTGTAACACTACCTTGGGAACGCCAGATATTAATTCTGTTTTACTCGACGACTTTCTGTCAATTACTACGAACTGTGACCTCTCTGACAGTAGATCACAAATCCAGTCACATTAGCACTCAACACTTCATATGAATAAAGAGCTAGTTGTGTTTCACAGGAATGATGTTTTCTAAACCCCTATGACTGTGTGTCAATGGACCGTTATCTTCGAGGTAATTCATAATGTTTGAACACAATATATGTTCCAAAATCCTGCTGCATGTCAACATTAACGATATGGGCCTGTATTTTAATGGATTACTCCTACTACCTTCCTTGACTATTGGTGTGACCTGTGCAACTTCGCGGTCTTTGGATATGGATCTTTCGTCGAGCGAACGGTTGTATATGATTGTTAAGTATGCAGCTGATGCACCAGCATACTGCGAAAGGAGCCTAATTAGTATACAGTCTGGACCAGAAGACTTGCTTTTAATAAGTGATTTAAGTTGCTTCATACTCCAAGGATATTTACTTCTACGTTTCTCATGTTGGCAGCTGTTCTCAATTCGAATTCTTTTGTGAAAGCATTTCGGAAGGCTGTGTTTAGTAACTCTGCTTTGGCAGCAATGTCTTCAATAGTATCTCCATTGCTATCACGCAGAGAAGGCATTGATTGTTTCTTGCCCTAACATACTTCACATACAACCAGAATCTCTTTGGATTTTCTGTTTCGTTTCGAGACAAAGTTTCGTTGTGGAAACTGTTATAAGCACCTCGCATTGAAGTCCATGCTAAATTTCGAGCTTCTGTAAAAGATCGCCAATCTTGAGGATTTTGCGTCTGTTTAAATTCGGCATGTTTGTTTCGTTGTTTCTGCAACAGTGTTCTAACCCGTTTTGTGTACCAAGGAGGATTAGCTCCGTCGTTTGTTAATTTATTTGGTATAAAGCTCTCAATTGCTGCCAATACTATTTCTTTGAATTTAAGGCTCATCTGGTCTACACTTACATTAATAATTTGGAATGAGTGGAGATTGTCTCTCAGGAAAGCATTAAGTGAATATTTATCTGCTTTTTTCAATAGGTATATTTTTCGATTATTTTTCGAGAAATTTGGGGATTACAGTTTGCAATCTCGCTACGACAAGTTGCTAGTGTCCTTAATGAGTACTTTCTAACAGCTTCCGAGAAAACTGGTTGTAAGTGGTCGGTCTATGAGGCCATGGACCTCCTGAAAGAATCTGGATCGCACAAAATAAATCAAATGCACATAGCCCCAGTTACTGTCAGTGGGTTGAAAAGGAACAGCATTAAAATGCAAACCAAAATTCATATTAACCATTCTCATAATGACATTTCTGTAACACTTTGCCATATGTTTAATGAATCCCTTCAACCAGGTATTGTCCCAGACAGAATAAAGTATGCAGGTATGAAACCACAATTCAAGAAAGGGGATAAAACTGATCATTCTAACTGATGACCAACTTCCCTTCTAACAAGTTTCTCCAAAGTTCTAGAGAAAATTATACATAAGAGAATTGTGGAGTACCTGAACATCCACAAGGCTCTTATCCACTGTAAGTTCGGATTCCAAGTAGGCCTGTAATTGATGATGCTATGTTTGCATTTACCAGTAATGTTCTAAAAGCACTCAACAACAAATTAACTTCAGTTGGTATCTTTTGTGATTTAACCAAGGCCTTCAACTGTGTGAACCATGAAATCCTGTTTCCAATAACTCTATTATGGTTTAAGTGGCAAAGTGGGAATGTGGCTTCAATCATACCTAACTGACAGAAAGCAGTGAGTGTCGTTTTTTCCTGGAGATGGCGCAATAGCCTCATCTGGTTGGGGAAAACAAAGTACAGGGGTGCCACAAGGTTCTGTGCTGGACCCCTTGCTTTTTTCAATTTTTATTAATGACCTTCCACATTGTACAAATGCTACTACCAAATTACCTCTCTTTGAGCATGATACATCTCTTTTAGTTGAAAAAAAACCTGACAGTGACATTGCAACATCTGCCAACTTTGTGTTCAATGATCTCTACAAATGGTTCATCTGCAATGGCCGGACTTGAACTTAAAAAAAAAAACAGTACATTCATTTCCATAGGTCTCAGAAAGTGCAGAAGGATATAAATCTAAGCTTTAATGATCAATATGTACATCAGGTATATTCTTCTAAATTTTGGGGTCTCGACATCGACAATAAATGAAATCTGTTGTGCGATATTCTGGACTTGAGAAAAAGACTTAGTTCATATACTAATGCTCTACGTATTATAACAGCTATTTTCATTCATTGCTGTCATACAGCATAATGTGTGGCCAAATCAACGAATGGCAAATAAAGTATTTGTCACTCAGAAAAGAGAAGTCCGAATTCTAAGGGAATGAGTAGAAATGATTTATACATAAATCTTTTTAAAACACATAATGTATTAACAGTGACCTCACAAAATATATTGTAGCTTATGTCCTTTTTAGTTAAGAACCTACCCTTGCACAAAACCAACAGTGAATATCATGACTCTGACACGAGATCAAAACATGACTTGCATGTGGATGGAAAAACTTGAGTAATGTACAAAATGGTGTATGCTACTCAAGCAAAAATGTGTTTAATGCTCTTCCTACTGACATAAAAAAATCTTACTACTGCAATACCATAATTTAAAAGTAAATTAAAATAATGTCTTATGAATCACTCTTTTTACTCTCTTGATGAGTTCTTTGATGTAAACATTTCTACGTATATTGTAAGTCAGATATGGCACACTGACTTGTACTGTTTGCTGTTACCATTTTGTAACTGATCATGATGGCCTATGTCAGAATAACAATGTACTTGATTTCTAGGAAAGTTGTAACTTACTATGGAATAACTGTAATTTATTATTGCATTGCTTTATACCTCTGTTTTACTTTAGGAAGTGCATAAGCTTGTAAATGACGACATATTTTGTTTCTTTACACGTATTGCAATTTGTATCTATTATCATCTTTAAGTAGGCTACTGTTCTCGTATATAATTATGTCTCATTCCGCATCCATACAAATCTCTTGTATACTGGATCCTCAAAACACAAATAAATAAATAAATAAATAACATATATATCATAAAATATCATTATATACTTATGATTAAATTGTACTTTACTACTCATTAAGTGTATAAATCGCTTGAATGCAGTAACACAGCATCTTTGCAGTCAATAGCTGTATGCTGTATATTATATTTTACAATGTTTTTCTTCTACTTTCATACAGAAAAACTAATCACTATGTAGCAAACAGCTACATCTATGAGCACCAAACCATATACAACATTAGGACATTAATGGACAGAAAGAGCACAGTTAAAACCCAAACTAATATATTTTACTAAAAGAACATGCTGTATATCAAACTTCCAAAAGAGATAAGAACATAAAGAGCCAGTCTAAATTCAAAACAAATCCTAAGGTATACTTACTAAAAACAAATTTTACTTGATTAAAAAGTTTATGCGATGACAATTATTACAAACACATATTCAGACTGACCAATAACAAACTAGACAAAGAGGATGAAGTATGTTTCTAAACAACAAAATATGTACACAGTTTGTAGATTATATGATGCAATTAAAAACCAATGTGTGTTGTCAGAGGAGTCCTGTGATTAATTTCTGTTGTGTGAATTAATTTCCCTTCTGCTACTGTATATTTTCTTACATACATCAATCATAAATTGCATATATACACTCCTGGAAATTGAAATAAGAACACCATGAATTCATTGTCCTAGGAAGGGGAAACTTTATTGACACATTCCTGGGGTCAGATACATCACATCATCACACTGACAGAACCACAGGCACATAGACACAGGCAACAGAGCATGCACAATGTCAGCACTCGTACAATGTATATCCACCTTTCGCAGCAATGCAGGCTGCTATTCTCCCATGGAGACGATCGTAGAGATGCTGGATGTAGTCCTGTGGAACGGCTTGCCATGCCATTTCCACCTGGCGCCTCAGTTGGACCAGCGTTCGTGCTGGACGTGCAGACCGTGTGAGACGACGCTTCATCCAGTCCCAAACATGCTCAATGGGGGACAGATCCGGAGATCTTGCTGGCCAGGGTAGTTGACTTACACCTTCTAGAGCACGTTGGGTGGCACGGGATACATGCGGACGTGCATTGTCCTGTTGGAACAGCAAGTTCCCTTGCCGGTCTAGGAATGGTAGAACGATGGGTTCGATGACGGTTTGGATGTACCGTGCACTATTCAGTGTCCCCTCGACGATCACCAGAGGAGTACGGACAGTGTAGGAGATCGCTCCCCACACCATGATGCCGGGTGTTGGCCCTGTGTGCCTCGGTCGTATGCAGTCCTGATTGTGGCGCTCACCTGTACGGCTCCAAACATGCATACGACCATCATTGGCACCAAGGCAGAAGCGACTCTCATCGCTGAAGACGACACGTCTCCATTCGTCCCTCCATTCACGCCTGTCGCGACACCACTGGAGGCGGGCTGCACGATGTTGGGGCGTGAGCGGAAGACGGCCTAACGGTGTGCGGGACCGTAGCCCAGCTTGGAGACGGTTGCGAATGGTCCTCGCCGATACCCCAGGAGCAACAGTGTCCCTAATTTGCTGGGAAGTGGCGGTGCGGTCCCCTACGGCACTGCGTAGGATCCTACGGTCTTGGCGTGCATCCGTGCGTCGCTGCGATCCGGACCCAGGTCGACGGGCACGTGCACCTTCCGCCGACCACTGGCGACAACATCGATGTACTGTGGAGACCTCACGCCCCACGTGTTGAGCAATTCGGCGGTACGTCCACCTGGCCTCCCGCATGCCCACTATACGCCCTCGCTCAAAGTCCTTCAACTGCACATACGGTTCACGTCCACGCTGTCGCGGCATGCTACCAGTGTTAAAGACTGCGCTGGAGCTCCGTATGCCACGGCAAACTGGCTGACACTGACGGCGGCGGTGCACAAATGCTGCGCAGCTAGCGCCATTCGACGGCCAACACCGCGGTTCCTGGTGTGTCCGCTGTGCCGTGCGTGTGATCATTGCTTGTACAGCCCTCTCGCAGTGTCCGGAGCAAGTATGGTGGGTCTGACACACCAGTGTCAATGTGTTCTTTTTCCATTTCCAGGAGTGTATGTCCATATCATGAATTTTATGTGTATCTTGATTATCCCATTATTCCTGCCTTATGTACCTCTTCTACAAATATTACATATATATAGTGCCTACATATCGCTAATCAGAGGCATTTTCTCTCGTGTTTTGGCAAATATTTGCAATTTCGTTTTAGCTGGAAAGCATAGCTGGAAGCAGCCAAAACGAATACTGCTCATCACGTCTCTTATGCATATCCAGTGTCAATGGAAAGTGTCATTTTGTTTTCTGTTAGAAACAGGGTGATTTTTAAAGCAGAATTATTCATGTGTGTTCAGCAGAGTGGTCCCAAATTATATTTATATGATATTTCTTTTACTGATATGTATTAACAGGGACTGAAAAATGTGAAGAATCACTAGTACTCCAGCACAGACTGAGAAGTCACGCTGTATGGCGGTAGCAGTTATTGTGCACCAGGACGATGCTAAGTACTGGTTATGCTTCATGTTTTACTGTCGCTGTTTACACATATCAATAAAACGGATATTGCTCTAGAATCATTTGTTACTGTTCTACTGAATACTCATGTAAATTTCCGCTTTCTAGATCGGTTTGCTTGTAATGGGAACCAAACCAATGTTTTTCATCGACACTGATCATCACAAGAAAGATGTGATGGGCAGTATTTGTTTGGGCTGACTCCAGCTACACATTTCAAAAACTAAATTGCAAATAACTGTCGAAACACAAGAGAAAATGCACCTGACGCCTCTTGGGAGACACAACCAGTATACGAATATATACACTGTTGTTGTTCTGGTCTTCAGTCCTGAGACTGGTTTGATTCAGCTCTCCATGCTACTCTATCCTGTGCAAGCTTCTTCATCTCCCAGTACCTACTGGAACCCCCATCCTTCTAAATCTGTTTAGTGGATTCATCTCTTCGTCTTCCTCTACGATTTTTACCCTCCACACTGCCCTCCAGTACTAAATTTGTGATCCCTTGATGCCTCAGTAAATATCCTACCAACCGATCCCTTCTTCTTGTCAAGTTGTGCCACAAACTTCTCTTCTCCCCAATCCTATTCAATACCTCCTCATTGGTTATATGATCTACCCAGCTAATCTTCAGCATTCTTCTGTAGCACCACATTTCGAAAGCTTCTATTCTCTTCTTGTCCAAACTAGTTATCAACCATGTTTCACTTCCATACATGGCTACACTCCATACAAATACTTTCATAAACGACTTCCTGACACTTAAATCTATACTCGATGTTAACAAATTTCTCTTCTTCAGAAACGCTTTCCTTGCCATTGCCAGTCTACGTTTTATATCCTCTCTACTTCGACCATCATCAGTTATTTTGCTCGCCAAACAGCAAAACTCCTGTACTACTTTAAATGTCTAATTTCCTAATCTAATTCTGGCAGCATCACCCGATTTTATTCAACTACATTCCATTATCCTCGTTTTGCTTTTGTTGATGTTCATCTTATATCCTTCTTTCAAGACACTATCCATTCCGTTCAACTGCTCTTCCAAGTCCTTTGCTGTCTCTGACAGAATACCTATGTCATTGGCGAACCTCAAAGTTTTTATTTCTTCTCCATGGATTTTAATACCTACTCCGAATTTTTCTTTTGTTTGCTTCACTGCTCGCTCAATATACAGATCGAATAACAACGGGGAGAGGCTTCAAACCTGTCACTTCCAACCACTGCTTCCCTTTCATACCCCTCAACTCTTATAACTGCCATTTGGTTTCTGTACAAGTTATAAATAGTCTTTTGCTCCCTGTATTTTACCCCTGCCACCTTTAGAATTTGAAAGAGAGTATTCCAGTCAACATTGTCAAAGCTTTCTCTAAGTCTACAAATGCTAGAAACGTAGGTTTGCCTTTCCTTAATTTAGCTTCTAAGATAAGTCGTAGGGTTAGTATTGCCTCACATGTTCCAGTATTTATACGGAATCCAAACTGATCTTCCCCGAGGTCGGCTTCTACCAGTTTTTCCATTCGTCTGTAAAGAATTTTTCAATTTTCTAACGTACCTGCTCGATTAAGGGATCTGACATTCCACACTCCAATCCGTAGAACGCCAATTTTCTTTCTCGTGATAACGACGTCCTCTTGAGCAGTCCCCTCCCGGAGATCCAAATGGGGGACTATTTTACCTCTGGAATATTTTACCCAAGAGGACGCCATTATCATTTAACCATACACTAAAGCTGCATGCCCTCAGGAAGAATATACACTATCTGACAAGAAAAGTGAAGCATCCAGAAGACGACATCGGATGTCAGTATAAGTTTGTATGCGTACACACCATCAAAGGATATATTTGATTAGATTTGTAATTCTCTTTAACAGGCAGGATGGCCACTAGAGCGCATTGCTGTTGCTCATGTTTAGTGCCCGTTACGAGGCCTGGTAAGTTATATAAGAGGCATGAAGAGGGTCAGATATTGACTGATCACTGTGAAGAACATGGAGATGCTATGTACTCGTTTTAAATAGCGTTATCAGCACCTGACAGAGTCTGAAAGGGGCCATTTTGTCGACCAGTCCAAACATACACATTTTGGGGGCATTCAGATGTGACATTGGCCCAACGTTGACTGCACAGGAATGTGAGGGCAGACATACTCGCAGTCAAGGTTCTAGTACATCACATCTGACCACCACAAGGGAGGATCGCCATATTGTGCATCAAGCACATCATAACCATTTACATCTGTGTTTTTACATCTTAGAACTAGGAATGGACTCGCTGAAACATTATATGGCGTCCTGCACCATTGGTCAGAGACTAGCAACAGCCAGACTACAGGATTATTATCCACTGTACAGGTTTCCTACGACACCAAATCACAATGGTCGTACCTGAAGAGGTGCCATGACTTGTAATTATGGACAGCTGATGAATGGCATCGAACTGTGTTTAGCAATGAATTTCACTTCTGCACTGCCCTGAAGAATAACCATCAACCAGAATGATGGTGACCTTGGAAGAGATCTCATTCTTCCAATTTCTGGAGGGGCACAGAAGTGACACTTCTGGCATTATGGTGTGAGGAGCCATTGTGTATGACTTCAGGTCACGAATGACGATTATTAAGGTAACTCTGACTGCACAACAATACATCTCCTAGGACAGTATCATGATGTCATTTCTCATCAGGACATTGCTCATCCACACATGGGACATATGTCTATGAAATGTCAGTGCGATGTTCATGTGTTCCCATGGCCAGTAAGTTCGCCATGTATCTCCCTAATAGAAAATGTGAGGGACCAGCTCAGGTGCCAACTCCATCCCAACACTCCTATTCTGAATATCAAGGATCAGTTACACCAGTTTTTCGTCAGCCTGCCTTAGGAGAGGGTACAACGACTTCGTGAGACCAGTCCCACATGAATCAGTGCGTGCTTCCAGGCAAAACAGGATGCAATGTGATACTGATAAAGGGAATTTAGATAGTTCCATATAGCAGATGAAGGATGTTATTCCTAATTCGTATCTTCACTGATGTATTTTCCAAATCCTTCTTCTGGGACAATGTCCAGTCCAATGGAAACGTTAGATATTTTGGGTGCTGATTGTGATGAAGTAGTCTGCCACCAAAATGGACCTGGAGCTGTCTATTCGCTACTCTATTGCAGAAATGAAAGCAAGCAGTCTCTGTTTTTGTCGGGTTTGTAGCAGTCTCTATTTCCGAAAGTGTGTTTCACTGTTGTCAGATCAGATGTTAGATGGCTACTACTTCTTCAAAATTTCTGTATCCAATCTAGCACCCAGTTGCGGCAGCGCGGTTCCTTCCGTCCGTTTAAGACGAACCTGCACCTACCTGTGAACATTGTCTCAGCATATCATCAGTAGGGAAGCCGAGAGAAACCAACTGTACTTCGAGGTGAACCAGGCTGCAATTAAAGTCACTAATCTACATTTCGGCAGAAAGTTTTCACCCGAAATGAAAGGTTGGAAATTTTGTCCTCAATTAATATATTCTGAAACTTAGGTGAACAAGTATCACTGCCAAGCCCATGCTAGTCTTAACACAGTCACTCACAATCCCGTTCACTCACGTTAGTAAGTTTATGGTGTTGCATTTCCCGTAAACGTAATAGCTTCAAAAATACGGATTGTTTTTGATTGAGAATGCTCGACAAACATTGAGTCTATCGTTACCTAATGCAGTACAGTTTTTAGCCACTGACCTGCTCAACATGCGACGTGGAATTTATGTCTTTTCTCGTCGAAAAATTCACTTAAAAATTCCGAAATTTCTACTCACCCATCGGAATAATTATGCCATCACTTTCCAACACTTTTGACGTATGAAACACTGCTAGATCCGAAACTACTACTTCACCGTCCGAACTGTTTCATGGCTAGGCTCCGACTCCTCACTAGAATACTCTAAGTCTTCTCTACCAGCAGAGAAAGGCGCGCGAAGAATCTTGCTTTACCATTGGTCAGTTTACTCAACAGCCAATAGCAGAACAACATTCTCCCGCGTCAGTCCGCGCTTTTCATCACTAACCAATCGCAAAATAGTAAACCTACCGACTGAACTTTTTACCGACGTAATTATCTAATATGCTGAAGTTCTGTTTATGCATAAGTTTAGTTACTATTGTTATTATACCTGAATTAACTTTCCCTTTACCATAAACTTACTTTACAAATCTACTTTACTAAATTCCCGTTTGTCTACATTTACACTTCTTCGAAATGTTCCCACACTAAATTCCGCTACATAACTCGTTAAACAATTATATTCATATTAACCTTAAACCACACTCACACATGATTCATACAGCTAAAACAGATTTATAACATTTTATATACACAAAAAGACATAATATCACTTTATGAAAATACTAGAACAGTTTATGAAAAACATTCTATTACTTTAGTGCACTCTAGTGGGCACAATCGAAACTAAATCACAGTCCCCTATCCATTACTGTCATCTATTGGCTGATAGTCCAGTCTCGTGTCACCATCTGTCACTATTCAGCTCTGAGACACATCACCCACTTAACCGCTTCCAAGGCAGGATCGGTATACGGCGCTACGCTTCACAGCCATCGCCGTATCGTAACTTGCGAGATCTAGTTTCAGACATATTGGAAATGTGCAGATTAAACAGCAGTGGGGTGAGGACAAATCTCCGATGTCGTCTATCACTTAGCGCCTTTGAGGAGCTTATCCTCTTGCCCAGTTTGACCTGAAATGACCTACCAGCAAAAGTTGGACTGTTCTTTTTGCATATGATAATTGTTATCAGTTTATAGAGAAGACCTCATGTCAGTACTGTGTAGTAAACAAGTGAGATACCTATAAATTCAGTTGATATTTTTAAATTTTTATGTAAACCTGCTTCTTTGTAGGTCATAAGTGACATTATCTGATCCATATAGCTTCTTTCTTGGCGAAAGCCAAGTTGTTCAATCGGAATTTTCTCAAATATTACAGTTGAGATTCTTTTGTAGACGACTGTTTCAATAAACTCGTATATTGGGATAAGAAAGACTCTTGGACAATCGCTTATCAACCCATTGTTTGGTTTTCCTGGCTTAATAATAGCAACGACACTGGATTTTTTCATTCCATTCACAGTTCCGCCTTTCATCATGATAGCAGTAAAGAAGTCTGTTAGCCATTTTTTGGTGTCTTTATCGCAGTTCAAGAAGAATAGTGATGAATTCCATCCAACTGTGGTGCCATTCCTGCTGTAAAATGTTGGAGTGCTCTTGACACTAAATGGTTGGGAAAATTCAGTATGGTCATGGCTTGAGGTCTTCAAAGCTGTGAGTTCATGTTTGAGATAGGTGGTGTGTGCATAGACCCATGGTGCTATTGAGGTGTTCGTGATGTGGTTCGAAATCATATCTGGGTGCAGGGCCTTTTCATCTCTCACTTCCACCTAAAGTCTTTAAAAGTGGCCAAGTCCAGGTTCAACATTGGATTCTGGACAGCCTTCAGATTTCCTGCACATGAAAGCACATGCTCAGGCTGGGACTACTAGGGCATTGTTCCAGGGCCCAGGAGCATAAGGGCCCCTTTTACCTAAAGGAAATAAACCAAGAAATAGATACAGAAAAATTAAAATCTATAGTAAAAAGTAATTAAATCAGTAAAATCGAAGTTGTTTTTATAGTATTTCAGAGGTAAATATATGTCAATTATCTTTTTTAAATAGGCGAAAATTGATTTACATTTAAAGTTGAACATCAATGAATTAGATCAATAGAAGGAAAGAGACTAGATGTGAGCAAATACATGGCCAAGATTATGACATAATGAAAGACCGCTAAAAATATTTTCGAAATACTGACTGGAATGATCCTCAAAACACACTTGGCATGAATTAAAACTGTAATAGATTCTGTATCATAAACATAGGCTACTTGCTTTGGAAAGGGTTGCCTCAAAATTTTAATGTGTGTAAGTGGATTAAATACTCCTCACCTGTGAACTACATGTAGAACCATGGTATCATAGAATAAGAATCTAGGGGTTTTGATGATTACAGGGTTGAATCACATTACAGACAAACCTCTAAAATTCTAAACAAAATTATCATAGAAGTAAAATTTATGTATCTTCAGAGAAGCAAGGAAGATTATGGTTTAAACTCCCATCAACAATGAGGTCATTAGAGACAGAACACAAGCCCATATTGGGGAAAGACAGTGAATGAAATATACAGTGCCCTTTCAAGGGGTAAAATCTAGATTCATTTTATGCAATTTAGAGAAAACACCTAAATCTGACTAGTTGTATGGGGATTTAAACTTCTGCCCTCCTAAATACCAGTCCAGTGTGATACCAATTGCTGTAGTTTCAGCAACATCAAAAAATTATTTTGAGGACTGTAAAAAGTGAAGCCAGAAAAGGAATCTGGGAAATGTAGAAATCTTTGAAAGTTAATAATTATTTGATCAAAGATAGTCTCAGAACTGTGGACACTTCCAGTTGATTCTTTTTCAATGTAAGTAGTGGATGATTTAAGGCCTAGCACTTCATTAGTGAATAGGTTAGTTTTCAATAACATCCTCAGAGAACATATTTAATGTATTTCAACTTCTGTTGTTTACGAATATTAGTCAACATTTGCAGCTTTGTTAAATATAGCTGGTAATTTTCGATAATAGAATATACCTACCTAGTTGTGTTAGAAATATTGGTTGAAATAGCTTGGTAAACTGCTCATAGTGTCTGACTGCAGACGATATTGCTCACGAGATTATCAGTGATAGATCGCTTGGGTGGGTACTGATTGGACATGAAAAGGTTTACTGTTTGCCCAAATATGCATTAGTACTTTCAGCATTACATACCTCAGCAAACATGACAACTGCACATGTTCAGGTAAGTCACAAACAGATGAACTACACAGGAGTGATTTTTTTTCCAAATGGGAAGTATTGGTAGCACTGTTGTCATTGGTTACTTTCTCTGACTATAAACAAAATAGGACTGATATAGGTAAATGGTTCCACTAAGCGTTGGATTTGTTTTGCTCCCTCTTGAAGAAGTTGGGGGTGCTTCCATTGAAGACCCAATAAGCATTAAACCCTAAAGTGAGAATGTTATATGCCTTGCAGATTTTTTGACAAAGATCTTCATAGAGTAATAATTTTCACCCGAAATTTGGGCTTTCAATACTACAAGTTATGGAAAAGAAGAGACAATGTTTTGAGACGTTTCATAGGATTTTTATCTTAATTTTCAGAATACACATCCATATATATAGTTTAATTGATGCTATCATTCAAACTCAGCCAACCACTTACATTAAAATGAATGAGACAGATAGACCTTATCGATGTAACAATAAATGTGAAAAACATACTTAGCACTCAAGCTAGCCCCAGCCTCTCTGAGAATGTGAAGGAAAATGCTGTAGTGCCAACTTAACTTGTGTTTTCCCCCATACACAGTTGACTTTACACAAAAATTGACCACCACATGAAATTACCTTCCTTCTAAAAGTGACCTTGAATGCAACTGACGACTCAAAAATCAGGTAAAACTTTTGGTCTGGGTGCAATTGGGATCACCTGCATCGCAGGGCCACTTAATAAGCTCCTCGGTGATGGAACTAATTGTTGTGTCGCAACATCATAAGAAGTCTTGTGCAAGTGCTGCTAGTTGCTTCAAATTACATATCATACAAATGAAACCTCTTAAACGATTTATTATTCTAGTGTGAGGTGCGCTGCACATAGGTTATTAAAATGTTAGCATCTCGAATAATTTCAGCGACCTCCAACATTTCAGTGCCAAGAATACAAGAAACCTAAAAAGCATATTTACTGTTCTAGTATTGAGGATGTGAAATGCACTGGCATGACAAGAAAGCTGAACTACCTGGTTTACTTATGCATAAGCGGAAATAACAATTTCAAATCGTATTTTGTTCCATTAATAAGAATCCTATAATAATCTTTCTGTCAAAATACAGATTAATGCATGAAATCCGTCTATAATGCTGTAGAAGCTCTTATAACATGTATTATTTCATATGATATGTGCATGGAAAACGTGTTTCTTAAGACGACATGGAAATAATGCTCGACTTGTTGAACATTATCTTTATGGGAGAACACAGAGATCACTTGGCACAGAAACTTCGAAGGAGTAATGTATAATCTGCAGTACTCCGATTTCCCTGCAATTGCAAGTTCATAAAAAATCCAAATTTTACAAACACAATCTCCCTGCAACAACCATGATAAACAGTTTGGACTATCAGCTGAAAAATCAAATTACTCTGAATATCTCCACATTCATTAAACATATATGCCTGTAAGAATTCATGTCATGTGCCCATAGTCAGATGCAACTGAATGGACGCCTACTTTTGAGTGCTACCAATTGGCTAAACAAAGATGTTTAAAATAGTGGGTGGACTCACCTAAAGAAGATTCCATATGTTGGTATACCAGCAGGACTGCTGCACATGTAGATTACCATTCCTCAATTGCTTGCTCTCAGCATGCCTGTGGGTTCTGATCCATACTTTGGTGTAATCATCAGGGTTCCAGAGATTCATTGGAGCCCCCACAATTGAGACAAACATTGTTTATTAAGGATGAGCAATGGCAAACTGGAAGTGAATTCCATGAGTGATGTCAGACCTAAGTTCATTGTGCTGAAGACTCTTTCACAGTCTGCTGTGCTCATAGGTAGTGTATCAACACAAACAAAAACTGGTTCCAGGTTTTCAGGAATGTTCTCTCCACTGTTGTCTATATAATCTCTGAAACCGTCTATTGCATTTGAATAAAAAAGAAGAAACACAGTCACATATTTCCTTAGATTTTCTTCCCTTCTAGTCATAGGCCTGTGTTTTGAGTGCTACCAATTGGCTAAACAAAGACGTTTATTGATGATTTATCAATTGAGGCAAATGGGCTTACCTTTTTACTGTCATTGTTGCAGCATGATCTTCATGCATTTCACAGTTTGCTTAAGATTGTGCTAATGGGGCAGAAACATGTATGTTGCTTGGCGTTTGAGTCACCTCAGACAGATGCTAAACGAAGACGTGAGCCACAGAGACTCTTGTATTGTTGAGAAGCATGTCGCACAATGTCGTAGGACCAATTTTTACTGTCTGAAGTATCGATCTCTCTCGTCTAGGATCTGAATTCTTCACTGTCAACCGAAATTAGTGTTTGCCTCAAATTGTCGCTAAGGTTCTGACAGAACTGTTTCCTATTAATATGGGTAGTCATTCTGCTTGATTCTCTTCTGGGAACTAGTGAAATTTGTTTGAAGTACCCTTCAGAAATAGCTTTCTCTGTTTCCTTCATGCAAGTAAGTGGCATTTCCTTCAATTGTTCAATAGCTCTTACTGACTTCATAATTTCCCTGTATGGTAAGGGAATATTAATTCTGTAGTTTCAGAGGTACTGTGAAAGGATAGTAATCTCTTCACAAACATCAGAAAACATTGCAATGTTCCTCATGGAACTCATGTATTGATAGTGTTTTCTGCAATCCCTTGAACTTTTGCCTTGCAATTGATTTTCTAGTCACGTCATCTGAACTTCTATTGGAATGAGCATTCGGTGCCTGGTAGGACTTCCATACTGTTTCTACTGCTCTAAAGCCTAAGGCCACCCAACACACTGAGAACATCTTAGATATCTTCTTAAGTACTGCACCTAACTCTTGTGCAACAGCTGACAGTTTATTCTGATTCTTTGAATACTGATGATACAGTGCCTACTGCTTTTAAAAAAAAATGATAATGTGATTCACACCAGGAACCTCTTCGTTTGCATCAACAACCCGTAATTCAGGTCAATGACACAAATAATGCCATTTGAATAGTTTGTTGTACTTGTTCTTAAATCCTTCTAAAACAACTGAATCCTATCTATCATTACACTAGCATCATCAGAGCACGCTGAAACGTAACAGGCCATTGTAACCGATTTAAAAACATGTATTTTTCGAACATGAACAGTAATTTCTGATGTAGGGATGTAGGTGAACACATACGTGTGGAATTGATACAAAGAAACCAGTGACTGTATTATAATTGTATTGAAGGGTGTCAGTCCTGTAATTGGTAGGAACATTCCCCAAACATGAACATTTTTTAATTTATAAAAATAGTAAGAGGAATGTTAACACCACATATCTGATCATTTATACAGGGTTTAGTTATTATATATATGAAAATTCAATTTTGTATCTGCTCTATGAGAATTATTGTAATTGTTGGAATGTGTTATTTTTTTTAAAATGAGAGCATTAATTGTAATTTTGTAAAAGGGCCCTTTTTTAACAATACTGAGGATAAGGATTGTTTGGAATCATATATATAGCGGCAGCCATGTTAGCAGGAGAGGTCATTGTATGAGATGAGTCTGTGCAGGTAATATGTACGTCTTTTTTCAGTTAAAATAAAGTTATCCGAAACAAAAAATTGTAAGTATCGCTTATTTTGATTTAACAGTCAAGTACAGTAGACAACATATACCACAGGACGACTTGCAGCGGCGGATCAAGACACTGGGGATGAGTAAACTCAGTTATAATTCATAACAATATAATTTGATAGTAGATTTTTCATGACAGAAACTTTTCAAGTGGTGTATGGAGCTGGAATGTGTTATAATTCTGTATTTAATCTTTTTGTTTCAGAAAACCCGTATCATATTTGAATGTTATACAAAAAACATCGAGATGGTAAACATATGGATTACTTTATGAAGGATGTCGTGACCAACGACAAAGGCAACATGGGCTGAAAGGAGAAGAAGTGCTGTAAGTGCCAGATATGATTTAATTTTTTTACTTGTTTGAAAATTCTTTTTGCTTGCTTTGTTGAAATGGAGGACAATAGGGAAGTTGAAGTTAACAATGAGAGTGGTAGAAATGTTAGTGGGGAGCAAATGAATGATAATGAGGCAATTTGCACACCAATCAATGATGATCTTAACAGTGACCACAAAAATATAAGGTTATGTTCACCTTTTTGTGGGTTCGAATCAAGTGCATCTGTTTTGTGCGCATTAGTTCAACTAATGGAGGGACAGAAAAAGACGACTGATGAACATAAAATTTCTCTCGATCAAAAACTTGACTCTACCAAAAAAATATTAGATGGACATAGAAACCAAATTAGTGAAACAAAAGATAGCTTAGAAAAATGTTGGGTACAACTAGACTCTTACTATGAAATCTTTCAGCAACAAAATCAATTTTGGAATAATATTAATATAAAAACTTTTTCAGCAGAAGGAAATATACATCGTGTCGATGAAGACAATTTTGAAAGTTATATGAGTCACAATTTCAAAATTAAATTCTTTAAAAAATTCTTGGAAGGTGAGGCTCTCTCATGGACTAACCAGACAATCGAACCTTATATGTCTTTTTCTGAAGTTGAACATGCATTGATGAATAAATTTTGGTCAGAAACTAGACAAGCCAGAATCATGGCCAAGTTCTTAAATGGTCCAAATGTCAGGCAAAGTAGTGGTCGAATGAAAACATTTTGTGAACAGCAGTTAAAAACAATAGTTCATTTACATAAGCCATTAGATGAGATGATACAAATTGACACCTTGAAGAGTTGTCTACCACAGAGAGTACAGTGGAGTCTGGTCTATGGGCCTGACAACACTATTGAGGAGTGTTTACGATATATAGACAAACTAGACTTAGCCTGGGATAGAAATGAAAGGCAAGATGACAGTAAAAATAGAAGCAACAGAACTTTCAATGATCATTTCGAACATAGAGATAGGAGGGGAGATTTTAGAAAGGAGGGAGAATACTTAGGGAATAATAGCTTCAG
Source organism: Schistocerca gregaria (assembly GCF_023897955.1). Classification (NCBI taxonomy): domain Eukaryota; kingdom Metazoa; phylum Arthropoda; class Insecta; order Orthoptera; family Acrididae; genus Schistocerca; species Schistocerca gregaria. Next base: position 380,983,636 of record NC_064921.1, on the reverse strand, counting down.
AAATGATGACAGAAGAGATGGGGAAAGAAATAATAGGCAGAGACCAGAGAATAGGAATTTTGAACCAAGAAGTACGCCGTGGGGTCAAGGTCAAGGAAATAATAGTAACAATTATAACAGAAGGAATGATCCAGGAAACTAAGGCCTGCCTCCTTTGGAGCCTGGCATAGTGAGGCAAATAGAAACGGTATTTATAATGAGGTGATTTCAGAAGGGGAAGGGGTAGAACAAACAGGACATATCAAAACAATGTATCCAGAAGACAACCTGAAGTGAACAGAATGAATTTTGATAGGGAATTTTGGGAGAATTTTTCGACTAAGAACAAATATGAACAAAAAGGAAAAGAAAATCTGAATTTAAATCAGAGGAAAACATTTTGACAAATTTCTTTGATAGTAGTAATGTAATAGTAGTTACTGATAGTGATGAAAGGAAATCTCGTTTAGTGATTGTGAAATGAGTGAAAGAACTGATACTGGTGTATGTATGGAAGCTGATGATCATGTACTTAGAAATGAAAGTGAGGATGACAGTGTAATTCCAGATAACATTTCAGTAAGGAGTAAACAGGAAAAAGATGATCTGGTAGAACAGAACGATCATAGTGTTGAAGTTGGTGTATTTGAAGAAGTGTTTGAAGATGGAGATGAATTTAGTGTTCAAAATAATATTAAGTGCGATGATAATGTTTCCAATGATGATGATGAGGTTGATGATACTGTATTGTTCACAGAATTGGATGGAATGGTATATGCAGAAGTTAAGTTTGATGATTGTATGCTGAATGATTCTTGAAACTCTCATGTGAGCTTGAGTGATGATTTTGAAACAAGTAGAAAAGTACATGATACTTTAATTTTGCAGGTAGATGTTAGTGATATTGGGTGTGAATGTAGTGACTATAGTAACAGATGTAACCGTAGTGACCAAAGGTTTAAAATCATAAATGAAATTTGTCAAAATGTGTATTTAGGGAAGGAAAGTTGTTTTGGAAATTTGAAACAGGCATCTAATAGTAATTCAATCAGTGAATGTGTACAAGTAGTGGAGAAAGGGAGTGTGTGTGTTGAAATTAGTAGCTTGCAGGCAGAGTTGAGGGACATTTGCAAAAGTAATTACCTGGTTAGTGAAAGTACTACAAAACCAAATGAACAACCAGCTAATAGTAGATTTGTGCTGAAGAATTTATACTCTATTGCACAAAGAAACATCCGTGTTATATACCTTAAGAAGACATGCTATGAATATTTTGACCCAGTATTAATGAAAATACTATTTGAAAGAAAACTACAACTCATAAGAAGTCCAATTAATGTCCACTGCTTTCTGTAAATTCAAACACTGAGAAGTGAAAAATCCGATAACTTAACACATTTCAAGCTAATACAGTAAAATATTTTTTTGTAGCTTATAATTATGTTTTTTTATATGTGAACATTTGCATATTTGTCTATATTTTTGTCTATTCATAGAGTGGGGGTTGAAAAGTGAATATCTGAACATTTGTGTATGCTTTTACCTGGCATAGATGGGGGGTTTGATACTTATGTAGGACCATTTGAAATTGCTGAAAACTCACATCTAAATGCATACAGACTTATAAAGTTTTATGATATTTGACACACCATCAGGAATTTATTTGAAATACATCTTACAATACTCTGTCAAGGTCATGCTGTTGACTTTAGCAAAACCTATGGTAAGAACTTTAATGAAGAGAAAGAGAAGTAACAAATAGAAAGAAATTTATTCTAATCTCTGTCATCGCTGAATATTTGAAATTTTTCTAAAATTCTTACATCCATCATGAATAACGAATTAAAAAAAGTTAGTTGAGGAGTTGAGATTACATTATGTGCACTGTATTGTCAAGGAAAAATCTGGGGGTGAATATCGTCTCAGAAACACCTTTCAGTAATTTTGCATTGAGATTTAACAGGTAGGGGATCTGTGGTACCTTCATAGATACATCATGTGCCATATGGTGCCTTGCCCTGGCCAGTGACTCCATATTTATTTTCTGGAATCACTCATCAGTCCCCTTCTATTATCCTATCTTGTTGGTAAGAGCAGTTAGGACACTATTTCAAATGAGGACAACCTCAAAACATCCTGACGAAACTTCGTGAACCCAAGGCTCCGAGCCGGTGTGACTCCTTCTTTTTTCAAGTCACATCCTCTCTGAGATTTCTGTCCAAACTGACCCTCCTTCCACTATCCATGTCCTGCAATAGTTATTAAGTCAATGATTAATTAATAGATAGAAAATGTTGTTTAAATGAATACAGCTTGTCAGAAAATGTAATAATGCAACATATGTATGATTTTTGAGGAGAGTTGGTCTGATGTTTACTTATGATGTCTGTGCAGTTATAGTGAAGTTCTGCTACTTAACATTTTGGACTTTCTCTCTTTGTGCTGATAATTTTATGAAAAGTTGACGAAATATTTAGAGTTTGCATGAAGTTTACTCATAATGTCTGTGTAATTACAGCGAAATTCTATCACTTTACATCTTGGATGTGATCACAATTAGGTTAGACTGTTTATAGTCTCCTATATGTGCTTTATTGAAACATTAAGTCTGAATAGGCATGCCACTTAGTCCAGTTACTATACCAATTATATGAGAGTCACTGGATATGATATTGATTCACTATCAGATATGAAAATATTCTGTGTCATGATCTTGTCTATATTATTCATTGGAACTAATGTGTAGATGGCAAAAATCATTTCTCAGAAAGAAATTTATTATGTTTATATCACTTGAATGACTCTGTCTATGGAGCATGAAGAAAATGGAAATTTATGTTGGAGATAGTTATTGGGACAGAAGTGTTTCTCACTCCTAGGCTTTGAGATTCATACAGTTTTTCTTTTAATGTTATTTCTACTGGCTCAATGGGCATTATGGTCAACCATTGGTAGTGTCGTTTAATATTTCTTTTACCTTTTAGTACTACAAGAGAGGGATGATGTTTGCTATATGTCTGGTATCTGTATATATTATACCATCTGTTTGATACAGATATAAGGTGTTGTGTATATTACCTTCGTAATAGTATCTCTGAAATCGGCAAACTGCTCAGCTATAAACCTCATGTAATGCACAATGTATGAATTGAAAATTTGTGGTGATGAGATTGGTAGATTGGATGCTGTTCAGTGTTGTTGTGTGTTACAGCAAGCCAATGCTTTCCACTATATAAAATACCCATTAGCTTCCCAAATACTTTAACTTGAGATTTCCACAGGCAAGTGTTGACCTTTAGTCTGAAATTGAAAATTATCAATCTTAACATATTAATAGATTATAGGATTTTAAATGATTACGTTCCTGTATAACACCAATCTAGAAACTTGTATATATTTTTTCTAACTGAAATACTTCAGGGTCTTAGGTTTATATCAAATGTGATGTACTTAATGAAAACCAGTTTAATTTTATGTTATTATATCACTAGAATTCTAATGGTCTGAAACAATTCCTATGTAGTGAGTAGCAAAGGCAAAGCTATAGCATGAGGATATGAATTCATGGTGAAACTGTTGTCCTTGCAGACATCTGCTTTCAACTAGAGTCTACATTATTCATTACTCCTTACCTGATAAGGAAATGTATACATCATACCCATTTTTAAATGGCTGAACTAACCATTTTTAATCCTAGCTTTTGACACATTCAAAAGTAACCTGTGATACTTTACCATTCGTCTTACCCTTACCTGTGACCGATTTTGTTTGCTGTCTGATCTGATGTTGCTGCATCATGTCTAATGTGGTGGCGATCAACAAGAAGACTATCTACTGGTTGTTGAGCAGTATATGTTCTGTAAGTAACCTGCTGGTACTTAATTTATCAATGTAAGTCTGATTGTGTGGTTGCATGTGGCCATGTTGGCTCACAGTCTCTACAGGAAGAAGCTGAAAATTTGTAATGACATCTAAGCTATGAAAACATGATGCCTTCGACAGCTATTGTGGGCAAATCCATCTATCAGTCCTTGTGGTTTCCTGACCTGAAATGTTCATATTGGTCCAGTCATTCTAAAGTCTGAGTTTGATTTCTAAAGAAGTCAGGACTTTTGGCCCCTCGGGTGGTATAGTCATTATGTCTTGGTGTATTTCAACAGTTGAAAAGTCACATAATATTTCCATGAAAATTGATGTCTGAAAGGCTAACAATTACTGTTTCTTGTTCAGCATGAAATGGCAACTGGATTAATTTTCTTTTTAACATTTCATATTTGTATAGAGGTGAACTTATTTTATTCCTGTGACTAGTCATATATATATATATATATATATATATATATATATATATATATATATATATATATATATATATATGAATTTGTTTGAGTATTTGATGTAGGGTAAGTTTCCTTTCTCCTTTTTTGTGCTTTTAAAGTTGTTTATGTGAGCTCTTAACTCAGAGCAAAGTGATTTGATGTGATATTTCTGTTCCTTATTTCTATATTTTCATGTTTATGTACTAATGATGTTTCAGCAGCAACAGATATGAGAGAAGCTGAGCGTTTCTGTACCTCGCTTTAGATTTCCATCTTTATGTATCAGTTATTTCACAGGTTTCCATATTTTCATGTATATATAATTAGTTATGTTTGATCAGAACCAGATATTAGAGGAACTGCTTGTATGCCAGCTGGTTGTTACCTGGATTAATCAACACAGTATTAAATATGTCAATTATTCTGTTTTGCAGAATGCTAATTGTTTACCCTTTGCCGATCAGTCAGTAGGATGTGTTGTGGTTAATTTTCAGAGACTGGGGAGGTGAAGCTGCGGCACGTCCATTCTGCGGGGAATACATCTACATCTACATCCGTACTCCGCAAGCCACCTGACGGTGTGTGGCGGAGGGTACCCTGAGTACCTCTATCGGTTCTCCCTTCTATTCCAGTCTCGTATTGTTCGTGGAAAGTAGGATTGTCGGTATGCCTCTGTGTGGGCTCTAATCTCTCTGATTTTATCCTCATGGTCTCTTCACGAGATATACGTAGGAGGGAGCAATATACTGCTTGACTCTTTGGTGAAGGTATGTTCTCAAAACTTTAACAAAAGCCCATACCAAGCTACTGAGCGTCTCTCCTGCAGAGTTTTCCAACGGAGTTTATCTATCATCTCTGTAACGCTTTCGTGATTACTAAATGATCCTGTAACTAAGGACACTGCTCTCTGTTGGATCTTCTCTATCTCTTCTATCAACCCTATCTGGTGTGGATCCCACACTGCTGAGCAGTATTCAAGCAGTGGGCGAACAAGCGTACTGTAACCTACTTGCTTTGTTTTCGGATTGCATTTCCTTAGGATTCTTCCAATGAATCTCAGTCTGGCATCTGCTTTACCGATGATCAACTTTATACGATCATTCCATTTTAAATCACTCCTAATGCGTTCTCCCAGATAATTTATGGAATTAACTGCTTCCAATTGCTGACCTGCCATTTTGTAGCTAAATGATAAGGGATCTATCTTTCTATGTATTTGCAGCACATTACACTTGTCTACATTGAGATTCAATTACCAAACAAACTTCTCCTGCCAGCGCCACAGTGAACTACAGGAACGGTGAGGGTCTTGGGTAAGGGGGTAGGGTGTTTCCTGTCTTTCGGGTCTGTCATCTTTTCTTCTTTAACTCCAATATTCTGAATCTTGTATTTCATTTGTTACTTCTCATCAGAGAACCAAGCTATCCTTCCCTCTGTCCACATGAACATGTCTCTATTGCTGAAACCCTTCTTATTTATTGTGTCAGCTCTTGTCATTGTTGACTAAAGCTTATTGTATAGAGGATCTGAGAAACAAGTCAGCATTTCTGCAGAATTAAATATATTAAGTTCTAAAAAATGTCACATTTATAGGTAATCTTTGATATAATTGATGTAACACTTTTTGCTAACTTGGGAGCAGGTATACAATTTTCAACTGGATGCACTGCTTACATATACTGAGTTCCAAAAATGTCACATGTATAGATAATCATTGATGTTACACTTCTGCCAATTTGTTAGCAAGCCAGCATTTCTTTGTTATTAATTAAACTGAGTTCCAAAAATGTCAGATGGATAGATATTCTTTGAAATAATTGATGATACACTTTCGCTAATTTTGTTTTGAGATAGCTGATTTAAAACCATATTTCTGTCATGATGTACCAGTTACTTATGATTTAAATTATTGTGTATTGACACGCAAAGTTGTGAACACTTATCAACGAATAATGCCTAACCGTATTTTTGTCTTGATGTATCAGTCACTTATGATTCAATTATTGTGTATTGACACCCAAAATGGTGAACATTTAATGATATATGTTTCATTCTGTTATATTTTAGTACTTATTGTGAAGGAAAAAGCAACAATTGTGTTGCGCTAATGTTCCTAAGGTAATATACTAATCAATGTTTGAATGTTTGTAAAGGTGGGAAGGAAGCGCTGGAAGTGTCTTGACAAATGAAATATGGAGAGATTGGTCACTGGTCAGATATTTCATTCTGTACATCTAGGTATGAATTATGTTAACTTCTGAGGAACTATACTAAAAGAAATCACTTGTACTATATCACAATAATGTATTTGATGAACAAAGAAGCCCTGAAACATTATGTGTACTATGACTTGGTCAATATCTCTACAGATGGTACAGATGGACTCTGTGGAGAATCGTATTTCGTTAGACACAAATGGTGGTGTGTGGAGGTGTGATTGTTCAGTATTATGTGTAAATGTTAGTGTAACGTGCAGAGATCAGTCCAGTGGCACTTCTAAATTTTGTTCTGGTATAAATTTTAGTGTTATATTATCAAAGAACAAGTTAAATTACAAAATGAGACTTAAGACAGGAAATGATAACATACGAACAGTTGGAATTTAGCTGAATTGAACCATTCTATTCAAAACAATCAATTACACGAAATATGATGGTCATACAGAGTGAAATATGGGCCACATTCCAGTTTTTTTTGCAACAAAAAACTTCCAACTAGCAGAGAGCTACATTGAGCTTCAGTTCATTGCTCCTCATTGCACATAGAAGAGACTGAACACTTTGGTATATTATGGTCTAATGCTGTGTATTACTAAGAGGAACTTGGTGCACCTGCCTAAATCAGGAGGTTGCAAATACAATTTACTATATAATTTTGAGTATTGTAGTATCTGAAACTACCACTTGTTCCACAACACATTAGCAATATTGAGAAATAGTTACACACACCAGTGTCTCCATTGCACTCAGGAGATCATGGAGCCTCTAATGACAGGTATAATCATTCAGAAACAAGGCAAATTCAGCTAACTTCCATTGGATAATTTTTCTGATTGAAATAGATTTACCTCATATTCATGGTGAAATACAAGCTACACACAATATCTGCAAAATAACTTGTTCTTTCTTTCTGCTATTAATTAATATTTTGTCTGATCTAGTTTAATCTGATAAAAAATAATTTATGATAATTTTACATATTTGGTTGAGAACATAGTTCAAATTTCATTATGATGTACTTGTACTCCTCATCTGGAGATTAAGCAGAAATCTAATTTCATATCTTAAGGAAATTGCTTGTTCTTCCAGTTGATTGCAAAGTGAGTACTGTTATGTCGATCTGCCAGAAAAGGTTTTTGTACAAGTTTTTGTTGCACAAACCATTTTGGGGATATCGAAACATAACAGTCCATTGAAACCGATTTAAAAACGTATTTTCCGACCATGAACAGTAATTTCTCATGTAGGAATGTAGGTAAACATGTACTCGTGGAATGGATACAAAGAAACCAGTTACTATATTATAATTGTATTGAAGGGTGTAGGTCCTGTAATTGGTAGGAACATTTCCCAAACCATGAACCTTTTTTTAATTAATGAAAATAGTAAGAGGATTGTTAACACCACATATCTGATCATTTACACACTGTTAAGTTATTATATACTTGAAAATTCAATTCTGTATTTACTCTATGAGAACTATTGTACTTGCTGAAATGTGTCGTTGGTTATAAAATGAGAGCTCTAATTGTAATTTTGTTAAAGGGCCCTTTTATAACAATACCGAGGATGAGGACTGTTTGGAATCATGTGTATATATATAGGGTGAGTCACCTAACATTACCGCTGGATATATTTCGTAAATCACGTCAAATACTGATGAATCGATTGCACAGACCGAACGTGAGGAGAGGGGCTAGTGTAAACGTTTAATACAAACCATAAAAAATGCACGGAAGTATGTTTTTTAACACAAACCCACGTTTTTTTTTTTAAATGGAACCCCGTTAGTTTTGTTAGCACATCTGGACATATAAACAAATACGTAATCAGTGCCGTTTGTTGCATTTTAAAATGTTAATTACATCCAGAGATATTGTAAACTAAAGTTGACGCTTGAGTACCACTCCTCCGCTGTTCGATTGTGTATATAGGAGAGCACCGAATTACATAGGGATCCAAAGGGAACAGTAATGGACCTTAGGTACAGAAGAGACTGGAACAGCACATTACGTCCACATGTTAACACCTTTTTATTGGTCTTTTTCACTGACGCACATGTACATTACCATGAGGGGTGAGGTACACGTACACATGTGGTTTCCATTTTCAATTATGGAGTGGAACAGGGTGTGTCCCGACATTTCAGCCCAATAGATGTTCAGTGTGGTGGCCATCATTTGCTGCACACAGTTGCAATCTCTAGCGTAATGAATGTCGTACACGCCGCAGTACATCTGGTGTAATGTCGCCGCAGGCTGCCACAATATGTTGTTTCATATCCTCTGGGGTTTTAGGCACATCATGGTACACATTCTCCTTTAATGTACTCCACAGAAAGAAGTCCAGAGGTGTAAGATCAGGAGAACGGGGTGGCCAATTTATGTGTCCTCCACGTCCTATGAAACGCCCGTCGAACATCCTGTCAAGGGTCAGCCTAGTGTTAATTGAGGAATGTGCAGGTGCACCATCATGCTGATACCACACACGTCAATGTGTTTCCAGTGGGATATTTTCGAGCAACGTTGGCAGATCATTCTGTAGAAACGCGATGTATGTTGCAGCTGTTTGGACCCCTGCAATGAAGTGAGGACCAATGAGGTGGTCGCCAATGATTCTGCACCATACATTTACAGTCCACGGTCGCTGTCGCTCTACCTGTCTGAGCCAGCGAGGATTGTCCACGGACCAGTAATGCATTTTCCGTAGATTCACTGCCCCGTGGTTTGTGAACCCCGCTTCATCAGTAAACAGGTAGAACTGCAAAGCATTCTCTGTTAATGCCCATTGACAGAATTGCACTCGATGATTAAAGTCACCACCATGTAATTGCTGATGTAGCGACACATGAAACGGGTGAAAGCGGTGACAATGCAGTATGCGCATGACACTACTTTGACTCAGTCCACCAGCTCTCACAATGTCCCGTGTACTCATGAGTGGGTTCATGGCAACAGCAGCTAACACACCAACTGCACACCAACTGCACCCGCTTCTCCTCTGATGGGCCTGTTACGGACCCGTTTGCGTTCTACAACCATACCTGTTGCATACAGTTGGCGGTAGATGTTTTGCAATGTGTGGCACGTTGGATGCTCTCTGTCCAGGTACCGTTCTGCATACACCCTGCAGGCTTCAGCTGCATTTCGTCGACACTCGCCATAGATGAGTGTCATCTCCGCCTTTTCAGAGTTCGAATACGCCATGGTCACAGTTCCTACAACACTACACCATCACAGACGTCTGGTAACACGGTGTACTACAGTTAGTCTGTGTGCAGAGACGAATGCAGAATAACAATAGCAGCAAGCGTTACATGTGGACACTGCGACAGCTAGACCAAACCACAACAGTGCACTACAGCCATACTTGTAAACACGGTCGTCATTGTAAACATGTCCCTGCAGATGCTGCTCGCTGACCATGGCCCGTGTTTGTTACAACACGCAACTGAACGTCGGAGGTTTCAAGCGTCAACTTTAGGTTACAATATCTCCAGATGTAATTAACATTTTACAATGCAACAAACGGCACTGATTACGTATTTGTTTATATGTTCAGATGTGCTAACAAAAGTAACGTGGTTCCATTTGAAAAAAACGTAGGTTTGTGCTAAAAAACATACTTCCAATTCACGTTCGATCTGTGGAATCGGTTCGTCAGTATTTGATGTGGTTTATGAAATATATCTAGCGGTAACGTTAGGTGACTCATCCTGAATATATATATATATATATATATATATATAAGGGCAGCCATGTTAACAGGAGAGGTCATTGTATTAGATGAGTTTGTGAACGTAACATGTATGTCTTTTCTGATTTAAAATAAACCTATATGAAACAAAAAATTGTAAGTATTGCTTATTTTGACTAAACATTTAAGTACAGTAGACAACATATACCACAGGACGACTTGCAGTGGCGGATCAAGAGATTGAGGATGAGTACACCCTATTATAATTTATAACAGTATAAATTAGCAGTAGCTTTCTTCATGATAGAAACTTTGCAATTCTCCAATAAAATTGTCATTCAAATAACTTGAAGAAAAACAATGCTTCAAGAGACATTGTAGAAGTTCTGCTTCTAATGTTTTGTATAACATATTTTGTAGCAAAAATAACTAATCGTATTTATACTTTCACAAGCTTGCGGATTTGCAAACTCAACACTTCATAGTAAACTCAGTTGTGCCAACATAATAGACTGCATTGCATACACTATGAGCAACAAGTTCAATAATATCCAAGAACAAGGTATTTACGTAAACATTACAGATTTCAGACCTTAAATACACTATTAAAACTGATTATAAAGCAACAGATGTAGACTCATCAGTGAGTACAGAGACCTTAGAATGTTTTGATATTATGGATGGATGTAGCTTGTTGCTCATAGTCTATGCAATGCAGTCTATTATGTTGGCACAACTGAGTTTACTATGAAGTGTTGAGTTTGCAAATCCGCAAGCTTGTGAAGGTATAAATACGATTAGTTATTTTTGCTACAAAATATGTTATACAAAACACTTTCCTTGTACTTCAAAAACGTCTTTCTGCTCTCCAACTAGAAAATTTTGTGGAACATTTCTTGTCTTTCTTTTCGTTATCTGCATATACGACATCTCCATTTTTTATGTAGTTAAATAGGCTTCGGAATTACTCTGTTTATGAGTTTGTTTCTAATCATGTTGAATGAGCTTCTTGACTTCCGCAAACTGGACCCACCAAAATACTAGTCCATTCTTTCGAAATGTACACTCCCCATGATTCTCTCACTCCAATATTCTACACATTTTTACATACTGAGCAACCCAACTTCGTTCCTTTACGCAGTAACCACTTACAATTCGTTTTAAATTCTCTCCATGTACTGTTGTTCCAACAAATATGATAATTAGATACGTTTTGAGAATGCAAATAAGAAGTTGCTCCATTTGATTGGCTGCTATCATCAACAACACCTTTTATGGTGCTACTATTAATATATGAAGTAGATGGACCATTATCTGCTTCACGTTTTTTCGAACCACATGGACTATCTTCTTAGGTGAAACCCCAGAACTATATGTACTGAAATAATCTACTATACTGCATTTCATACTTTACTTACTAGTGCAGTTTATACACTTTTCGCTTAAAATGTTATATGCCAGGCTTTAAAGTGGCAATGTAAGACATAGAACCGAAGGAGTTAACAGAACTGTTCACTATAATGCCTATAACTTCACAGAAAATAAAACTAAAGAAAACCCATGCCAGCCATGCAGTGGCTAACGATTAATGCTCTTAATAATAGGATTGTAAACGGACAAACGAAAGGTGCAATGGCTCAAAATAATAAATAGGTCTACAGCAATAATGTCATAGCAGAGGGTCATGTCAAGAGCCGACATTCAATATTGTGGTTGGATCAGTGAGGACTGCAGTATCAGCATAAGGAAATGAGAAATGTTTTTTACTTTACTTATATGTTATCTTACATATTAGGTTTCAGATAGGTGTCAGGTTTTGTTGTATTGTTAAAGGATACAGCATCAGCATGCTGAAGAAGGGAATTAAATGTTTTCAGACATTATTATCTTGTCATGCGATGTGAGCAGCTAAAGGGAAGTCGACACCAGATGTGCAACGCCACACAGCACCACTTAAGCTGGCGCAAAATGGCGCAGGGCAGCCTAAATATGCCAAGAATGGAGCAGAGCATTTTTAGGTGCCCAGTGACGCTACAGTGTGTGTGCATGGTTGTGTCAATAATAGTAGAAAACGAGAAATGCCTTCCACACAGAGCGCACATTTCCTTTGACGCTCCGGCACGGTTTCATGTCCACGCAGAACCTTCTGAACCATTGCAGTAGTTTTAAAAAAATAGCTTCGAAACAGAACATTCAGCTTTTGAAACAGCTGTGTGTTCCATTACATATATCAAGAAGGTTGTGCCTATGCCCTAGTTACACATCATATGTGCTAAGTGTAGTATAAAAGACATATTTGCACTTTAAATGAAGCCCTCATTAACATCAACTGTAAACAGAGAAAACATGTCATTAAAATAAATGGTACATTCTTAATATCTTTGGCTCAGGTGGTAAATATGGGAAAAGATTGCATTGCTAGAGTAGACTGGGGCAATGTGGACACCTGGGGCAGTACCGACATGATAGGTTTTAGTTGTATTTTGATAGCGGACGAGACCACAACTAGTGCTCAGTGTGTTTCTGTCTTCTACGCATGCCAGTGGTTTTGTGGTATTTTATCTCAAAATTTTATAGTTTTCAGTGTAAATAAGGACTTCTGAACAAGTTAAGATAATATTCCAATCATATGTGTCACTAAAATACAACTTATACGGATATTATATATTTTAACGAACATTTTGGTATAGTAGTTGTAACATTTCAAAGTGTGTAGTAATCTGTAGGGTTAGGCATCCGCCATCTTGTCCCTCTGGGGTAATACCAACATCCCACTATGGGGCAATATCGACACGGTGTCGGTATTTCTCCATCTGTCCTAATATTTTCTAGGGGATTGTTAATGCCTAAAAGTTTGTTTTTATTGTATTCCAGATGGTGAGATCGAGAAAACGGACGACTAGGAGGGGTAAATGGGATGAACAAACTCTTAAAAGGGCATTTGAGCTAGTTGAAAGTGGTAGATCAGTAAAGAGCGTCGCCATGGAATCAGAAATTCCCATAATCATGCTACATGATCGCTTAAAAGAAAAATCAGCAGCCAAACCAGTGTTGAGAAGAAAAGCCTATTTTACACCCGAACAGGAAGCTATTCTAGCTAACCACATAAAGCAATTGTCAAACCAGTTCTATGGTATCACATTAACAGGCTTATGCCTATGTTGATATGCGCGTTGCAGAAAACTCAAATATTGAGCACAGCTTTAACAAAGGAACAAAATGGCAGGGGAGGACTGGGCGGCCGGTTTCCGCGAAAGGAACCCAACCTGAAGCCTAAGGGAGCATTCTGCAACAATTCTGGCTTTTAATAAATCTGAAGTTGTTTTATTCTTTTCAAACATGGATAAAGCATATAAAAAAATCAATTTAAGGCAACAAGAGTATTCAATATGGATGAAACTGGGATATCAACAGTTCAAAAGCCAGGAAAGGATTTAGCCCCTAAAGGCCAACATCAGTTAGGCTCTGTGCTGAGTTGGTAATGAGGGAGGAATGTTATGGTGGTCTGCACTGTAAGTGCTTCTGGGATTTACATCCCACCCATGTTCATATGTCCCTAGAAGCGGATGTATCCTCAGTTGGAAAAAGGAGGGCCAGCTGGGTCCATATATAGATGCTCACATAACAGATGGTCAAACGAAGATCTTTTCAATGATTGGCTTAAGAGCTTCAAAGAGAACGCCAAACCAAACAAGGAAGACCACGTGTAATTAATTATGGACAACCATGGAAGTCACATCTCTCTAAACAGCTATGAGCTTTTTAGAGCTAATTATATTCACAAGGTTTCTAAACCACCACATACGTCACACAAACTGCAGCCTTTAGATTTGGCTTTTTACGGTCCTCTCAAGAAGGCATTCAACATACAGTGTGACAGATTCTTAAGGGCTAATCATTTCGAGAAGATATTAGTTTATGATACTGCTTCGATCTTCAATGAAGCTTACATAAATGTCGCAACCATGGAGAAGGGCTTCTCGGGATTTGGTGCAGCAGGAATCTTCCTGTACAAACCAGAAAAGTTCAGTGATTTGGATTTTATCTCTGAAAACAGAATCAAAACTCCGGTCATCATTGACTCAGAAAATGTTGACGAACCAACGAATGGCGATGGTGTTCACGATGGGAATAACGCAGTCACTGAGGAGCCTGCAAACACAAATCAGGATAGGGCTGAAAATTCACAGCATTCCTGGAAAGCCACAGACATGAATTTGACTAGACCTTATGCTAATCCAGTAGCTTGCTCCTCAAGGTCGGATCTGGAACAACACCTTCTCCAAAAACCTCTCAGAGAAGCGTTAGAAGCTTTATCGCCTACGCAACAACAACCTCACAATGGTGTAAAACAAAAAATTGGCAGGAAGTAACATTCCTTTATTACGACGTCCACACGCAAGAAAACTGTATTGGAGGAAGCACAGAAGAAAAGAGTCATTAAAGATATGAAAGCTAAGTGTAGATTAGGAAAGGTAACTGATGACCCAAAGATTGTTCCAAAACTTAAACTTAAGCTTTTGAAGAAGTCAGATCAAGTCGACAGTAAGCCCAAAATAAAATCAAGCACTATCAAATGCAAGGCCACATCCAAAGGCAATAAAAAGAAGAAAAGGTGCAGCAGACAGATTTCTTTCAAAGAAACATCTTCTGAAGAAGAAATAGGTGAGTCAACATTATGCAACGATGATGAAATGGACGACAGAATAGATTCATTTTCCACAGACAGTGAAATGTGTTTAGTCTGTGGGGAATATGGCACTAAAACTGAACTGTGGTATTCGTGTGTATTTTGTGGGAAGTGGTCACACGCAGACTGTAGCAGCTTTAATTCTCCTGAAAACTACATTTATGACTTTTGCTCTTCTTCTTAAAATGATTTGTTTTCTTTTCAGACTTATTTCTCATATTTCTTTGTCTATAGTCATGACATACTATTGTGACTATCATATATAACTTTGTAACAATATATATTTTATTGATATACATGCATGTTATTAATTCTCACTAATGTCGGCATTACCCCAAAGTGATGTCGACATCACTCCGGCGACCAGGGAAATACCGACATCCAATAGATGTGGTCATATACGCATTTTTTACTTTATAAATGTAATTAGTTTAACAAAACTACATTTTTAATGAAAGCAGAAATCCCCAATTAAATTTTAGGCACCTCAATAAAAAATGTAACTAAGTCAGTAAAAATTTAAAAATTTAAAATGTCTTAAGGTGTCATTATTGCCCTAGACCATCCTACATATATGTCTATAACCCACTTCATTTCATAAAATCAGGCATAGGTGCTGACAGGTGTGAAAATTACTATACTATCAATTTATTAAGTCACATCCGCAAAATACTAACACGAATTCTTTACAGGCTAATTGAAAAACTGGTAGAAGCCGACCTTGGGGAACATCAGTTTGGATTCCATATAAATGTAGGAACACAAGAGGCAATATTGACCCTGCGACTTATCTTAGAAGAAAGATAAAGGAAAGGGAAACCTAAGTTTATAGCATTTGTAGACTTAGAGACAATGTTGACTGGAATAGGATATTTTTCTGAAGGTGGCAGGGGTGAAATAAAGAGAGCAGAACTCTTTTTACAATTTGTACAGATACCAGAAGGCAGTTATAAGAATTGAGGAGCATGAGAGGGAAGCAATGATTGAGAAGAAAGTGAGACAGAGTTGTAGTCTATCCCTGATGTTATTCAATCTATACACTGAACAAGCAGTAAAGGAAACCAAAGAAAATTTTGGATATGAATTAAAAGTAAGGGAGAAGAAATGAAAACCTTCAGGTTAGCCAGTGGCATTTTAATTTTGTCAAAGACAGCACAGGTTTGGAAGAGCAGTTGAACAGAATGGACAGTGAATTGAAAGGAGGCTACAAGATGAACAACAACAAAAGCAAGACGAGAATAATAGAATGTAGCCCAATTCAATCAGTTGATGCTGAGGGAAATAGATTAGGAAATGAGACACTTGAAGTGGTAGACGAGTTTTGCTATTTAGCGAGGAAAATAACTAATGATGGTCGAAGAAGAGAGGATATAAAATGTAGACTGGAAATAGCAAGGAAAGTGTACCTGAAGAAGAGAGATTTGTTAATATCGAGTATAGATTTAAGTGTCAGAAACTCTTTTCTGGGAGTACTTGTATGGAGTGTAGCCATATATGGATGTGAAACAAGGACGATAAGCAGTTAGGACAAGAAGAGAATAGAAGCTTTCGAAATGTGGTGCTACAGAAAAATGCTGAAGATCAGATGGGTGGATCACGTAACTAATGAGGAGGTACTGAAGTACTGAATAGAATTGGGAAGAAGTGGAACTTGGGGCACAACTTGACTGGAAGAAAGGATCCGTTAATAGGACACGTTCTGAGGCATCAAGGGGTCAACAATTTAGTACTAGAGCAAAGCATGGAGGGCAAAAATCGTAGAGGTAGACCAAGAGATGAATGCACTAAGCAGATTCAGAAGTATGTATGTTGCAGTAGTTACTCGGAGATGAAGAGGCTTGCTTGCACAGGGTAGAGTAGCATGGAGAACTGCATCAAACCAGTCTTTGGATTGAAGACCACAACAACAAGAACACAGTTGTAAATAAACTATGTTAGTTATCGGGTAGAAACGTGTTACTTAAGTCTTGCTAAAACCCATGATGGTCTGTCGTCCGCATAAATCTAGCCAAAGTGCCTCTAAAATGTTTTTGTTCACTTGGTAGACTATTTTCACACGATGCACCATCTTTCACAGATGGCCGAAGTTTCATCAAGTAATTTCTCGAACGCTCCTCTGAACAGTGGCGGATTTACAAATAGGCCCACTATGCATGGGCCTAGGGGCAGCACCTTAAGGGGGGGGGGACATTATTTGCTCTGTACTCATTTTAAACTTTTACGTTTTAAAACAGCTGTGCTTACAAACGACAACAATTTTTAATATTGTTAAACACCTTGCTAGTTTAAGTAAGCCTTAAGAACGAAATTCGACAACACAGGTTTGGAAATATACCTAGTTTACTTGGTGACTGAATGGGAATTTAAGATTGGGTTTCTGTCTGGTATCATCTTCACGATTGTTCAAAATAGTTTGAAGTAAGCTGTCAGGACGGCAGTCTACAATACAATGTTTGAAACGTTATTATTCCGAGAATGTTGTCGGCTTCTACTTAACCCTACCATATCTTCCCCATGAAAATACCGGGACCCCTGAAAAGCTGTGATAAACTAATCAACGGTTTCAGAATACTGTAACATGTGTTGGCCTCAGTATGTAAAACTCGACTCTACTTAAATTTCTTGTAGAAATTATGGGTAACTATCAGGTCAACCTTCCACTACTGCAATTTTGTTTTGACTGTCAGTTGACAGTTTTATAAGTGCCTTAACATGAATAACAATGAAAAAAGCAAATGTGCAAAATTAAGTGGGGCGGATTTCGGAAATTATTGAAGGAAAGGCGAGAACGAGAAGCCAATGTTCTAAAAACGCTAGGCTGAGTATATAATTTTTTCGCAAAAAAATGTTTCTGAATCGACTTCTTCTTCAAGTAGTATGGATGATATTTCTGGCATTACAGCTGTAAAAGAAGTCAATACAAACGAATCAAAATTTAGAAATGAAGAAAAGCAGATTGTTCCTGGTTTTCGATTTTCACGAAAAACTAAGTGTTGAGTCAGAAAGTACAAAAAAGGGAATAATCTCGTTAGTGATGATCCTGCAGAATGGCGTGTCACTGAATCACCAATCGACATTTTCTTACAAGATGAATCAAATTTGCATGATTTTGTAGAATATTACTGAAGCACCGGTGCTGTTTCTAGTGCACCATGTAAATTGTTTGAAGGTAAGCCTGCAATTGATACTAATAGCATCGTGATATGACATATATAAATTTATTACTCTATATTTGTAGGTCATTCACGTTAAACAGTCTATCCCAGTCGTCTTATCGTTGTCCAAGATCACAACACTGTTTCCCTAGGTTCCAGTGCTTCCATTTTGACTTGTTTTTTCCCGTATTTTTCTTGCTCTCCCTCACTCGCTCACGTGTACAAGAACTTTCCTGTGGTAAGGAGAATGTAAGTACTCTCTCATTCTCCCTAAATTCTCCCACAATTTGTCGTATCTCCTCCAATTTATATGTATTTTCCGTCAATTTTCGCAATTATTCGCCGATTTTTGAATCATTTTTTCCACATTTTTTTATATACATATGCTCATATTGTTATTATATCAAAGTCTGGTTTGATTTTTTATGTAACACTGCATCAACCTATTACAAAAATTCTTGCGAATTTAACTCTTTCTGATGATCATGCATTTCAGATGGGATGAGCATAAAAGTAGTCGAATTAGATAGTTGAAAGTATAGTAAACATTGTTTCGTAGTTACATGAGAATCTACACCTGCAGCATGCAAAGGATATAGGGGAAACTCGAAGTTTGGAAACAGTTCAGTGTCTCACATCAAAGCATTAGAGTATGTGTCTGCAGACTCGTGTAATGGTGCAGTTAATGGAAACTCAAAGTCTGGAAACAGTTCTGCATGTTGACTTGATTCGCACACCACCTTGCAGGGGGCTGCAACAGGGACATGAACTGGGTCAGAAGCAGATTTCTCCTACTCCTGCCTCGATTTTCCATAAGTATATACTTGTATCGATGTTTGGGCTCAGGCATCGACGTTATTCTGTTGTAACCGCACACAATGTAATTACTGCATTATATGTGCAGGATTCCGAGGATGGACCTCTACCTCAATCACAGACACTTGAAAGACAATGAAAGAGTACTTACATGTTTGCTTACCACAGAAAAGCTCTTGTTCATGGGAACGAGTGTGTGATGGCAAGAGAAATACCAGGAAAAACAAGTCTAAATGAAAGCATTGGGACCCAGGAAAACAGTGTTGTGGTCATGAACAACAATAAGACGACTGGAATAGACTGTTTAACGTGGATGACCTACAAATGAAGAACAATAAATTTATGTCATATCACAAGTCCTGGTGCGACCACAAAGTTATCTGTAACTACCCAACTTATGATTTTTATAAAGTGTCTGTACATGTGATTACAATAATCTTTTACGTCCTCCTTACGTAAAATGTATTGCATTACCAGGTTTGGGGTTGTAATACACAATTACTGAATGGATCATTTGTTTGATCCTGTGTGAGTCTGTATAAGAGTTTAAAACTCTCAAAAATACAGTATTTACAATGTGCTTCTCTGTACTCTCTACCAATCACAACCATGTGGGCCTGCTAACAACTACCCTGTGGAGCAGTTGTTGCAAGGTTTTTCAGCAACATTCTGCAGTATGTCTACTGAGGTAGTATGGATACCTACACGTTGATTGCTGCCTTGGATGATTTTCTAGAAAGTTGTTCAGGGTGTCAGAGCGCTATCTACCTCCAATAGTTAACAGCAAACCTCTCCATACAATGGCCAATGGAGGACTTCCAACGCAGGTCTGACGAATCAAGTTCACCAAACCGATGGAAAACCTATTTTGGCACCATCCTTTAGACGAACAAAGGTAGATGCAAAGTATACCATTTCCCAGTCTCATTTCGGACATGAATCGAATTACCAGTTTCATAGCTACTTTGATTCTACATTACTGCCAGGGCTTTGCGAGGTACTGCAGACCCTGGGTATATATCTGCTTGACAGATGTCGTGCATGTGCGTGTGCGTGTGTGTGTGTGTGTGTGTGTGTGTGTGTGTGTGTGTGTGTGTGTGTGTGTGTGTGTATGTGTGTGTCGTGTGGAAGAGACGGTTAGTGCAGGGAGTTAGTGCAGTGTGTCTATCAAACCAATGGAAAACCTATTTCAGCACCCTCATATAGATGAATGAAGATGCATGCGAACTACATCATTTCCTGGATATCTTTTGGGCATGAATCGATTCATCAGTCTCATAAATCCTTTGATTCTAAGTCACTGACATAGGTTAGTGAAGTACTGCAAACCCTATGTGTGCATTTGCTTGACAGTTGTCCTCTTCACAGAGTTAGTGGATTTTAGTGTGTAGCTTCACATGTCAAATATCGCTGCTAAGCGTTTGTCTGTTTCCTCATAAAATGCATTTTCCTTTGCTGGCTGTCATTTTACAGGTCTGCTGCCAGCAAAGCATAATTTCTGAACCGTAATAGGCCACTATACACCTTCAGAAAGTTATATGGTGCATGTCTCACAAAGAATCTACACCTCCAGAAAGTTATATGGTGCATGTCTCACAAAGAATCTATGTTTTTCTTTGGCGTAGAAGTAGTTTTATCATCTTAAAGTTTATCACTATAGTGAGTGGGATAGAAAACTTGCAGGGTGGATGTATGTCAGATGTTGGACATATATGTCCTCCATTAGAGCGTTAAGGGTGTCGGATTCTGCATGACTAATATTTCGAAAACCACATGGCTTTAACATTATAGCATGTCTAAGTGTAGAACCGTGTAGCCTTAGGAGTGCCTGCGTTTATATTCTCCACTCATTATCTTCTTATCAATACCTTCATGGTACAGACTCCAGACACTAGAACAATACATGAGAACTGACAGCACAGTTGATTAACATAAAACATTGGAAACTCATCCGTTTGGAGCTCCATTGTGTATAAACCACGCGTTTCTCCTTGAACATCTGTTATTATCACAATAACACTCTCGTATCTACTATATACCGACAAGGAGTGATAACCTCCTTGACGTACACATCTGAAGAAATCTTGTGCGCTTGGATGGATGCAGTGAGTAGGAGAAAAGTCTTCACTGAACAGAGTTTATGGATTCAGCTTGCTCTCTTCATTTCACGACATATGGAATGTAGTGAGTATAACACCCTTCTACATACATAAAAAAAGTTTTGCATCATTTCTATTCCGAGGGTTCCAGAACCTGTACAGAAAATTGGAATAGAAATCAACATAAACATCATTTCCGCCCATTTTATTGCCCATGAAAACCACACATGTTGTACCACCATATGTGAGACCTTCAGAGGTGGTGGTCCAGAGTGCTGTACACACCGGTACCTCTAATACCCAGTAGCATGTCCTCTTGCATTGATGCATGCCTATATTCGTCATGGCATATTATTCACAAGTTCATCAAGGCATTGTTGGCCCAGATTTTCCCACTCCTCCATGTCGATTCGAAGTAGACCCCCAAGAGTGGCCGGCTCCTATGACCAAGCGGTTCTAGGCGCTTCTGTCCGGAAACGCACTGCTGCTACAGTCGCAGGTTCGAATCCTGCTTCGGGCATGCATGTGTGTGGCGTTTTTAGGTTAGTTAGGTTTAAGTAGTTTTAAGTCTAGGGGACTGACGACCTCAGATGTTAAGTCCCATAGTGCTTACAGCCATTTGACCCTAAGAGTGGTTGGTGGGTCACGTCGTCCATAAACAACCCTTTTCAATCTATCCCAGGCATGTTCTATACCGTTCATGTCTGGATAACATGCTGACCACTCTAGTCGAGCAATGTCGTTATCCTGAAGGAAGTCATTCACAAGATGGGCTCTATGGGGGTGCGAATTGTCGTCCATGAAGACGAATGCCTCACCAATATGCTGCCGATATGGTTGCACTCTCGGTCAGAGGATGGCATTCATGGATTGTACAGCCGTTATGGCGCCTTCCATGACAACCAGGTGGGTATGTCGGCCCTACATAATGCCATTCCAAAACATCAGGGAACCTCCACCACGCTGCACTCGCTGGACAGAGTGTCTAAGGCGTTCAGCCTGACCGGGTTGCCTCCATACACGTCTCCGACGATTGTCTGGTTGAAGGCATATCCGACACTCATCAGTAAAGAGAACGTGATGCCAATCCTGAGCGGTCCACTCAGCATGTTGTTGGGCCCAACTGTACTGCGCTGCATGGTGTCGTGGTTGCAAAGATGGACCTCGCCAGGGGCGTCAGGAGTGAAGTTGAGCATCAAGCAGCCTATTGTGCACAGTTTGGGTCGTAACACGACGTCTTGTGACTGCACGAAAGGCATTATTCAACATGGTAGCGGTGCTGTCAGGGTTCCTCCGAGCCACAATCCGAAGGTAGCTGTCATCGACTGCAGTAGTAGCCCTTGGGCGGCCTGAGCGAGGCACGTCATCGACAGTTCCTCTCTCTCTGTATCTCTTCCATGTCGGAACAACATCGCTTTGGTTCATTCCGACACACCTGAGCACTTCCGTTGTTGAGAGCCCTTCCTGGCACAAAGTAACAATCGAACCGCGGTATTGACCGTCTAGGCATGTTTGAACTACAGACAACACGAGCCGTGTACCTCCTTCCTGGTGGAATGGCTGGAACTGATCGGTTGTCGGGCCCTCTCAATCTAATAGGCGATGCTCATGCATGGTTGTTTACATATTTGGCCGGGTTTAGTGACATCTCTGAACAGTCAGAGGGACTGGTCTGTGGTAAAATATCCACAGTCAATATGTATCTTTCGGAGTTCTGGGAACCGGGGTGATGCGAAACTTTTTTTGATATGTGTACTTCTGGTGAGTTGCAAATTAAATCGGCGACATGGCTGCAATATTGGGAATCAATGCTCTTCGAGATGGGACACCCAGACTTCTGCTACCCCATCACTGTGGAAGATGAGTTTAAATGTAGAGGTCATCACCTTCGGACACCTGTTTGGAAGCGCTCCACGGTGCCGCAGAATCATCCATTTTCCATATGTTGCGATGTCCTCCACATTTTTGTCAGTAGGAAAACACCGTCTCTGTCTTCTATTTGACCCATCCTGTGTGTTGTGGGAGCATTGGTTACACCATGTGATGTCCAACTTTCTGTCGGAGGCAATAGATCGAAATGTGTTTACGTCGGATTAGCGCCTAACACAGACCTCAAAGTCAAATATGGCTGTGTACACAGCTTCTGCTGTACACTGCTTCGATGTGTCACAGCAAAAAGTAATGTATCAAACAACAACACAAGACCTCTCACCTTGTGACTGATAGTCGATATGGTGTTCCTCCAGTACAGGCGAGAAAACTTTACACAGGACCGTGGAACTGACTTCGATCAATAGTCGCCTGCTGCAGTGGACCAATAAGCTTATATTTCAAAGAATCACCGTATATGATCGATGTCAACACGCACTCGGTATTTGTCTCCGATATATCGGGAGAGAGAGATGCACTAAAATCTTATTGTGTTCTCTACCAGGAGATGGCAATGTTTTTACAGGCTGGTTGGTTGATTCGCGGGAGGGGACCAAACAGCGAGGTCATTGGTCCCATAAGATCAGTGAAGGATGTGGAAGGAAGTGAGCCATGCCCTTTCACAGGGATGACCCCGGCATTTACCTGAAGCGATTTAGCGACATCACAGGGAAACCTATATCAAAATGGCCGAACATGGGTGTGAACCGTCGTCCTCCTGAATGCGAATGTAGTGTGCTAACCACCAAGCTTGAAATGGCTCTAAGCACTGTGGGACTTAACATCTGAGGTCATCAGTCCCCAATATCTTAGAACTACTTCAATCTAACTAACCTAAGGGCATCACACACATCCATGCCCGAGGCAGGATTCGAACCTGCGACTGTAGCGGTCTCGCGGTTCCAAACTGAAGCGCCTAGAACCGCTCGGCCACACGGGCCGGCAACCACCACGCTGCCTCACTCAGTGAAGTTAGTTCATATTTTTACTCCTTTGGATGATACAAAAATAACGAGCAGAGGGAGAGAGAGGGAGACTGTGCTGTCAACGAAGGCTGGAACTGTTGTATTTCTAGCATACTGCAGGAACACGATGAGAGACACTAGGTCATGTACAGGGGGTTATTTATAGATAGTTATGGATTGTAGGTGTTAGGCTTCTGACTTTCTCTGTGCAGTCCATGTATACTCTGAATGGTTGTGAATTTCCTCCTGCAAATCAGTGTGCTATTTTTCTCGTTGTGATAGACCTCTACCTCGTGAGTGGCGTATGGAGGACTAGATAGCCTTCTAACTAATGGAGCAGTGCTGTAGGAACGTGATGGGATTTCGAGAGAATTATCAGAGGTCTGTAACTTGACGGACGACAGCCCTTACTCTCGTACTCAAGTAGATTCAAATGCTATATATCGAAGACTGGAGGATTCGTGTGAATACGTTAGGTAAGCGACACTCTGATGAAAGGAGAATATTGAGAGGGTAGCTCTATACTGTTACTTCTAAGTATTGTGAGTAAACATATTACAGCCTGTCACGTATGTCTCAGGAAGTGATGGCAGTGAGAAGATTAGGGGCTAATAGAAAGTTTTCTATAGAGAGACAATCAGCAGTAGAAGTTTCGTCTTTGTTTTCTCGATAAATAAGAAACATCATACTTCCGTGAGTTTTGCGTGCCTATAACTGGACGGACTGACATCTAAATAGGCATACTAATTTCACATCTGCATCTATATGCATATGTCGCAAGTGATCGTATGGCGCGTGGCGAAGGGTACCGTGTAAGGTGGCAACGGCCTGGCACCTTACATGAGTCCATTTAACGTGACACTTTAGGTTTTGTTGGAGTAATTCTCTACATTACGGTCTAGGAAATCTATGTGGAATCGCATCGGCACGCGAGAATTGCGCGATTTTGTAATTATAAGATTTTGCGGGAAGGCAGTACACGAGACAGAGCTCGGCTACATCGCCCCCCCCCCCCCCCCCCCCCCTCCTCCCTTAACCGCCGAAGGCCACAGCCTGATGGTATGAATGGTGAACTGGGGAATTTCTGTAATCCGTTTAGAGAGGCCACAGCGGTCGCCAAACTCTGAGGGACGCGCGGCTGCAGGTGTTCAAGTGTTTACCAAAACAGAGCAGTGGATAGCTGGACGGGCTTTCCTGTCCGAGCTCTCGCCTATGTTCCACTAATTTTACGCCTTCGAGTAACTCAAGTAGGGCAAGCCAGAAGTTCCGAATAACAAACTTTCAATACAAGAATTTGTGTTCGCTACGACGGGGAATGTCGAGTGGTCTCTTGGGAGAAAACTTCCAGTGGACGTGTTATTGCCCACAGCTGTGGTTCTTCCCAGCCGCCGAGTGCGGAGTTTGATTGTGAAAATTTGTAAAAATAAAAGAATTGTGGAAAAGAGTTCTATTCCCAGACGGTACATTGGTCGGCGCTGGCAAACTGGGTATTTTGAGAGCTTCTAGTGATGTGATTCGCTCGGTAAAAGTTGAGGTGAGAAAACAAAGGTGAAGAGCGATCTTGCCGGACTCTCACTCGTGGTCTTCCGTTCTGGGCTCTCGTACTGAGAGAACGTTAGCCAAGTCGTCTCCCCTCTTGGTCTTTTGTTCTGAGAGGACGTTAGCTGCGCCAGCTCATTGCTGACGGAAACATTGTCGCAATTAGAGAAGTTTACGGACAGCAGTCTGGTGTTCGAATACTGTAGGATTGTACTTTCCGAGACGCCACACGCCGATCACACGGCCGCGCCGTCGCCGACGGAGACCGCCTCTACAACAGGAATATTCTGATGTTCAGTTTAATTAATTAGTCAAGCAATTTGATGTTAGTGACGTGTCACCTGGGGGTGGAAGCAATGGCGAGAATACCACGGATATGATTTGAGAGTTGGAGCAATAATCGGGCGTTTTTCCATTGCGGCGAGATCTTTTAACGGGATTCCAGTCGCCACCTACACAGGGAGATTCGAAATAAAATCAGCTGTATTATCGAATTTATAAACTGATACATATTATGATCCTGGTACTTACAAGTACTCAGTGCTGCTACCTTGAGAGACTTCATAAGTGATGAGGCACGTGGTTACTTTAAGAGAGTTCGAAGGTGAGGAGGCATCCTGTGACAGGATAGAGAATGCTCTTAGCACCGCCACGAGCCAAAAAGGAGCTTAATATTCTAGTCCCGTGATGCAGGCCGTGGCAGGTATTAAGATGATAACAACAGATTTTTCTACCCGATGAGAGAATACTTGGAGGAAATACAGCATATGCCAGGTACACAATAAACTCGGTAGATGACGATGGAGTCGGCTGATGCTGACTGATTAGTTTTCTTTTTTGTCCTGAAATGTCATATTCAAATAAGATAATGAACGCTACATTCGTAAAAAAAATGTACGATGTATTTCTCGTGTTCCTGTTGGCTAGGATGTGACTTGCAACTCGTAAATAGGCATTGTTACCCATCCTTATGTTCCTCGCAGCAGCTAGATCGGCAGGAAGCTACTCCCCTGCTCTTCAGTGATAGATTGCTTTCCTATTATTATTACCCATTCTTCACATATAGGACTACCGACTAGACCGGCAGCAACAACTTTCTAGTGCTAGACCAACAGCGATAATATCCTCTCTACATTCAGCAGTTATTAACGAACCTGGATAGAGCTACTGTCTAGTGCTAGATCAATGCAAGTACCCCTTCCCAACTGCCATGCTTCACAGCAAGAGTAAAAGCTTTGGATTTTCAAAAATGGTTCAAATGGCTCTGAACACTATGGGACTTAACATCTGTGGTCATCAGTCCCATAGAACTTAGAACTACTTAAACCTAACTAACCTAAGGACATCACACACATCCATGTCCGAAGCAGGATTCGAACCTGCGACCGTAGCAGTCGCGCAGTTCCGCTTTGGATTTTCCCACAAACAGGGACAGGAAAGGTTAGGTTAGTGTTGTTTAACGTCCCGTCGACAACGAGGTCATTAGAGACAGAGCACAAGCTCGGGTTAGGGAAGGATGGGGAAGGAAATCGGCCGTGCCCTTTCAAAGGAACCATCCCGGCATTTGCCTCAAGCGATTTAGGTAAATCACCGATAACCTAAATCAGGATGGCTGGAGACGGGATTGTACCGTCGTCCTCGCGAATGCGAGTCCAGTGTGCTAACCACTGCGCCATATTCCAGCTAATAAGTAAGGGGGAGACAGGGCTCTCCCATTTGGGTGGAGCTCATGTAAGCACATATACATTCCCACTTCCCATGATGTAACTGAAATACTCTGAACTTTGAACTCTTCTAAAAGAAACACACAAGCATGTGGTTCCTCCACTATATTTAATATCACAATGAATTCAACTCAAATGGTCTTAATTGACCATAAAAAACAAGTAACTAACTTCGCAACTCTTCCTAATCGGGAAATAGTTTCACAACGAAACCAGGTATTTGGAACAACAAGAGTAAGGCTTTCACTGTCAGAGTTCATTCTCTATTAGTTGACTGTCAAATGTTAAACCCTCGCTCTCCTTGAGTGGAGCACATTGGAAAAGGTTAATACTTAAGTTACAGTCTGTATGAGTTGAGAGTTTCTATAGTCTTGTCGAGTGAGCCTGACAGAACACCAACAGGTCCACTAACTGGTTCTGGGGCCGCTTGGCGTCGATAGCAGAAAGCGGTCGGCGGCGCTCGATCCGGAGCACACTTCCTCTCTTGGCTGGCTGCGCCATCACTACCGCGATAGTCGTGGACGAAGTCCTAAATACGCACACAGGGGAGGCACACTTCTTCCTCATTGGCTGCCTGTGACATTGGCGGATGCAGCAAAAGGTTCGTGGTTTGAGCGACCTCTTTTGCTGATTTACACGCTCTCTGTACTGTTTTCGGTGTACTCGAAGTCTCTCTTCGGGTCGCGCTGCAAGTGACGGAGACAGAACGCCGTGTAGTCGCAGGTTCTGAGCTGGCAACCAACATCACGGTGGAGTGTTGCCATATGGCATCGGCACTTGACGGCTTTTGCGACACGCCAGTAATAGCTGTAAGCCTCGAAAAATGGAATGAAATGCGGTATAGGAAACACCGTTTGGGGTCTCTTGTGTGTGTGTGTGCGTGTTTGTGTGTCTATCATCTGGTCGCCGCCATGAAGGTCAAAAACCACCCAACATCTTGATTACAGATCACGATACTAAATGCCACCTACCCCGGACTGGATATCGGCCCACTCCGATCTCGCAGCCCCCAACAAACATAATTTGGCGGCATTCGTTGATTGGAAAATTCCAGACTCGCTCTCTGTCTCTGTTTCTCTCAAGAGGCTTCTTTCTGTTTGAGTGTGTGAACCAACGCCTCTAAACAAAAAGACGGAGGTCTTCATCTCTCCTCAGAATACTGTGTTCCTATCGGCTAATATTGAACACAGAGGGAGAGCATATTTCCACGATTAAAATAGGCTTAAAACACTCACCACCACCTTACAATGATCCTTCTTCATAATAAAAACACATCTTCAACGTCTGAGTAACACATGCAAACAAATCCAGTTGAAGGCGTTGCGAGTATTATCTTTGAAGACGAAATTTTTGGCGGGCAGAAAGATCTGTGTTTGTTATTGTTTTCGTCGAGGTGGTAGATGCCGCTTGGAACTTTTGTAGTAACTCAGTAATAGGCTTTGTGGTATTGAGATTTCTAAGAGAAGAAAATCGGAACGCAAAGTTGTTGGAGAGAAAACAGGAAACGTAATATACATTCGCATTCTGGGGGGCAAACAAGCTGATGGGTTAAAATTATTGTGGTTAGAATATCGTATGATGCGCATGGCACGGAATCCACGCGCCGGCCCTACCGTATGATCAGAGATCGGAGAGACTGTCACCAAGGAGTCAACCGATCAATTTACCCTGTGCTGTCAGCGAAGACTCGCACACCATTACGTTGTTGCATTTATAGCGTGGCAATCATAGTAACGCGATAAAGGAGATTAGGACATGTACAGAGGGATATATATAGACCGTCATTCAATATCAATGAATTGTAGGTGTTCGCTTCTGAATGTCTTTGTACAGTCCACGTATACTCTGCATGGTTGTGAATTTCGTATTGTACGTTAGTGTGCCATTTTTCTCGTTGTGATAGCTCTCACCTGTTAGCCTTCTAACTAAAGGAACAGTGGTGTCGGGATGTCGGAACGTGATGGGATTTCGAAAGAATTAGCAGGAGTCTGGGACTTGGCGGGGAACATATCTTACTCGTGGAAATGGTGTGGGTTCAAATGCTATACATCGAAGACTGGAAGATTCGTGGGAATACGGTAGGTAAGCGATACTCTGACGGAAGGGGAGTTGAGAGCTGAGCGCTACACCCTTTCATCTAAGTGTCCCGGGCAAACATATTACAACCTCTATCATTTGTCTAGCGAGGTGATCGCAATGACAAAATTAGGAGCTGATATGAAGATTTTTACTGAGAGACAATCGGCAGCAGAAGTTCCATCTTTTGTTTTCCCAGTAAATCAACATTCTTCGCCCGCATCTCGTGGTCGTGCGGTAGCGTTCTCGCTTCTCACACCCGGGTTCCCGGGTTCGATTCCCGGCGGGGTCAGGGATTTTCTCTGCCTCGTGATGGCTGGGTGTTGTGTGATGTCCTTAGGTTAGTTAGGTTTAAGTAGTTGTAAGTTCTAGGGGACTGATGACCTAAGATGTTAAGTCCCATAGTGCTCAGAGCCATTTTGAACCAACATTCTCCTGTGAGTTTTGTTTGACTGTAAATGGGTGACATCTTAATAGGTAGACTAAATTTACATTTACGTCTATATGCTTATTTAATAAGCCATCGTAAGGCGTGTGGTGGAGGGTACCCTGTAGTACTATTAGTCATTCCCTTTCCTATTCCACTCACACATAGAACGGGGGGAAAAAGACTGCCTATATGCCTCCTTAAGAGCGCTAATTTCTCATATCTTGTCTTCGTGGCCCTTAGGGAAAATGCATGTTGTTGGTGGTAGAATCCTGCGGTCAGTTTCAAATGTCGGTCCTCGAAAAGAACTTCGTCTTCCAACAAGGGATTTCAATTTCAGCTACCTAGTGTGTGTAATCCGATTGCGGAAAGAAATTACTCGCCATGCAAAGTGACCCTCATGATCAATTTAATTAATTAGCCTATTAATTTGATATCACTATGCCACCTGGCGAGTGGAAACGATGGCTAGGGTACCACGGATATGGTTCAAGTACTGGAGTGGTAATCAGGCGTTTTATCGTTGGGGCGATATCTTTTAACGAAATTTCCATTTCCCTCCTACGCCAGGACTGATGACCTTCGTAATAAAATCATAAATATTACTGGATTCATAAAAACTAAAGTAAACTCCGTCAGAACAGGCGTCGGAAGGCCCAACGGTACCGACCAGCCGCCGTGTCATCCTCAGGCCACAGGCGTTATGGATACGGATATTAAGGAGCATGTGCTCAGCACACCGCTCTCCCAGCCGTATTGCGATTTACGAGACCAGAACCGCAACTTCTCAGTCAAGTAGCTACTGAGTGTGCCTCACAAAGGCTGAGTGCACCCCGCTTGCCAACAGCGCTCGGCAGACCGCCTGCGCTTACCTTCGGTGATCCGACGGAAACCGGTGTCACCACAGCGGCAAGGCCGTTGGCACCGAATCCATACACAGTATAAATCTGATATTTACAACTTCTTTGTGCTGTTACCTTAAGAGACTTCACATCTGCCGAATCATTTAGTTACTCCAAGGGAACTCGAAACCGAGAAGGTATCTTGTGACAGAGGTAGATGTTAGCACTGAATCATGAGCCAAAAATGAGTTCGGATATTAAACTGATTAGAACTGATATTTTTACCTGATGAGAGAAAACTGTTAAAAGATTGTCACAAGTAAGAAATTGTTGGCGCTGAACGATCACTCCCCCCACGTAAATTGATAGTTTGACTGCACGGTGACAGTCTCACTGACCTCTGAGCGTTCGGTAGGGCTTGCTTGTGGATGTCAGGGGCTTGGCAGGTAGCTGCCATCATAGCTGATATGTGTGTGGGTCTATCTTAGGCAGTGTCTGCGAGATGATGCAATGTCCCTGCAAGCGGTGGACGGTTTTCAGCAGTCGCCGCCCAATGTGTGTAATCACTTGGAGTTTTTCAACTGATACATTTAGTAGAAACATTGCGGTAGAGGAGGGTGCTTCTGTTCTCAAATGTCGGTGCATACAAGGCCTCAGATACATTTAGTGGCCGCGTGGGGTAGCTGCGCGGTCTCAGGTGTCTTGCATGGGTGCGAGCGGCTGCCCCCGTCGGAAGTTCGAGTGCTCTCCCGGGCATGGGTGTGTGTGTGTTGTCCTTAGCGAAAGTTATTTTAAGTTAGGTTAAGTAGTGTCTAGGCTTAGGGACCGATGGCCTCAGCAGTTTGGTCCCTTAAGAATTCACACACACACACACACACATTTAGCGCTACGATCTTTTTGTGGCGGAAATTTAATTACTTGATATGCATAATGGTTGTGTGTGATACTCAAACGTTCAAAATATGTTTTTGTTACAAAGAAGGATCATCTTAATGTGGTATGAGATTTTTAAGCGATCTTTTTGACTCCTGTAAATTGTTAAACAATTAATTTGATAGGGTAGTATAAATGGACTTCCTCCCTCTAGTTTTTGACAAGGAAATTGTGTCAGCTTTTCCTTGGTCATCAGCACTACTCAATAGGAACACAGTATTCTGAGGAGAGATGAAAACCTCCGTCTGCGTGCTTGGAGACATTGGTTCACCCTCTGTAATTAGGACATCGGGCGGTTTTTGATCTTCATAGCAGCACCCGGAAGATAGACACACATACGGGAGACTCCATATGTAGGGTGATTCACGAAGATATGCAAATATTTTAGTATGTTACTCTACAAGTAAAACTAAAGAAAAAAGTTCATATAAATAAAGGTCTGCAAATGTTTAGTTACGGAGTTACGACTAATAAAACATTTTACCTGAAATTTAGCAACTTCGCTAATATGAAGCTATCGCAAGACTGTGCGAGGTTAAAGTAAAGCACGATTTCTATTTATTTTGTTGTTATTGATCTGGTGAATGTAATAAAACATATCCCAGACGCGTGTCTGCATTACTCGTCCGCATTATGAATGCAATAGACGAAAATAAGAATAACCGTGTGAAACTGAAAAGAGCAACGTAATCTGATTATACACGTGCAGCTTAAGGCATTGAACTCGGTTTAGACTTTTTGAACATTCATTGTGAATGTATTTTGGAATTGTATGTAGACTGTACAACTTCCTTAACATTGAGCTTTGATTTTTTCCAGTTTAACACGAATTCACGAGTGCTACGTTATTAATAAAAGCAGATTATCTGACACATTCACACAGTTTCAGTTAACGTTATTACCATCATTATTTCCAAAATTAAATTCTCTACAACTTCTGATAGGGAGCACTGAAAGACCTGAGGCGAAACAAGGCCTCGGGTGTAGACAACATTCCGTTAGAACTACTGACGGCCTCGGGAGAGCCACTCCTGACAAAATTCTACCATCTGGTGAGCAAGATGTATGAGACAGGCGAAATAGCCTCACACTTAAAGAAGTATATAATAATTCCAATCCCAAAGAAAGCAGGTGTTGACAGATGTGAAAATTACCGAACAATCAGTTTAATAAGCCGCAGCTGCAAAATACTAACGCGAATTCTTTACAGACGTATGGAAAAGCTATTAGAAGCCAACCTTGGGGAAGATCAGTTAGGATTCCGTAGAAATATTGGAACACGTGAGGAAATACTGACCTTACGACTTATCTTAGAAGAAAGATTAAAGAAAGGCAGACCTACGTTTCTAGCATTTGTAGACTTAGAGAAAGTTTTTGACAATGTTGAATGGAATACTCTCTTTCAAATTTGAAAGGTGGCAGGGGTAAAAATACAGGGAGTGAAAGGCTATTTACAATTTGTACAGAAACCAGATGGCAGTTATAAGAGACGAGGGGCACGAAAGGGAAGCAGTGGTTGGGAACGAAGTGAGACAGGGTAGTATCCTCTCCCCGATGCTATTCAATCTGTATATTGAGGAAGCAGTAAAGGAAACAGAAGAAAAATTCAGAGTAGGTATTAAAATCCATGGAGAAGAAAAAAAAACTTTGAGGTTCGCCAATGACATTGTAATTCTGTCAGAGACAGCAAAGGACTTAGAAAGAGCAGTTGAACGGAATGGACTGTGTTTTGAAAGGAGAATATAAGATGAACATCAACAAAAGCAAAACGAGGATAATGGAATGTAGTGGAATTATGTCGGGTGATGCTGAGGGAATTAGATTGGGAAATGAAACACTTAAAGTACTAAAGGAGTATCGCTATTTCGGGAGCAAAATAACTGATGATGGTCGAAGTAGAGAGGATATAAAATGTAGACTGGCAATGGCAAGGAACGCGTTTCGGAAGAAGAGAAATTTGTTAACATCGAGTTTAGATTTAAGTGTCAGGAAGCCGTTTCTGAAAGTATTTGTATGGAGTGTAGCATGTATGGA
Source organism: Schistocerca gregaria (assembly GCF_023897955.1). NCBI lineage: Eukaryota > Metazoa > Arthropoda > Insecta > Orthoptera > Acrididae > Schistocerca > Schistocerca gregaria. Next base: position 380,950,194 of record NC_064921.1, on the reverse strand, counting down.
AGTGTAACATGGACGATAAATAGTTTGGACAAGAAGAGAATAGAAGCTTTCGAAATGTAGTGCTACAGAATAATGCTGAAGATTAGATGGGTAGATCACATAACTAATGAGGAGGTATTGAATAGAATTGGGGAGAAAATGAGTTTGTGGCACAACTTGACAAGAACAAGGGACCGGTTGGTAGGACATGTTCTGAGGCATCAAGGGATCACCAATTTAGTATTGAAGGGCGACGTGGAGGGTAAAAATCGTAGAGGGAGACCAAGAGGTGAATATACTGAGCAGATTCAGAAGGATGTAGGCTGCAGTAGGTAGTGGGAGATGAAGAAGCTTGCACAGGATAGAGCAGCATGGAGAGCTACATCAAACCAGTCTCAGGACTGAAGACCACAACAACAACTTCTGTTGAAAACTTTGTGTAGTTGTCTGGAATCTAAAAAACAAATTGAGCCAAGAAGTTAATAAATAAAAAATTTTACGAAATTACTTCTTTGCTTCTGTGGATGCTCTGCAGGTACACGTCTGGGACATGTTTTATTAGATTCACCAGATCAATAACAACAACAAAAATGGAAATCATGATTTACTTTAACCTCGTACAGTTTTGCGATAGCGTCATACTAGCGAAGTGCTAAATTTCAGGCAAAATTTTTTATTAGTAATTCCGTACCTAAACATTTGTGGACCTATGTTAATATGAACTTTTTTCGTTAGTTTTACTTGTAGAACAATATATATATATATATATATATATATATATATATATATATATATATATATATATATATCACGAAATAAGCGTCAAACGAAAAAACCACAAAGAACGAAACTTGTCTAGCTTGAAGGGGGAAACCAGATGGCGCTATGGTTGGCGCTGCCATAGGTCAAACGGAAATCAACGTAAAATAAATATGAATGTTTTAGTTGGACCACTTTTTTCGTTTTGTGATAAATGGCGCTGTAATAGTCACAAACATATGGCTCACAATTTTAGACGAACAGTTGCTAACAGGTAGGTTTTTTAAATTAAAATACAGAACGTAGGTAAGTTTGAAGATTTTATTTCGGTTGTTCCAATGTGACACATGTACCTATTTGAATTTATCATTTCTGAGAACGGATGCTGTTACAGCGTAATTACCTGTAAATACCAAATTAATGCAATAAATTCTCAAAATGATATCCGTCAACCTCAATGCATTTGGCAATACGTGTAACGACATTCCTCTCAACAGCGAGTAGTTCGCCTTCCGTAATGTTCGCACATGCATTGACAATGCGCTGACGCATGTTGTCAGGCGTTGTCGGTGGATCACAATAGCAAATATCCTTCAATTCTCCCCACAGGAAGATCTCCGGGGACGTCAGATCCGGTGAACGTGCGGGCCATGGTATGGTGCTTCGACGACCAATCCATCTGTCATGAAATATGGTATTCAATGCCGCTTCAACCGCACGCGAGCTATGTGCGGACATCCATCATGTTGGAAGTACATCGCCATTCTGTGATGCAGAGAAACATCTTGTAGTAACATCGGTAGAACATTACGTAGGAAATCAGCATAGATTGCACCATTTAGATTGCCATCGTTAAAATGGGGCCAATTACCCTTCCTCCCATAATATCGGTAGGTCACTGATGTTCCACTTGTCGCAGCCCTCGTGGATTTTCCGTTGTCCAATAGTGCATATTATGCCGGTTTACGTTACCGCTGTTGGCGAATGACGCTTCGTCGCTAAATAGGAAGCGTGCAAAAAATCTGTCACCGTCCCGTAATTTCTCTTGTGCCCAGTGGCAGGACTGTACACGACGTTCAAAGTCGTCGCCATGCAATTCCTGGTGCATAGAAATATGGTACGGGTGCAATCGATGTTGTTGTAGCATTCACAACACCAACGTGTTTGAGATTCCCGATTCTCGCGCAATTTGGTTTGCTACTGATGTGCAGATTAGCCGCTACAGCAGCTAAAACAACTACTTGGGCATCATCATTTGTTGCAGGTCTTGGTTGACGTTTCACATGTGGCTGAACATTTCCTGTTTCCTTAAATAACGTAAGTATCCGGCGAACGGTCCGGACACTTGGATGATGTCGTCCAGGATACCGAGCAGCATACATAGCACACGCCCGTTGGGCATTTTGATGACAATGCCATTCATCAATACGATATAGACCTTTTCCGCAATTGGTAAACGGTCCATTTTAACACGGGTAATGTATCACCGTCCGCAGTGGCGGAATGTTACGTGATACCACGTACTTATACGTTTGTGACTATTACAGCGCCATCTATCACAAAGCGAAAAAAGTGGTCCAACTAAAACATTCATATTTCTTTGCGTACTACACGAATATGTAATGAAAATGGGGGGTTCCTATTTTAAAAAACGTTGTTGATATCCGTTTGACCTACGGCAGCGCCATCTAGCGGGCCAACCATAGCGCCATCTGGTTTTCCCCTTCAAGCTAGACGAGTTTCGTTCTTTGTAGTTTTTTGTTTGATGCTTATTTCGTGAGATATTTGGCCCGGTCACTATCAATGGTCCACCCTATATATACAGGGTGTTACAAAAAGGTACGGACAAACATTCGGGAAACATTCCTCACACACAAATAATGTTATGTGGACATGTGTCCGGAAACGCTTAATTTCCATGTTAGAGCTCACTTTAGTTTCGTCAGTATACTGTACTTCCTCGATTCACCGCCAGTTGGCCCAATTGAAGGAAGGTAATGTTGACTTCGGCGCTTGTGTTGACATGCGACTCATTGCTCTAAAGTACTAGAGACGGATGGTGGATGCATGTATCCTCGCTAACGGAGGACATTTCCTGTAACAAAGTGTTTGAAATTACGCTGGTACGTTCTGTTGCTGTGTGTTTCCATTCCATGATTAATGTGACTTGAAGAGAAGTAATAAAATGATCTCTAACATAGAAAGTAAGCGTTTCCGGACACATGTCGACATAACATATTTTCTTTTTTTGTGTGTGAGGAATGTTTCCTGAAAGTTTTGCCGTACCTTTTTGTAACACCCTGTATACAGGACACAAATTTCATCCGCTTTTCAATGCCTCTCGAAGTTTTCATATAGTTTTAATGGTTCTCCCACAAACGGTGGCGTTTTTGTTTGTATGGACACTATTTTGCTTAGTTATATCATTAATAAATACTAAACAATTAAAGTAATTACAGTCATGCATCTTTAATTACTTCTATAGATAATTCAGTTTTTCACTCGCGGAAGATACATTCTGGTGCGGCCCTGTAATTGAAATACACACAAAATAACTGAAATTCATAGAAAATCTCTTAGTACAGTTCGATAGTACCACTGAGTCCTACCTGTGGGCTCAACGTTTGTCTGAATCGTTTAAGGGATTAATGAGTTATTAATTTTTTTAAACCATTTTGTGTGTAAAGCTTTTAACAATTAATAACTTGTAATCTAAATCTCATAGAAAGGGCGCATCTTCACTCTTGCACACGTCTAATTTTTGTCTTTAAAGCCTTGTGACTGGCTACTCTGTCACTTGTTTGGTTTCGCTTTTATTTAGAGTTTCCCTTATTTTATGTTTTCCTTATTTACTTAGTTCGGCCATGGTGGCTACCCTCCACAATCCTTTAAAATGGTTGGGTTTTTCCCAACATGTAGTCTGTCTCTGGCTAGCTGGCCCGCAGTCAGGATTTCTCATACTTTGAGCTCTACCAATCATCACATGTCGAAGGTATGTTTTTCTGTTAACCTAGTGTTAATATGATCTGGCTTTTATCAGTTGCTTGAATAAAACACAAGCTTCCTATTTGGCTGTATATTCAAACAAGCAAAAATCTCTTCACGTACTTCTTACACAGGCAGTACATTCCAATGTCCTAACCTTAATTTTTCAGATCAAATTTATGACTCTGGCATTCAGCAGTATTTCACAAAAGAAGACGAAAAAAGTATACAGATAGGCGTCATAACATAGCACTTTTCGACTCATTACCCCCAGAGACGAAACACAGACTACCACCACATGGCAACAGCCAACAATCATAGTCCATCGTGATACAAAGGTTACTTCAAAGTCATACCACTGATACTGAAATTTAATCTGTGACATTAATTTTGTCCATTTGAAAAATAAAAATTATTGTAAAATATTACTTGTATTGTCTTTGACAATTATTTTTAACTGCTTTTGTTTTAAGATAAGTGTAAATGACTAGTTTTTGAGAACGCGCGTATTTTTTTTTTTTAAAAAAGCATACTAAATATTCTCATAATCATCCAACAGTATGAAGGAAAAGAAATGATAAGCAAATTTCATAAAATTCAGCACCCCAGCAAGATCTGAGAATTATGTGACTGCCGACAAAAAGCCACTTTCACACAGAGTCGGCATCGATAAAGTAAATATGGAAGAGACTGTTTATCTCACTCCAACTCTGGAACTGGTTTACACCATTCGTTATCCCTTGGGTTGTTAAACAGTAACTCATGTGGTGTGTAACCAGTTGTCGTTTTTGGCAAATCATTCATTATTCCCTCGATGGTACCCATAGAATCTAACCATTCACTATGCACGTGGTCTCATGCAAGGTATGTGAGAGTAAACCAAGACTGCTCATGAAAGCACTGTTCAACAGGATTCCCTTCAGAGTGGTACTTGGAAGACAAGGAAGGGGCATCAACTGCACTCAGTGTGTAGGCCTGGCGGCCTCATTTATAGTGTTAAAAAGGCAATTCCGGCAACCATTGAGGGAACAGGGTGCAACCAACTGTGGATCGTGCCACATTTTGGAAAAAAATCAGGCATGTTGTCTGGACTCTGAGGTCATATTTGGATCATTCCAGCGACTGGCAGAGGAGATTGAGAAGACCAGCATGCGTACGGAATTTCAGGGAAGCTCACCAGTTTGCAGCATTGTCTCCAGAACTGATCGTTGTCCCTTGGTTCTGACTCGAATGGAAGGATGGGACCAGAGACTTCGAAGGTTCTATGGCAATATAGCCTGCAACTTCCTGGCTGTAATGTGCATGTTATAATGGAAGGTTGATGCTATGCACTGGGAAAACCTCTCTAGTATTCTAGTATGTTATTGCTCGTACTGGAAGGCATTAATGAGTTACTAATGTCCACACTGCTGCTACTAAATTTTAATTGGGCACCTGAAAATGTGTGAGAGTGAATGCTGCTACCATACCTAAATTCCGATTTTATTAAATACTCGAGGAAAAAGATTTTCATTGAGAGCGTCCTGAACAAACAACTTCCAAGCACTGTTGAATTACTCGTACCTGTTCTTTCTGTACAATGCAGTCAAAGGTGATATCCAAAAAAATACCACCGATATCTCTCCCTGATGGTAGCAGTGTTGAATCAACAGCATTTATAAAACGGTTATTATACTCCTGTAGTATAATACTATTGCGCAATGCGGTTATGCGACAGACAGACAGAAACTACCATTCCTAGATGTGCTGATCGCAAGGGATGGCGAAAACCTGGGACACAGCGTGCATCGAAAACTGACACACACGGACCGATACCTGCACAATTTATCAAACCGCCACCGAGCCAGAAAAGAGGCATGATTAATGCGTTCCTAACGCGAGAAGAACGAATATGTGAGCCGCAGCACCTCAGACGCGAAATGCAACACCTGGAAAGTGTTCTGAGGAGCAATGGGTACTCCACAAGTTTTATTAGAAGTGTAACAGAGCCAAACACTCGGCTTGGCGACAAATCAGAAAAAGAAATGTCGGGTACGGCCTTTCTGCCATACATTCCCAGAGTGACGGACAGAATCGGCCGTATATTGCGCAAACACGGCGTAAAGACGATTTTCGAACAGGCAAGGAAGATCAAAGTGACTGAGATCGGCAAAGGAGAAAAGGGACCCACTTGCGATGTCGGGAATATACCGCATACCATGCACATGCGGAACAGTTTATGTCGGAATGACTGGACGAACAATGAAAACCAGGATCAAAGAACATGAGTGACAATGCAGGTTGGGGCAGGTGGAGAAATCGGTCATGGCAGAGCACGCACTGTATGAGACCGACAACGATGTAAAATTCGCCGACACGGATGTTCTGGATGCAGAGAAGTACTATCGCACCCGCTTCTTCAGAGACGCTATAAAAATACAAAAACACGGGAATAGCTTCAACAAGAAATAAGAAAGCCATAAGGTAAACGGATCCTGGCTTCCTGTGCTGCAGATAGCAAGAGGAGAACCGCTCCGGAACTGACCGCGGGGAAGCCCTCGGACGTTGGCGCGCCAGGTAAATATAGCTTGCGGCCGCGACTTCGACTCGTTTACCACCAGCAATGGAGGGTGAAGCTTCGACAATGTCAACCACTCGTGCTGGCGAAACGTCAGTAAAATCGCCTGACGAACGTCGACCAAAGAACCCGAGACAGAAGCCAATAGGCAGTTTGTCAGATTTACTCAGCGCTGTAAATGGTGCTCTGACAGAGGTTTACTAACACTCTGTGACTCCTTATCTCTCTGAACAACAACGCAATAAAGACAATGGCTTGAGATATACGTGACCTCATTTTTTATCATTGGGTTCTTAGATAACTTTCTTAACAGAAACGTTGTCTAGTCCGCCTTCCGGCAAGTTAATAACTTTTGTTCCCAATGTACTGCCTCGCTTTTCTATCGTGGTATTCCAGTCGTCCGCTCATACAGGACTGCTGGCGGTCAATACGGTCCAGCTAACGACCTTCTCCGCCGCCAGCTGATGTTTACGTCACAGCCACCGCTGACAAGCGTCAGAGGGACGCAGAAAAAAGAGGAGATGAGAATGCCCCAGTATCTACACAAACTTTAGCCACTGAGAGGCACACTGCTGTACAACGTTTAGTTCCCAGACTCCATTCAGTTACCCAAAAACATTTACAACTAAATTATGGTGCCCCGCGATACCGACACGACTTGTTCTTGCCTCTGTTATTATACTACACAGTACCTTCCATACTTTACGGAAGACCATAGGAAATATACAGAGCGTAATAATAGAAGGAAAACACGTTTAAAAAAAATGACAGCAGAAGTAGACATTTATGGCTATATCGGTACAGGAAATGAAACGCAACGCGTAAAATTCCTTGGGGGGGGGGGGGGGGGGGGCAGTTCGAAAACAAGTTAAAATGGAGACAACATATAGATAAGCTAATGAAGAAGCTCAGTTCTCTGTGTTTTGCCCTTAGAAGAATTTCTCATTGTGTAAACGTATATTCACTCCCTGTCGTCTCATCAAATTAATCTCTAGGGCAGCGCTCCTAAATAACTAAAGTGTTTACTCAACAGAAGCAAACAGTAATATGTGAAGTGAGTTACTGTATACCTCGCAGAAACATTATTAAGGAATTCTAGCACTCACTTGGCAATACATTTATTCCTTGGTGGTATTCGTTGTCTGCAATAAAAATCAGTTTCAACAGAACTGTAATTTGCACAAGTCCAACATAAGACTTTACCTTCTTGTCTAGGGTTCAGAGTGCAATCGTGTGCTCTCCCTTTTAAGATAAACAAGGAACAGGAAATGCCTACGAATTCGAAAGAAAATTAGAAACATGTCTCAATAGCCTTTCATTCTGTAAATTATCTGTATTAGTAGATTCAAAGATAGGAAAGTTCTGTTAGCTACATGCTGAGTAGCAGTGTTTGTTGTACAGCTGCATGAATAACTTCAATGTACTGTAAAGAGTTAGTATTTACAAGTGCTGCTGAATATTTTCTTTGAAAAATACCGTTGTGACCAAGTTTATACTGAGCTACCAACTGCTGATCTACACAATTACCTAGCGTAACTGAGGAGGAGTAGCTTTTTCCAGAACAATTATTTCCTTTCTAATTTGTATGTTCAAAATTATCTGGCAAGAGCATTAATTTTATTAATCAGTATAGCGATACTTTATTAGTAACACAGTAGGCAGATTAAGTTCCTGTGATTTCCTTCCTTTACACTAATGTATTCCTTGACTTCTTCCACATACGTGAATGTTCTCTTTCATAATGGGATACGAGGAACATGAATGACTACATTACTAAGTAATAGAACACTACTCAACACATTGAATGAATTATGTAGAAAAAGCAACATATGTCGTTGAAAGACGAAGTTGGTGGATTGACGCACGCCCCCCCTACACACACACACAGAGAGAGAGAGAGAGAGAGAGAGAGAGAGAGAGAGAGAGAGAGAGAGAGAGAGTTTAGTTGACAGGGATCGCATCGGCCATCGCGAATCGCAACAATGGATGCGTGGGTTACAGAATAGCAAGTATTCATTGTTGGACCTACATAAACCGATGAGAATCCCTACTATCTATAACCATCTCCTCATTGTATGTACACAACTAACAGCCCCACAAAGGGGACCTCTGCTCAACATATTTCACAGAATACAGGGATTAGCTTGGGTGTAGAAATGTAGCCATTGGACTGTCGTTATTATATATTATTTTGATTATCAATCCTAAGGTTGGTATAATGCTATTCAAACCGGTCCCTGGCCAGCTAACCTCTTCAATTCAGTATAACTGTTGTATTCCATACACTCAACGATCTACGTTACGTACTCATATCGAGGCCTGTCCCTCCAATTCACCATCACCCGTTGAAGTAGACCTCTTCGTTCCTTACTCGATCAGTCAACCAAATCTTCAGCAGTGTCGCGCGACACAACAATTAGAAGTCTTCTAGTCGTTTCATTTCTGCCTTTCTCCATTCTGAAAGTGAGGGAGATTCTCATTTCCATGTACCAAGTTATGAAGCTCTCCTATCGTTAATTTGTTGTTGTCTTTCACAAGAACTGACCAGTAAATCTAGTCAGCCTGCATGCTGAGAAAAGTCACGATTAATATTTCATCATACAGACGCTTTCAGCGATCACCCACAATTAAGTAGGATACCTCTAGGGACGCTCTTAGGGTGTTCTTATACACTGATAACTGTTTTTAGAGGACTCTGACTTATCGTTTTAGTTGTTGCTCATAACATTTTATTCGATGGGTTTACTTACATGATCTGTTTACATATGATGGAGATAGAATAAGTTCATCATATGTAAACAGATGTGCAGTTGTGTACCGTGTTTGTAAGATCTAACAAGCATCTATGAGCAATATCTATATGGACATGGCCTATTGCACAAGGTGCTTTATGTTTGTAAGTATTTTAGCAATGACAAGCCTTCTATAAGTGTGCTGATTTTTATCCACTTGACATCTTGTGCGAGAATTCAGCGTAAAATGAACATGTTTTACAGCAAAATATTTTAAGACCTGAAGAAATTTTTTATGCGATATTGGCTGCTGAATTGTTTTTTAAAATTAAAACAGATCGCCTTTCAATATTCTCAAAAAAAGAAAACTCAACCTTTCCTTCTCTCCGACAATCTGTTAATTCATAATTTCACACCAGCCTCGTCCTTCTAAACCTTGTCATGTACAATACCTGGCGGTGCTTCAGACGATTTTGGCATAGTTTTGAGCTTGAAAATGATCATTGGATTAAGTCTAGTACCGACAGCCAACAAGAAAGGACAACAGTACTGTTAATCGGCAATGTCAGAGGAATTTCGTCCAAAACCGCTATTTGGCTTAGTTCCACACTGGTTTTCTTTCGGCGTTGAAACATAAAGCAATGGAAAGATAATATTTTCTCTTCATACTCTTGTGACATTTTCTGAGATATTTCGGTTTGGTTCGCATGCTGAGTCCATGATGTTGCATAAACCTGTAGCTCCGACGAACTTCACCCTCAAAGTCTGTTAAATTCCACGGTAGCGCTAGCATACTAGCGTGTATGTGAATCATTTTTGTATTAATTCCAGTGCCATTTAGACGATGTCTTTCAATCCACTTCTGTATGGCATCTTCTAGTTTTGGCCATTTTGCATTCAGTCCTCTATTTTCACATCTAGTCTTTCTCTTTTTTTTTCAGTTCTTCTTCACATGCCCGCCAACCGCGAATGGTTTTTTCTGTTGGTGGAGGGAGAAATGCCGCTCAACTGCTATGTTCCCATGTTCTTCTGCATACGCTATTACTTTCAATTTATAGCCCGCATCATATGAACACCTTTTATCTTTCTCCAATACGAAACTAATATTGTACTGTTACCTGTAACACAAATCACTTTCAGTTCCAGTTCACTGCCACCGTCCCTGAATACGGTACGTCGATTTTGTTTCGTTAAGACCGACATGTTGGGTTCTATCTACAAAGGAGTCCTGAATCCAGTCGCAAATCTGGTCCGATACTCGGTAAGGTCGTATTTTTTCCTAGACGGCAGTGCGGGACCATCTCAGATGCCTACCTGAAGTCAAGGAACACGGAGCCAACCTGACCGCCGTTGTCTACAGAACTATGGATGTCATGGAGGAACAGAACGAGCAGAGTTTTGCAAGATCTCTACTTGCGAAACCCATATTGATTTTTATAGAGGAGATTTTCATTCTGCAAAAACATCACAGTTCTGGAGCATAAAACATGTTTCATACGAGGGTAATCCCAAAAGGAAGTGTTCCTATTTTTTTATAAGTACATAGACCTGTTTATTTCTACAATGGTTTACATCAGTCTACAGCTTGAACATTTAGATATTTTTCGACATAATCACCATTTCTGTCGATGATTTTTGTAGACGCTGTGGCAGTTTTTGTATGCCCACGTCATACCAGCTCGCCGCCATGCTGTTCAGAAAGTTATGAACCTCTTATTTTATTCGTCGTCGGAGCTGAATCGCTGGGACCACAATTAACGCTGACAGGTACTGTGAGACTCTGAAAAATATCAATCGGACAATTCAGAATCGGAGAAGAGGAATGTTGAGCAAGGGAGCACACATTCCCCATGACAACACTCGCCCACACATCGCTCGGCAAACCGTTGCTCTCCTGCAACAGTTTCAGTGGAGCTTAATCACCCACTCACCTTGTAGTCCTGACTTGGCGCCCAGTGACTATCACCTGTTCCCTAGGTTAAAAGAGCATTAGGCCGGAAAGCGATTCATCTCCAACGACGAGGTGAAAGAAGAGGTTCATAACTTTCTGAACAGCATGACGGCGAGCTGGTATGACATAGGCATACAAAAACTACCACAGTGTCTGCAAAAATGCATCGACAGAAATGGTGATGATATCGAAAAATCGCTAAATGTTCAAGCTGTAAACTGATGTAAACTATTGTAGAAATAAACAGGTTTATGTACTTATAAAAATTTAGGAGACCTTACTTTTGGGATTACCCTCGTAGTTCTGCAACAAACTGACGTCAACAATATAAGTCTATAATTATGTGCGTCTGCCCTAGACCCTTCTTGAAAACAGAAATGACCTGAACTTTTTTTTGCTGTCGCAAGGTACCTTTCGTTGGTCCAGCGCACTGTGATAAATCGCTGCTACAAGGGGAACAAGTTCTTTCATGTAATCTTTGTAGAATCTACATCCACATCTACATTTATACTCGGCAAGCCACCCAACGGTGTGTGGCGGAGGGCACTTTACGTGCCATTGTCATTACCTCCCTTTCCTGTTGCAGTCGCGTATGGTTCGCGGGAAGAACGACTGTCTGAAAGCCTCCTTGCGCGCTCTAATCTCTCTAATTTTACATTCGTGATCTCCTCGTGAGGTAAAAGTAGGGGGAAGCAGTATATTCGATACCTCATCCAGAAACGCACCTTCTCGAAACCTGGCGAGCAAGTTACACCGCGATGCAGAGCGCCTCTCTTGCAGAATCTGCCACTTGAGTTTGTTAAACATCTCCCTAACGCTATCGCGGTTACCAAATAACCCTGTGACGAAACGCGCCGCTCTTCTTTGGATCTTCAATATCTCCTCCGTCAGCCCGATCTGGTACGGATCCCACACTGATGAGCAATACTCAAGTATAGGTCGAACGAGTGTTTTGTAAGCCACCTCCTTTGTTGATGGACTACATTTTCTAAGGCCTCTCCCAATGAATCTCAACCTGGTACCCGCCGTACCAACAATTAATTTTATATGATCATTCCACTTCAAATCGTTCCGCACGCATACTCCCAGATATTTTACAGAAGTAACTGCTACCAGTGTTTGTTCCGCTATCATATAATCATACTATAAAGGATCCTTCTTTCTATTTATTCGCAATACATTACATTTTTCTATGTTAAGGATCAGTTGCCACTCCCTGCACCAAGTGCCTATCCGCTGCAGATCTTCCTGCATTTCGCTACAATTTTCTAATGCTGCAACTTCTCTGTATACTAGAGCATCATCCGCGAAAAGCTGCATGGAACTTCCGACACTATCTGCTAGGTCATTTATATATATTGTGAAAAGCAATGTCCCATAACACTCCCCTGTGGCACGCCAGAGGTTACTTTAATGTCTGTAGACGTCTCTCCATTGATAACAACATGCTGTGTTCTGTTTGCTAAAAACTCTTCAATCCAGCCACACAGCTGGTCTGATATTCCGTAGGCCCTTACTTTGTTTATCAGGCGACAGTGCGGAACTGTATCGAATGCCTTCCGGAAGTCAAGAAAAATAGCATATACCTGGGAACCTGTATCTAATATTTTCTGGGTCTCATGAACAAATAAAGCGAGTTGGGTCTCACACGATCGCTGTTTCCGGAATCCATGTTGATTCCTACAGAGTAGATTCTAGGTTTCCAAAAACGACATGATACTCGAGCAAAAAACAATGTTCTAAAATTTTACAACAGATCGACATCAGAGATATAGGTCTATAGTTTTGCGCATCTGCTCGACGACCCTTCTTGAAGACTGGGACTACCTGTGCTCTTTTCAAATCATTTGGAACCTTCCGTTCCTCTAGAGACTTGCGGTACACGGCTGTTAGAAGGGGGGCAAGTTCTTTCGCGTACTCTGTGTAGAATCGAAATGGTATCCAGTCAGGTCCAGTGGACTTTCCTCTGTTAAGTGATTCCAGTTGCTTTTCTATTCCTTGGACACTTATTTCGATGTCAGCCATTTTTTCGTTTGTGCGAGGATTTAGAGAAGGAACAGCAGTGCGGTCTTCCTCAGTGAAACAGCTTTGGAAAAAGGTGTTTAGTATTTCAGCTTTACGCGTGTCATCCTCTGTTTCAATGTCATCATCATCCCGGAGTGTCTGGATATGCTGTTTCGAGCCACTTGCTGATTTAACGTAAGACCAGAACTTCCTATGATTTTGTGTCAAGTCGGTACATAGAATTTTACTTTCGAATTCACTGAACGCTTCACGCATAGCCCTCCTTACGCTAACTATGACATCGTTTAGCTTCTGTTTGTCTGAGAGGTTTTGGCTGCGTTTAAACTTGGAGTGAAGCTCTCTTTTCTTTTGCAGTAGTTTCCTAACTTTGTTGTTGTACCACGGTGGGTTTTTCCCGTCCCTCACAGTTTTACTCGGCACGTACCTGTCTAAAACGCATTTTACGATTGCCTTGAACTCTTTCCATAAACACTCAACATTGTCAGTGTCGGAACAGAAATTTTCGTTGTGATCTGTTAGGTAGTCTGAAATCTGCCTTCTATTACTCTTGCTAAACAGATAAACCTTCCTCCCTTTTTTTATATTCCTATTAACTTCCATATTCAGGGATGCTGCAACGGCCTTATCATCACTGATTCCCTGTTCTGCACATACAGAGTCGAAAAGTTCGGGTCTGTTTGTTATCAGTAGGTCCAAGATGTTATCTCCACGAGTCGGTTCCCTGTTTAATTGCTCGAGGTAATTTTCGGATAGTGCACTCAGTATAATGTCACTCGATGCTCTGTCCCTACCACCCGTCCTAAACATCTGAGTGTCCCAGTTTATATCTGGTAAATTGAAATCTCCACCTAAGACTATAACATGCTGAGAAAATTTATGTGAAATGTATTCCAAATTTTCTCTCAGTTGTTCTGCCACTAATGCTGCTGAGTCGGGAGGTCGGTAAAAGGAGCCAATTATTAACCTACCTCGGTTGTTGAGTGTAACCTCCACCCATAATAATTCACAGGAACTATCCACTTCTTCTTCACTACAGGATAAACTACTTCTAACAGCGACGAACACTCCACCACCGGTTGCATGCAATCTATTCTTTCTAAACACCGTCTGTACCTTTGTAAAAATTTCGGCAGAATTTATCTCTGGCTTCAGCCAGCTTTCTGTACCTATAACGATTTCAGCTTCGGTGCTTTCTATCAGCGCTTGAATTTCCGGTACTTTACCAACGCAGCTTCGACAGTTTACAATTACAATACCGACTGCTGCTTGGTCCCCGCATGTCCTGAGTTTGCTCCGCACCCGTTGAGGCTGTTGCCCTTTCTGTACTTGCCGAAGGCCATCTAACCTAAAAAACCGCCCAGCCCACGCCACACAACCCCTGGTACCCGTGTAGCCGCTTGTTGCGTGTAGTGGACTCCTGACATATCCAGCGGAACCCGAAACCCCACCACCTTATGGCGCAAGTCGAGGAATCTGCAGCCTACACGGTCGCAGAACCGTCTCAGCCTCTGATTCAGACCCTCCACTCGGCTCTGTACCAAAGGTCCGCAGTCAGTCCTGTCGACGATGCTGCAGATGGTGAGCTCTGCTTTCATCCCGCTAGCGAGACTGGCAGTCTTCACCAAATCAGATAGCCGCCGGAAGCCAGAGAGGGTTTCCTCCGATCCATAGCGACACACATCATTGGTGCCGACATGAGCGACCACCTGCAGATGGGTGCACCCTGTACCCTTCATGGCATCCGGAAGGACCCTTTCCACATCTGGAATGACTTCCCCCGGAATGCACACGGAGTACACATTGGTTTTCTTCCCCTCTCTTGGTGCCATATCCCTAAGGGGCCCCATTACGTGCTTGACGTTGGAGCTCCCAACTACCAGTAAGCCCACCCTCTGCGACCGCCCGGATCTTGCAGACTGAGGGGCAACTTCTGGAACAGGACAAACAGCCATGTCAGGCAGAAGATCAGTATCAGCCTGAGACAGATCCTGAAACCGGTTCGTCAGACAAACTGGTGAGGCCTTCCGTTCAGCCCTCCGGAATGTCTTTCGCCCCCTGCCACACCTTGAGACGACCTCCCACTCTTCCACAGGTGAGGGATCAGCCTCAATGCGGGCAGTATCCCGGGCAACCACAGTCGTAGTCCGATCGGGGGATGCGTGGGACGAGCTGGCCGTCCCCGACAAACCCCCATCCGGACCCCCACAGTGATGCCCATTGGCAACAGCCTCAAGCTGTGTGACCGAAGCCAACTCTGCCTGAAGCTGGGAGCGAAGGGATGCCAACTCAGCCTGCATCCGAACACAGCAGTTGCAGTCCCTATCCATGCTAAAAACTGTTGTGCAAAGAACGTCTGAACTAATCTACAGAGAGCGCAAACAAATCGACACAAAATTTAAACGGTTATTAAAATACAAGTTTGTCTAGGAAATGCAGTAATGCTGCTACTTGCGCACTGCTGACGCAGTGCTCGGCGGCGGGAGGAGACTACGCAATTTTACACTATTCAGGTACTAAAACGCGATGCTACAACACTCAAATACTATAATACGCCCGAAATTTATGAATTAAACAATGCAAGTACCAAAAACGTGCAAAGAAATTAAGAAATAAACTATGTAACAAGTGAGTGAGCTAGGAGTATACGACTTGCTGCTGCAGCTGCTTATCCAACGGCGGCAGGGAGCACACTTGACTGTGACCAACCGACACTGGCCGTTCAAAACAAAAACAGAAGACAAACGACTACGCGAATTTACACTATTCAGGTACAAAAACGCGATGCTACAACTCTCAAATACTATAACACGCCCGAAATTTATGAATTAAACAATGCAAGTACCAAAAACGTGCAAAGAAATTAAAAATTAAACTATGTAACAAATGAGTGAACTAGGAGTATATGACTTGCTGCTGCAGCTGCTTATCCAACGGCGGCAGGTATCTCATCTGCTACTGATGACTTTCCGCTACCAACCGACTGGTAGTTGTTTTACTATTCCGTGAGCCGTTATTTCAATATCTACAATTTCGACATTCGCATGACCTTTGAAAGGAGAGACCATATTACTATTTTCCGCGGTGGAACAATTTCGGTTGACCGAACTCATTATTTCGTTTTTTTCCGTTTCTGTGCCTGTATAGTCGCTGAGTGACTGAATATATGATTTCGAACCTCGTACTGATTTTGCGTAAGACAAAAACTCTTAGGATTTTTAGTTAGATCGGTTGACAAACTTTTACTTTCAAAGTCAGTGAATGCTGCTCTCATTATATCCTTACGCTCATTTTCGCTTCTTTTAGCTTTTGTTTGTCTACTAGTTTTTGACTTCTCTTGAATCAGTGATGAAACCCTCGCAGCTTACATAGCAGTTTTCCAGCGGGGCTCTTTAACTACGGTATGTCTTTCCCCTCCTGTAACACTTTGATCGGAACAAACTTGTCTGACATGTTGTACGTCGCTTTTGAATTTTTTCCATTTCTGCTCCACATCTTCGTCCTCAGCACTTAATATTTGTTGTTGGCTATTCAGATACTCTGCAATTTGTATCCTGACGCACTTGCAAACCAAAAATATTTTCCTACCGTTCTTAACATTCCTTGTAATATACGTAGTCATAGTTGCTATACATCTACATCTACATGACTACTCTGCAATTCACATTTAAGTGCTTGGCAGAGGGTTCATCGAACCACAATCATACTATCTCTCTACTATTCCACTCCCGAACAGTGAGCGGGAAAAACGAACACCTAAACCTTTCTGTTCGAGCTCTGATTTCTCTTATTTTATTTTGATGATCATTCCTACCTATGTAGGTTGGGCTCAACAAAATATTTTCGCATTCGGAAGAGAAAGTTGGTGACTGAAATTTCGTAAAAAGGTCTCGCCGCGACGAAAAACGTCTATGCTGTAATGACTTCCATCCCAACTCGTGTATCATATCTGCCACACTCTCTCCCCTATAACGCGATAATACAAAACGAGCTGCCCTTTTTTGCACCCTTTGCTGCCTTATGATTGCTGATACCTTCACCCATGTAAACAGCATCAATAAATGTGGGTCTGTTTGTAACTAAGAGATCTAAGACGTTTCTTTCTCGAGTTGGGACCCTAATTATGTGTCGATGCAATTTTTGAACAAGACATTCAGAAAAATGTCACACAAATCACTGTCTCTGGCACCAGTTTTGATAGTATGACTCTACCAGTCTATAACTGGCAAGTTGAAGTCATCCCCTATTACAACGGCATGATAAGGAAAATTATGAACGATGTTCTCCAAGTTCTCTATGAAGCGCTCTACCACTACTCTGAAACGCTCTGCCGGTACAGCTCCTGACACAGGCGGTATATTAAATCATGTGATTATGATTTTTGACGCACTTTTGATGCTTAACTTCGCCCACATTAATTCACATTCGGAATCCGTGATAACCACGCTACCTATTATCGAATTCTTTACTGCAGCACTGGCGACAATCTATCCTTATCATAAATAGTCCAATCCAAACTTAGGATTGCTTTGTCATTAACGTCTGGTGTCAACCAACTTTCTGTTCCTAATACCATCTGTGCATTATGTTCAGTAAGCGATAGTAATTTCGGGACCTTTCCTTGTATTCTCTTGCAGCTTAGTAAAATCATATCAAACTTTTCTATCTCTGATCTGCAACGGCGAACGTTCTCTGAGGACATCGTGACTAATTTATCAGGCAAATCGTCTTCGATCCCAAGGGAGGGTTTACCTCATCTAAAAAATCCCTATGAGCACGCCACAAGTACTCCGCTACCCTAGTAGCCGGTTCCTGCGTGTGGTACACGCTTGACCTATTGAGGAGAAGACTACAGTTCTGTACCCGATAGCAAAGGTCGAGATATTTGCATAGGATACCGTCGCAGAATCGTCTGAGCCTCTGGTTTAGACCCTGCACTCTGCTCCAAGCCGGAGAACCGCGATCAACCCATATGTGATGGTTGTTACCTTCTTCTGCTCAGCTGTCCGACGAAAGGAACTGAGATTGGGCTCAGAACCCAAGTGGCAGACGTCATTCGCGACGACATGTGCTACTATTTGTAGCCGGTTGCACGCAATATGCTCGATGACTCAAAAAAAAGTAATGCTTATTTATTTTTTGTTTAAGAGTTAGAGTATTTTTCCATCATTTATGTGGAGTGAGTTTACTTTGTAGTTTAGTACACAGTTCGTATGCATTGATTGCTTTCTTTATATATTTTGAGATCTTATTCAGTTTACAGACTAGAAATCTCTGTAGGAATCAGCATGGGTTTCGAAAAAGACAATCGTGTGAAACCCAGCTCGCGCTATTCGTCTACGAGATTCAGAGGGCCATAGACACGGGTTCCCAGGTAGATGCCATGTTTCTTGACTTCCGCAAGGCGTTCAATACAGTTCTCCACAGTCCTCGGGAAAAATTACGGCCGTAGTTTCCCCTTGCTTTCAGCCGTTCGCAGTACCAGCACAGCAAGGCCGTTTTGGTTATTGTTACAAGGCCAGATCAGTCAATCATCCAGACTGTTGCCCTTGCAACTACTAAAAAGGCTGCTGCCCCTCTTCAGGAACCATATGTTTGTCTGGCCTCTCAACAGGTACCCCTCCGTTGTGGTTGCACCTACGGTACATCTATCTGTATCGCTGAGGCAAGCAAGCCTCCCCACCAACGGCAAGGTCTATGGTTCATGGGCGGGGGGGGGGGGGGGGGGGGGGGGGGGGTTCGTACTTATATGAAGAAAATGCTATGGAATCAGATGTCTGTGATACTGATGTGGTGCTTCCTCCCACCATTTATAAATGTGTCATTAAAACTACACTCTTCAGTGTCATATATCTGATTAAAGAACCACTGCTGATTTCGAAACGCTTTTTGCTTAGGAAGAAAAGAAATAAAACTTAGTAATGCAGTAGAGCGTGGAATGAAATGCATGTGACTTAATCTCCAAATCTCTACCAGTGCTATTTAAGTACAATGATATTATATGTGAGACTTCCATCCATCATTAACAAATGTTCCACTAAAACTACATGCACCATGTGCATCCTACACCGATTTTTG
Organism: Schistocerca gregaria; assembly: GCF_023897955.1. Lineage (NCBI taxonomy): Eukaryota > Metazoa > Arthropoda > Insecta > Orthoptera > Acrididae > Schistocerca > Schistocerca gregaria. The sequence continues at coordinate 380,931,131 of NC_064921.1, read as the reverse complement.
AAATGTTTCTCCATATCTCCAACATTTAGACAGGATCAAACTTGAACAATCCATCTTCATAGTCATAAATCAGAGCTTAAAAATCATTTTATTTTTAGCAGGGAGCGCGTAAACGCTTCTCCCAAACGTTATGTAGCCTCACATATCCATTCTGATTCTATAAGCCAGATGTCATATATAAAGGCCAATGCAATAGTACAGGCTGATGGGCCATTTCAACGTGAACAAGTTCTGTTTTAGACAGTTACATCCATACCAATTTTTCCTAATACACACCATGCCCCTGACTACTGAATATGATACAATATCTCAAGTGCGCATAGACTCCCTCCTATTAAAGTGACTTACGATGTGGGCAGTAGGGTAATGGGGGTTCTATGCCACTTTCTTAGTGTGAGTTGCATACATTCAGGAGCAAGAATACATTAAGGGGCAAATCTGATTGCTTTTTGACCCCCTCCCCTTAAACTATTGTTATGCTAATTGATTTAAACGCCCTACAGGTTGATTTATGACCCCTGGGGATAATCAATTCTTTTGAGAAATACCTACCCCACCCCCTCTCACTCCTCCTTCCCACCCTTCTGTGAAATTCCCAACCTGTCCCCCTTCACTTTGTCCGCATAAGCTCACTTTTGATATCAAATCAATTGACTAATTAATTAAATTGATCAATTAATTACGTCTTCCCTCCTGAATAATCCCTCAGGCTTTCCCTCCTCTCCGCCACTCCCCTGCCCCCCTCCTCCTTTAGGAAATTGGTGGGAGAAAGACTCAATCTGTGCTGGAGAGGAAGGATCCCACGATAAGAAATTGAAATCGGTGTCAATTACATAGCGGAAGATATACTGCTTATTTGTAAAATTCAATTTGCAGGAGTTGGATCTCTTTATTTGACGTGAAAAGCTCATAATTCTCTGCTGTTTTGGAAGATCAAGGCCTACATCGAAAAAAAAGGAATTAAATAGATCGGTCTTTTTTCCGATCGTGCAAGGAATACCGACATGGAATCGACATCACCATAGCTCACCACAGGTAATTACACCGTTAAAAATCTTCCAGTCGCGTCTTTGCACCGACTGCAGAGCAGACATGCAGGCCGCTTCGTGTATTCCCCCGCGCGGAAGTCAGGACAGAGGCCCGCACAAAGGACCAGCTCATGCGTCGCTCAGACCGGATGTTGCGCTAATCCCCGAACAAAGTGTCAGGTGACGGCTACCCTTTGTGCAGTTGTGCCAACAGGTAAGACGTGGTACGAAACAATCACTTTCTGCTGCCTCAAACATTAGATACGATGTGCAGCTCTGATTACAGTGCTACAGACTGACGGTGGGAATAACATATCACAAAAAAACATCTCTGATAAAGACCTGAACATTCCATAAAGACAGTGAAAAAATCCTGCCCAACACTTATACCACAAATAGACTCTCCCTATGAGCTCCAAGGAAATGCACAGTGCTAGAAAAATAACTCCCTTACTGCACTTTGCTGGGACCATCATGACAGTACATTTTTTCCCACAGTATCCCAGGATCCCCCCTGCCCAAACCAGAGGAGGCTGGTCTGCCTGGGCTTGTCTCTGAATACTCAAGGAACACATCACGTGACCCTCTGATGTTACAAAACTTCCCGTACATACCATGTTCTACCCCTGTCTTGCTCGAACCAGTCTGTAGAGGCTCCTATGGCCCCCCACAAAGGATGTCTTGTGACTCTCTGGAGTCGTGGAACTTCCCTGTGAATGGAGCTTCTGACTGATTCTTACTGAATTTACCTGACAAATTGCTGGTGGTGGTATGGGAGTACTATTTGTCACTTTCTTCAGATGAACAATTTACGAGAATTTCAGTGGAAAAGTATTTTGTACAGACCGAAAAACGTACAGCAGTCGTATTGCACTGACAGTTAAACCCTGCAAAGTGGTCTACAAATCATGAAATAGTGTAACTATCGCCAAAGACACTTTGTCAATCACACTGCTCTGCTACTGTCGACGGAAGCTTGAATTTTTCGGTGTGAAACTGATCTCCTACCGCGTTACATCACCAGAAACGATTGTGTCACCATACCATTCGTTGTAGTAAACACAATTTGCCTCCTGCACCATAAAAAATCATTACTTCTGTATCCTGCATACAGCTATCAGCCACCAGACACTCATATATATACTGCAAAGACACATGGATCCCAAAGCATAAGCACATGCATTGTACATAGTCGCAGCACAAGATATTTCGCAAGAGGTTGGTCGGTCAACCATCACAGCCAACTGTCATGAGGCAACTGTCGCTGCACATGCTGGCCTGGTATGCTATTGGCAGACACTCTCCGAACTGGTGTACACAAGCTGGCCTGCTTCGCAGGCACACAGGTGTCCGCTAGCAATACTGTTTTCCGTTTAAAAAATCCACTTTACCCATTCTGAGACCCGGAATGTTGTTGGCCATACACTTCGAATTTCTCACTCGAAATGTAGATTTCTCACGTTTATACGAGTTATTTTCGAAGACAGAAGAAATTGGGCATACGTTCATTTTCTCACCGGTAAAGTACCGTATCTTTTTGTGAAAACCCTTTAACAATACGACACAGGCTATATTTCCTCTAAGTATTCTCTCCTCAGGAAAAAAATCTGTTGTAACCAGCTTAATATTTGTTATGTCCTGCATCAGAGGAATCGAACATTAAACTCGTTTTCGGCTCTTGACAGAGTGCTAAGAGCATCCTCTAAATCTGTCATGGGATTCTATCTCACTTTCATTTTCTTCTAAAGTAACCAAATGCTTTGCCATGTACAAAGTCTCTTAAGGTAACAGTTCAGAGAAGTTATAAATATCAGATTGATGCTACTATCACTTTATAAATTAAGTAATAGTTGATTTTATTATGATGGTCATCTGTCCCTGTGTAGGTGGGAGGTTGAAATTTCATTAAAAGACCTCTTTGCAACAAAAGAACGATTGATTGCCACTCAAACTCCTAAATGATATCCGTGATACTCTAGCCCTCGATTCCACCTGTCCAGTGGCATGTCACTAATGTCAAATTGACAGATTAATTAATTAAATTGATCATGAGAGTCACTTTGCACGGTGAGTAATTTTTTTCCAGCTGTCGGATTACACTCGCCAGGCAGCGCAAGTACGAATCCCTAGAGGGAAGACAGCGTTCTTCTCGAGAAACACTATTGAGAATCGACATTTAAAGCTGACTACAGAAGGATTCTACCACCGCCAACATACATTTCTCATAAGAACCACGAAGATAAGGTACGAAAAAGTTGCGCTCATAAGGAGGCATTTAAGCAGTCTTTTTGCCTCGCTCTATTTGCGAGGGGAGTAGGAAAGGGAATAACTAGTAGTGGTACAGTAACCCTCCACCACATATCGTATGATGGCTTGGAAAGTAAGCATTTAGAATTAAATGTGAATTTAATCTACCTATTAAAATGTCTCTCGATCGATTTATAGGCACACAAACCTGAAGGAAGAACCCTGTCTCTTATGTATCGAGAAAACAAGAAACGAAACTTCTGCTGCTGACTGTCTAATCTTCATATTAGCTCCAAATTCTCTCATTGCAGTCGATTTGGGAAACGTATGTGAGAGGTTGTAACATAGTTTCCTGCAACACTTAGAAGATGCGGTATAGAGATCATCTCTCAGCTCCTATTCCTCCAGAGTATTGTCTACCTGCTGTAATCTCACGAATCTTTCAGTCTTCGATATATAGCATTCAAATCCATCTGGTTTCCACGAGAAAGAGACGTCCCCCACCAAATCAGAGACCCCTGAAATTCTTTCTAAATCCCATCACGTTCTGACAGCACTGTTCCATTAATTAGAAGGCTATCTAGTCCTCCACCGATCACTGACTGGGTAGAGAGCTATTACAATGAGAAAAATAGCACACAAACAAACATGAGGAAATTCACAATAATGCAGGGTATATTAGAAATAAGACAGTGTAACGGTGTTAGAAATTTCATTGACAGCGCAGTCTCACTCTCTCCCCCTATTTCTGCCTCTATTTCTCTCTCGCCACTTTATTTTTGTAACATCCAGCAGAGTAAAACTATGAACTATAAATCTTTGCTAATGTCACGTGGTAGAGAACTCGATAAGCTATTACTTCATCCTTCTTTCCCGATGCATAGAAAACAAATACAGTCTGCTCATTGACACTGAGCATATATGGTGAGCCTATTAAATATACATGTATTGTTTCACAGGTGGCCAGCGATAAAAGTCATTTGCACAGACTTGTGTACATTCTGTGGCTCTTACTGTAGGAGGAACATATCCTACAGAATATCAATAATCACAAGAGAGGGTTTCTGTGTTGTTCTTTTGTAAGCAGCTTGATACATTGTCTTTCTGCTATAACACATCGAAGCAGTGTATGACTACAGCTTTGTACATCGCCATACATATTTTTCCATCATGACTTTGAGGTGTCCTTAGCTAAAGACCACTGTATTACCAGCTTGGGGACTGCAATATACAACTACAGAATCGATCGTATGTTTGACCCAGTGCAAGACCGTTGACATGTTTTGAACTCTAACAAACAGTACTTACAATGTGCTACCCTGTATTCTCTACCAATCACAACCACGCCATTGCAGCTAACAAATACCTTACAGAACGGTTGGTACATGGTTTTGACAACATTGTGTTTTATGTCTATTGAGGTAATAGGAATACATAAAAGCTGACCGCTGTCTTTGGTGCTTTCCTCGAAAAGAGAACCATCAGCCTCTAAACTGATGTGGATCTGAGTTAGAGGATGATAGAAAATAGATGTAGTGATCGGTTGAGGGGGTTTGTAACGAGGTATGATTTAATGGTAGACTGACGATGCAATCTAGAGAGAGGGAGATTTTACTGCAGGTCATTTATCATGGATTTAACCATTTTTTGCTGTTGTTCTCTCGGGGTGTATCCTTTGTTTGGTATAATCTGCATTCGAATCATATACAATTGCATCTTCTGTGTATGATTTAAAGCACTATCTACCTGCTATCGTTAACAGCAAACCTCTCCATACCACAATCAGCAGAGAACTTCCAGCACATTTGTGGTGAATCATATCCATCAGACCGATGGGAAACCTATTTTGGCACCCTCCTCTAGCCAAATGAAGATGTACAAGAAGTACTCCACTCCCCTACCACGTCTTGCACATAGCTCTAGTCTTGAGTTTCATAACTGTAATGATTCTAAGTTAGTAACCTGGGTTTGTGAGGTACTGCAGTCATTTATTCGACATACATCGTGTGTGTGTGTGTGTGTGTGTGTGTGTGTGTGTGTGTGTGTGTGTGGAAGAGCCTGTTCTTTTCATGAGATTAATGCAGCATGACTTGCAATTTCACATGTTAAACACTGCTGCTATGCGTTTGTCTATTTCGTCATAATATGTCATAGTTTCATGCATTTTCTGTCACTGACAATTATTTTATACGACTGGTGCGAGCGTATCATAATTTCTGAACCATAACAGTGAGAGCCACACACCTCCGGAAAGCTACAAAGTGTCATATATAACAAAGAATCTAGGTTTTTTCCCTTTGTTGTAGAAGGCCGTAGTTTTATCATCTAAAAGTTTCTCGCCATGGTGATTCCGATAGAAAAATTGCAAGGTGAATGCATGTGAGGTGGTGGAAATACATTTCCTGCATAGGGATATTAACAGCGTTGCATTCAACTCGACTAATATATCGAAAAAAAAAGGTTCAAATGGCTCTGAGTACAACGTGACTCAACTGCTGTGGTCATCAGTCCCCTAGAACTTAGAACTACTTAAACCTAACTAACCTAAGGACATCACACACATCCATGCCCGAGGCAGGATTCGAACCTGCGACCGTAGCAGTTGCACGGTTCCGGACTGCGCGCCTAGAACCGCGAGACCACCGCGGCCGGCAATATATCGAAAACCACACCTCTTTGACATTATATCATGTTTAAATGCAGAACGATGTATCCTTGGGAGTGTTTGTTTATGTCCTACAATCATTCCTTTCTTTACAACATCTTTCTAGTGTGGAATATAAACACTACAATACTACTGCATTAACAGCACAAGTGATTTACATAAAATGTTTTAAAATCCTTCCATCTGGAGCTTCATTATGCTAAAACCATAAGTTTCTAATTCTTCTTCACACCACAACACTCTCCAATGTATTGGGCTTGTATCTGTTATACACCAGTAAAAGGTTGCTAACCTTCTCACCATGCATGCATCTAGAGAGACCGTGAGGAATTGGATGAGTGATGTGAGTAAGACTGGTATAGAACAGTCTTTCCAGGGAGGTAGTTATAGTGTTGAAATGAGAATACCAGACTATATCACAGGTGTCGATTGGTTGTGCAAGTCTGGAACACTTGTTATGCTCCTCCCGAATGCCAAATATCGAGGTGTGATTACATGGAACTTAGCTTAATCTGTTCCTTAACAGAACTTCGAATTTAGTGGGTATAGTGTACTCTTATTTTTGGTCAGTTCCAGATTAAACTGGAGACAATGTCACACGGAGTGGTGGTGAAAGGAAGAGGAGCAGTTACAAGATGCATAGAGTGACCATTTAGAGTTTCGTCAGTATCCACAAATGACAGAATTCTTTGTGACTCCCATTCACATAGCTAGAAACAGCCAATCGTAATAAAATCTTGTCGAATTTAAATTTGTTTCAGCTAAGGAAAGTAATTTTTGCACCTCCTCTCTGTTGATGGCTATTTCCTACACAAACAACAACAAGAAACTATATTTTCGTTATGTGGTGTATGTAGTATAACAGGCTTCCCATTGTGTCTACATGTATATAGCCCTGGTAGTGTAATGGAAAGGGGTGGTTTAGCAATGATACAGAAATTAAGAATCGTTCTGCAATGTCATTGGCTGATAACACAACAAGATTGGTGCAATGGGATGTTTTGTTGACGTGACCAGTCGTCGAGAGTGGTGATAGCTGACGTATAGTAACCTTCATTTCGTACCTGTATGACCAGGAATTTTCGCCCCAAAGAAGCAATGTTTTGCAGAAAATTCTAAAATTTCAGCACTTTTGATCAAATAGGTACAAACCGAGGGGTCACATACTTTTGGCTACCAAATTTTCGTCTACCTTTGCGGCCACCTAACTACCAGCTTCTGCTGCTTTGCACAGCGTTTTCTCCTGTTCCCCAGAGCTTGGACAATGTACAGCCATTCCGTTTGAGGGTGGCTTGCTAACATCGATTGGGGATGGTCATACGCCAACGCTCTTTAGCTCAACAAAACAATATAATAATGTTAATATCGAAGCCTTATATTAGCTGTGAGACATTAGCGAATAATTTAATAAAAGAAGTTCTGAGAATGGATTTGTTGCTCTCCCAAAGGATAATAACATTGCTCGAAACAGATTGATTTTGAGTTTTATATAAATCCGTTTTAATAATTTTTTACAGAAACACAGTGTACGCGAGTGGTGGCCACAAACAAGAAACTCATTGAATAATTGAACAGCGTCTGTCAACACGTCAGGACTTCACATGTGCTGAACTGCTGTTCAAACCGCTCGCCAATATTTCACGAAGTTTTAAACTTAAGACACTTATTTTGAAGATTATTGGTGTTATTATTTGTTGTAAAAGTAACTTATTAGTGGATTTTAATTCATCTAAGTCTTTCTTTTGTGGTATTCATTCGAGTGGTCTGTTATTCGTGAGTGTGATTACGTCTCAGCAGTATGTTTACAGATGCGGCATGCTATTGCAGCTGTAACGATTCTTAGGTTCTGACAAAGTGGTTCGTGCACTGTTATTTAGTTATTAAATTTACTATTTTCAACGGTATCTCGTGCTGTTTCTGGTGAAATAACTGCTTAATAAACTTCCTCCCACTGTGTTTTATAGAGTTGTTTTTCCATTGAAGTAATTTATTGAATATAACACGCTAGTTTGCAGTTGACGTCTCTTATTGTGTGTAGTGAAATGTTTCAGTAAAACTTCCGTTCACGGTATTTAATTTCGTTGAGTGTGCCAATGGTCGCCTGAATTTTTGGTTTTAGATAAGAAATTATGTGAAGTTTTTGTGGTATTGGTATTACCTTTGGTTTACTACAATTAACAAAAATAGTTACTTTCTTAGTAGAGAGCGAAATTCTAGATCACTACTGTTAGTGCTCTAAACAGTTCTACAGTTGTAATTGAATTTAGGTAATGTAGACATTTAGTTTTTTTCAGTAACTGTTAACATTTTACCATCAATAAGAAGTGTAGGTTTTGTTGTAGGTTTGTGAGTAGTGGGTTATGGTGTGAGATTTGTTCAAATTATTTTTACTGGGGGGGAATGCACTGGGGAAGCCAGTGATCACTCTAGCGAGATCCTCTCCTGGAAATTCAGAATTTGTAGCAGAAACAAGTTGACAGATGAGCAGGAGCGTAAGATCTGTGCTCTTCAGGTGCAATTACAAAAGGAAAAGGAGGAACTAGACAGATTGAGAGGGTGAAGGGAACTGGGGAATGGGAATAGGCAGTTGGTAAGAAGACAACTAGAAGAAGGAGATATTCAGATGGTTGTACTTTGAATATAACCAATTGATTTGACCAACAGTCAGTGTGTAGTGGAGAGGAGCCTCTTGTAGCAGTAGGTGTAGGAAACATGCAATAGTTCTCAGCAGTTATGGAGCCTAAGTCAGTTGCAAATTCTGCTGCTAGTTAGTTTGCATGGCACAGGAGTGGGTCAGCAGTTGTAGGAAGTGTTATAGAGTGACCACCAGGTCACCAGCATTGTGAAGCCTAGTGCAGAGTTGGCTCAAGTGACTGTTAATATAGGGGAGTTATGTAGGAATTTTACAGAAGAGGATCTGGTAGTGATTGTGGGTGTAGCTGGGAATAATCGTGATAGGGATGGGGAATATGATGTAGGAGGTGATCTGATAAAGATAGTTGCTTGGACTGATAACACTAATGTGCACGTCGTGCAACTGTTGCAACGCCACGATCGGTCTCATCTTCTTGCTGCTGTTAGGCATGTCAACTTGGGGTTGATGGTGGTGGGCATGGCGCACATTCCAGTTGAGTCTATCAACAGTGTAGATTTCACTAGGCATGGCCTGCACCTCAATAGGTATGGGAAGGGGAGGCTGGCAAAGCTTTTAGGTGACAGTATAGTGGGTGGTGGTGGGATCAATCATGGAAAAATTCGTGCAGAAGTTCGTGTTAGAGCTGCACCTTTTTTAGATTGAAGGCAGCAAATAGGTATTCCTGCTTAAGGGAGGTCCCTCTAACAAAGGAATAACGTTCAAGGAAGGTCAGGTATCCAAATAGTGAAGGAATTAACATGTTTCATCAAAATATAAGAGGTATTATATACAAAGTTAGTGAACTGCTTATAGATGTTGACTCTGACATTATTCATATATCGAAGCACCACTTAAATAATTTGAAAATTCAGAGGCTTCCTTTACCATAATACAGGTAAGTTGGTTGTTTTTCGAGGAATTCTTTGCAGAGTAGGGGAGTGGCCATCTACATAAAGAGTACATAGACATATCATTGCACTGCACTGAACAGGTATCTGAATGCTGTGCAGGCTCTGTTGAATTTAGTGAAACTAAACTTCTAATTGTTCCTATTTATAGGTCCCTTGACTGTGATTTCAGAGAATTTCTGTTCAGGCTAGACAGGATTATTGGTTCACTTTATAGGAAGTACCAAAAAGTTGTGATATGTGGGCACTTAAATATTAATTTTGCATGTGATTGTGCAATAAAAAGAATAATGGGTGATCTCCTAAATTCATATGATCTGATGCAAACTATTTTGTCGAACCAGGGTGCAGGGGAATAATAGAGCATCCATAGACAATATTTTTATTCATTCTTCATAACTAGTTGGGTGTTCTGTTAGTAAAAGTGTGAATGGTCTTTCAGACCAAGCACAAATTTTCACACTAAAAGGTTTTTGTACTCAAAAAAATGTTATATATAATTACAGATCATGTAGAAAAGATAATCCAATAGCAATAGAGTGTTTTTTTAAAACCTCCTTAAGGCACAAGAATGGCAGGATGTGTACAGTGCCGATAACATACATGACAAATATAAGGCTTTCCTTAACACATTTCTCATGCTCTTTGAAAGTTGCTTTCCATCAGAGCGTTCTAAACAGGGTACAAGCAGCAAAAGGCAGTCTGGTTGGCTGCCTAGTGGGATAAGGAAATCATATAGAATAAATTGGGAATTATATCAAAATGTTAGAAGCAGCCACAATTGAGCTAGAGTAGCCCATTACAAACAGTATTGATGGTACTTAAAATGTTATTAGGAAGGCAAAGAGTATATGGTATGCAAATAGAATAGCTTATTCATGATATGAAATTATAACCATACAGACCATACAGTCAGTCATGTTAGAAGTGTCTGGTCAGCAGATATGATATCAGTTCACTGAAAAAAACATTCCTTTTACTGATAAGTCAAATATATGTATGGTACTTAACAATCACTCTCTTAGCATTGCTGGTGAATTAAATAAAAACTTAGTTTCTACATGGAACCATACAACTCTTTTGGAAAACGACTTTCCAAGACTGATGTCTGAAATACTCGTCTGTGATACTGACAAGGTGGAGACTGACTCAGTAATTAAATCACTGAAGACTATGAACTTAACCAATATGATGGAGCATCTAGCAGAATATTGAAGTACTATGCTCCACATGTTAGACCTGTTCTTAGCCATATTTGTAATTTTTCCTTTACGAATGATCAGTTTCCTGAACGATTAAAGTACTCAGTAGTAAGGCTGCTTTATAAGAGGGGATAAGGGGTAATGTAGACAATTTAAAACCTATTTCAATGCCATTGGTGTTTGTTAAAGTTATTGAAAAGGCTGTGAACTTAAGGATAATTGATCAATTGTATAGTTCGGTTTTAGTAGTGGTTTAACAACTGAAAATGCTATATTATCTTTTTTCTATGAGGTACTGGATAGATTAAACAAATGGCTTCGAATGGTAGGTATCTTTTTTTATTTAACTAAGGTGTTTGATTGTGTTGATCACAAAATATTGCTCCAGAAGTCTGACCATTATGGAATTTGGGAGTAGCTTTCAACTGGTTCACCTCTTACATTAACAACAGGCAGCAAAAGGTCAATGTCCATAGTGTTGAGAATGACTATGATGTGGGGTCTGAGTGTGGCATTGTTAAATGGGTGGGAGGGGGGGGGTGCCCCCAGGGATCAGTGCTGGGCCATTCCTTATTTATATAAATGGTGTGTCCTCTAGTACTGCATGTAATTCTAATATACACTCCTGGAAATTGAAATCAGAACACCGTGAATTCACTGTCGCAGGAAGGGGAAACTTTATTGACACATTCCTGGGGTCAGATACATCACATGATCACACTGACAGAACCACAGGCACATAGACACAGGCAACAGAGCATGCACAATGTCGGCACTAGTACAGTGTATATCCACCTTTCGCAGCAATGCAGGCTGCTATTCTCCCATGGAGACGATCATAGAGATGCCGCATGTAGTCCTGTGGAACGGCTTGCCTTGCCATTTCCACCTGGCGCCTCAGTTGGACCAGCGTTCGTGCTGGACGTGCAGACCGCGTGAGACGACGCTTCATCCAGTCCCAAACATGCTCAATGGGGGACAGATCCGGAGATCTTGCTGGCCAGGGTAGTTGACTTACACCTTCTAGAGCACGTTGGGTGGCACGGGATACATGCGGACGTGCATTGTCCTGTTGGAACAGCAAGTTCCCTTGCCGGTCTAGGAATGGTAGAACGATGGGTTCGATGACGGTTTGGATGTACCGTGCACTATTCAGTGTCCCCTCGACGATCACCAGAGGTGTACGGCCAGTGTAGGAGATCGCTCCCCACACCACGATGCCGGGTGTTGGCCCTGTGTGCCTCGGTCGTATGCAGTCCTGATTGTGGCGCTCACCTGTACAGCGCCAAACACGCATACGACCATTATTGGCACCAAGGCAGAATCGACTCTCATCGCTGAAGACGACACGTCTCCATTCGTCCCTCCATTCACGCCTGTCGCGACACCACTGGAGGCGGGCTGCACGATGTTGGGGCGTGAGCGGAAGACGGCCTAACGGTGAGCGGGACCGTAGCCCAGCTTCATGGAGACGGTTGCGAATGGTCCTCGCCGATACCCCAGGAGCAACAGTGTCCCTAATTTGCTGGGAAGTGGCGGTGCGGTCCCCTACGGCACTGCGTAGGATCCTACGGTCTTGGCGTGCATCCGTGCGTCGCTGCGGTCCGGTCCCAGGTCGACGGGCACGTGCACCTTCCGCCGACCACTGGCGACAACATCGATGTACTGTGGAGACCTCACGCCCCACGTGTTGAGCAATTCGGCGGTACGTCCACCCGGCCTCCCGCATGCCCACTATACGCCCTCGCTCAAAGTCCGTCAACTGCACATACGGTTCACGACCACGCTGCCGCGGCATGCTACCAGTGTTATAGACTGCGATGGAGCTCCGTATGCCACGGCAAACTGGCTGACACTGACGGCGGCGGTGCACAAATGCTGCGCAGCTAGCGCCATTCGACGGCCAACACCGCGGTTCCTGGTGTGTCCGCTGTGCCGTGCGTGTGATCATTGCTTGTACAGCCCTCTCGCAGTGTCCGGAGCAAGTATGGTGGGTCTGACACACCGGTGTCAATGTGTTCTTTTTTCCGTTTCCAGGAGTGTATTTCTGTTTGCTGATGATACTAGCTTGGTAATAAAGGATATTCTGCACAATGTTGACACTTTTCAAATAGTGAAGTTCATGATGTGAGTTCGTGGCTTGTAGAAAATAAACGAAAGCCAAACAACAGTAAGATTTCGTTTTCACAGTTTCGAACACACAATTCAACTAAATCCACAGTTTTAATTTCATTGATGGGCAAATATTTAGTGAAATTGAAAAGTCCAAATTTCTAGGTGTTGAGATAGACGGTTAACTGTCGTGGAAAGCCCATGTTCAGGATCTTGTTCAAAGACTTCATGCTGCCATTTTCATTATTTGAATGGTATCTGAAGTAAATGACAGTTTCACATGGAAAGGAGTCTACTTTACTTATTTTCATTCCCTTATGTCGTTATGCTATTATATTTTCAGGTAACTCTTCCCATTCTCAAAGGATACTTTTGGCTCAGACAGGTGCGGTTTGGGCAATGAGTGGTGTAAGTTCCAAAACGTCTTGTCGACCCCTGCTCATTCCCAAGAATTGGCAGCTTTCACTCAGTTAAAACTAGGCAGAAGTCCAATCTGCATTTGGATCACACTTTCTTGACTCTTGTACAGGTACATGTGCAGTATACTGCTGCATCCATTTTCAATTAGCTACAACAAGATTCAAAGATCTTAGTAGCAATCCAGACGCTCTCAAATCTAAACTGAAAAGTTTCCTCGTGAGTCACTCCTACTGTTCAGTTGAGAAGTTCCTTAAAAATTTAAGCTGATTCCTGTGTTAGTATATTGTTGGTTGTTTTTACACAAATGTATGGCTTGTCTTTTTTTGGGTTCAAAAATATTTTATTTTGTCTGTTATTACTTTTATGTAGTACTTTCATGTACTGACATGCTCCATTTACTTCTCAATTTGGTCCTATGGGGATAGGTGCGTAAAATATAAAAAAATAAAAAAGTGTAAAACAGTCACAAATTTTGGTATTACTTTGTGCAGACAGAGCATTTATACCCACCAGCATGTGCTAAATAAGTATGTACAAGGCCGAATACATGCAAATAACATTCACAGCCTACACACTGTCCACAGCATTACTGGCACCAGACGAAATACTTCACCAACACTCGAAACGCAAGATGACAGGCGGAAGACCCTGAAATCTGCCCCACACCCTTATTTAAAGCTTCAGTCACATGATGACTCCTCGTTTCAGTGCAGATACTGTGATCCTGACCACCATTCGTAATTTTCGTAGCAATTTCAGATCATTACTTATGATAAAACAAATGAATATCTTTACAGTCATTTTCCAATCTGTTGATAAACTCATTTATACATTATTTTAACAATTTTAAACCAATCTCAAACACATAAATCGCCACATTCAGCACTCTAGTCAAAACACTAACTTTACCTGTTTTATAAATCACAACAACAGTTAGATACGTCTCAAATTACTAAAATATTGACAGCGTTGTCACAAATTCTTGAATCAGGGAAATCGGAAAAGCCCCAGAAAAGTCTCGTTTTTGCCTCACCTAGACGAAATGGTTTGTTTACTGAGATGTCATCCGCGTCGCTGGCTAGCCATAACTGAGCACATCTGCCGCTTCCCTACTCCATCATCCTTACTGCTTCTCCCCTTCCTACCATTCCCTCAGCTTGCAGCCAGTGCTGCCACCACTTCTTGCCACTAACCTAGCAGCTGCCAACGAGAGGCTGGGAGACATGAGCAGTGGTTTCTTAGGATCTGATTCTCAAAGGTGGTTTGTACAGCGGCCAGGGACGGCGGTCATGTGTGCACAAGTTGTGCGTGATGTATGCTCTTGATTTCTGACAAAGGCTATGGCCCAAAATTTAGTTGTGAGAGTGTTATTATTTTTTCTACATGCCTGTCTCCAGCTCAGCAATCATCTTTACAGTGAGTTGCTACCTACCTTCATTATTATTGATTCTCAGACTATTTTTCCAAGTTATCTGTTGCATGGATTGATCACTATGGTCTCATTTCATCAATATATTGTCTATGACACGTGAATAACTGGTCACACGAGTGGACTTCCACAATAGGCCAAAACTGCAGGCCATTTCTGCAGGTGTCTCTTACCAATCGGCCCTGTCGATCTTAAGCCCACTGATTCCCACTAATGTGCAAGCCCTGCCCATCTTGTTTCATCAAACTGCCTCCAAGCTGGGTCTGTTTTTTTGTGGCATGACGCGGTGGATTTTCGTGGTTTATCCAAGAATCCAAGACTGTGGTGCTCCTCGGCAGGCCAGAGGCCATGGGAAATAGATTTATGGCATTGTGACTGTTTCACTGCTAGTAAATTGCACAGTGCAGCGTTTTATAGACATTTTATTTTTTCTAGTACAGTTTGGCACTTTGGAAATAATTGATATATTAGAAAGTATGGATGAGAAGGATGATAAGAAAATTGTGGCAGTTTATGCACTATGTATTCACATACTTCTCAAAAGAAAAATCACACATACCTGTAAAATAATAGTCATAACACAGTACCGAACATAGTAGAAGAAACATTTTTTTGGTGGTCACCTATAGTGTTGGTTTACGCAACTGTTCCCCACCTTATTCACTTTTATGAAGAGGCCTACGGCTTTCTGAGGCTGTTTCTGAAATCAGTGAAGGTATTTTAAATCTGTCTCGTGACTCCAAGGAAATGTGTATTTTTGTCAGCAAATGTGTTTTGTTTTATTGAAGTAAAATAACAGCTGTGGTCTTAATGAAACACACATAAGATATGGCTTGCTTTCTCTGTCTAAAAATAATTAGTTACAAAAGATGTTGATGTTAGTATTTAAAATTTTAGCTCACACAGGGGAAAAATACGAAAGTCCTTACGTTTTTTGTCGACTTATGACTTAACTTACCGGTGATATCTAAAAATATTCTGAAACTTGTCAGGAAATCCGAGAAATTTCAGGGAATTTCACTAGGGGAAACTCATGGCAACCCTGATTAAGGAACGAAACTCAAGTTGATAACCTCATTTCTGTGTCTGTGGAGGAGTTCATAGTTTTGACATTATTTATGCAAATAAACTAAATTGTTTATAAATTTTATAATTGTTTAATTAGAAAGATAACCTGTTCATTGTACTCCTCTTTCATCTGGTGTACCACGAGAGTGACTTTCGAAATGGATTGAGTTGTTCCAACTTACTATAAACTATAATGGTAATAAAGTCAATAGCTTTCTAACTATTAAAGCCTCAAACATGGATTTATGTTCAACGAGTTTGTCCCACTGCCACGGATCAAAAACTGTCATTCGTTTTTTCTCTGGCCTGCTTGTAATGAGGTTTACTGTATTCTCATTAAAATCATATTAGTGACGACATTTCAACTCACAGGTCCCTCCATATTAGCTCGTCCCATGACTGTGTCACTGGAAGATATCCCTCTTCCTGCCTAGAAAAACCCAATGACCACTGAGTCTTGTGGCTTGCTAGCTGCTATCACTTCAGCTCAGCTCGCCTGTTGCAGTCATGTGACAGCTAGCTTCCCCAACAAACATTCACTCTAGCCCCAGCCGACCCGTCAGATTTAGTCCGTCCTGCGGCACTAAGACCAACTGTTTGTGATGTCATAGCAAGAGCATCTTAGCCTGCCAAAAGTCCATAAATAGTATCCTACTTATGGTAATCCATATGGGTCTTTTGCATCATTATAGTAAAAAGTAGCAGGGAGTGGGTAATTGGATGACCTGGAAAAGTGGTCAAAACTAGGTAGCTGAAAGTATAGTAATCCTTGTTTCGTACCTACTTGATAGAGAAGTACTGAAATTTTTGAATGTTCTACAGAGTATTGCCTTTTGTGGAGAAAATTCCTAAACTTTAAGCACTTGTTCAGTCTTACATGTACCAAACGAGGGTTACTATTCTTTCCTGTACCTAGTTTCGGCCACTTTTCCAGGCCACGCAACTATCCACTTTCTGCTGCTTGGAACTATAACTGTGCAAAAGATGCATATGGATTATCGTAAGTTGGACTCTATGTACTGATTTTGGACCGGGTAAGATGATCTTCTAAGGAAGCAGAATGTGCGTAGCTGGGTGAGATGGAACTGTAGGCGAAAGTACAGCAACCCTATATGACTGAAAAAGTGTTTAGAGTTTAGAAATTTTCGCCAAAAAAAGCAATGATCTGTAGAAAATTCCAAAATTATAGCAGTTTATTATCGAATAGGTACGAATCGAAGGTTGTTATACTTTTGGTTACATAGTTTTGCCTGTTTTTGCAGGTCGCCCAACTGCTCACTACACACATCCAAAAGACATGCATCTAGAACTTCGTAAACAGGAAAACTCTTGAGATTTTTATTATGGTGGGAAATAAGGCAAGCTAATATTCACATAAAAAACTTTATTAATTACTACATATACATTTACACAAAGAATATGACCTTTTCTTTGTGTTTGTTTGGAGTAGTTTTAATAACATTCAGCTTAATTTTTATCTTATAATTTAAATCTACGTTGGAATCTTCAATTACATTCTCCAGCCAGTAGTCTGAAGGTACAAAGAAGGTACTTTCCCAAATTCCAGTACATTCTGAGCTTTATCTTGTAAACTATCTCTTTTATGGCTTTAACAATTAACTCTGTTTGTTCCAACAGTTGATCTAGATGAGGGTATCTGATAACTTTTTTGCCTCATATTTATTGCACAATACTGGTGTGCGTTACTAGCTATTTGCCATACATTCTTGTCGAATTTCCTAATAAAATTTTATGTTTAAAACTTTCGCAAACAAATGTCCATGAAATGTTGTTATGGTGCTGGTTTTAAGCTCTGCAAACCGTCACTCTGTTACACAGAAGCAATGTAACCATCCTTTTTAAGGAGATTCAAGTGAGAATGAAGCTTTTAATGAGGTTTTATGTGTATCTTTTAATGTAACAAACGTGCTCCAATCCATCCTTTTCGGCCAGGAGTCCAACATATGGCCACTTACCAGTGCTGTCAACAGTAAATGCAAATATTCCCCAGTGATAGCCGAATTCACCACTCACTGTGTTTAAAGCAATTTGTAAGCTTTGCCTGCACGCTCACAATAGTTTTTCTTTTTATGATTGCAGTTTATAATTTTCCTTTATGGCACTCATCTTTGCCATATGCACTACTTTTTGTTTTATAACTTCGATCTCTTCCATTTCAATTTTCACTTTCATACACACTGACAGTAATGACACTTAAAGCCATAGTTTCTTTCATATGTTTCGTGGGGAATGGTCTAAGTCTGTTTGCAACATTTAATCCTTTTCTTAGGACTTGCAGAATAACATTGGTTGTGGGGACCAGTCCTAATTCAGCCACATCAATACCCAACATTAATGAGGAGAACAATGTCCACGATTGAGAGAAATGTGTTTCTCATACTGTAATATAGCCCTTCTGATTAATATGTATATTGCTTACAGGGAAAAGCTCAGCTATGTTCTGGAACTTGAGAACATGCCATCTTTGTTCCTGTCAGTTTACTGGCTGGAGAAAGAAATAGCAGATTCCAATCTAATTTAAAATTATAAAATAAATTTAGGCTTGGTGTTATTAAAACTATACCAAACAAACATAAAGAAAGAATTTTATTCTATATGCCTTTTCCAACAGGAGCTTTCGTTGTTCATAATATTGTGTCGTTAGTCGACACAGTCAGAACATTTTACCACGTTTCATCCAACCAAAGTATTTTGTGTGTAACTCAAAATACGGTATCTCTGAGCAACAATATCCTCCTGCTCAAGCAGAACTCTTCTTCCAGAAAACTTTTTCCATCGAAACCCTGTTCCTTTTAGCATCACTGAAAGGCTGGCTCTTCCTCTAAAACACAATTCTGTACCTCATTATGAGAGAGGGAGATTCTTACATTTGTGATATTCTTTCTGGATGTAAGAGCCATACATATGTTGCCAAACTGTACCCACTTGAAAATTACCCAGTTCCGTCGTGTAGCAACATGCACTCTGATTTCTCCTGGACTGAAAAGATCATCAGTTGATTTCTATATGTCTCCAGCACACTTCTCCCTTTTTTTTCACAGACGTCGTTCTGATTTTCAGAGCCCCAGCTACTCGTTCGACGACTTTTGACAAAAGTATAAGAAACCCACTGTTGTCCATTTCTTCCTCAAATAGAATTTTACGTTATATATCAGTTCACGAGATAGGCTGTTTAAGGTAGCGCCCCTGTCGCCCTCCTGTGGCCATGAAAAGAGAGGCCATATTACATACATGTGAAATTAACGAAACTTTACACCAAACTGTTAACAGGGTACTGAATTGTTAACTCACAGTCCATAACAAATGATAAGCATAGGAGAAACACTATGCAGGTACTGAAGAAGTATATCACAATGTGCGAGTTTGAGATGTAGCAGTGGTTAACAACGTAACATACGATCATAACCATGCAATGTTTATGAATTCCAGGGTTCATGCTGGTGTTAGAGTGTTGCCTCTACAGTAAGCATTCCCAATGCCAATACTATCATGGACATTCTTGAGCTGGCTGACAGGCAAAAATAAAAACATGGCGCCCCACAAGGCTCCAGTTTAGAACCTAAATTCTTTTTGATTTTTTACAAATGATCCAGATGAAATTAGCTCATACCATAAATACATTAAAGCTGCAGATGTCATGAGTCTAATGATCATAGGAAGGTCTACTGAACATATCTGTAGCAATATTGAGAAGTGTACCTCATACATTGATAAGTGGTTTTGTAATAAATATACAATGAACTGTCATAATGCACTTGCACACAATACAGAATAACAACCCAGTACTGTGAACTACAGAGAAGTTTAGTAAAATCAGTGATCTCTATCTAAAAGTGATGTCAAACACCAGCTGTCTAATCTTGTCCACCAAATACCCTCACATTCCCAACTACAACAAGGCATCTAATAAAATGCCACTAAGTGGAAAAGAATATAATTTATTATACTGCACCCACATGAGCCTATTACATCACACATTCCAAATTTTTGGAGAAGAGGAGGAACTCTTCCAAGACTAGCACAAACAACGCAGACAGTTTTGTTGTATAATTTCAAAACTATCAAATGATTCAGATGTTCATGAGCTGATCAGAATAGTAGTAGTAGTAGTAGTAGTAGTTGCTGTTATTCTTGTTGTTTTACTGATCCAGAAATCACTTTCACAAGGATATTGATTATGTCATAACATTAAATTTAAAAAAAGACAAGAAAAATAACTTAATTAATGTGTAATTGCATTTACATAATTACAGTTCTAAATTGACAGGGAAGAGACAAGTAGTTGGTCATGGCTGCAGCCTTAAAGTAGGAACCATCTTGTCATTTCCTTGAAGTAATTTAAGGAAACTGTAGAAAACCTAAATCACAATGGCTAAGTGAAGATTGAAACTCCACCCCCCCCCCCCAAACACAAGGTCAATCTGTTTAAAGCAGTGCAGCCACATTCAGTTTACCCTTAGTGTAGAATACTGAATTGCAAATAATGTCTCACTGCACACAGTGCACACCCAGTAAACACATTATTTTTTCATAATGTAACAATCCACACACTATCAGCTGACGTCAGGACCATAGTGAAAATGTGTGGTTTCGACTTTATGTACCAGAACTTCCCCTTTACTAACATGATTTTGAATTACCAGCATGTCACCTATGCTTTACTCATAAATCCGTTATACAAAAGAACAACATGAGATGCAGGAGATACCAAAAAAATAAGTGCTATATTAGTCAAAACTTTAAATATGTGTAAATTGTAGTGAACAAGCAGACTTTCTTGACTGTAGTTGACATGGGTTACTCAGATATTCCTCTACTGAAAAAGATGAAACATAAACAAAGCAAGAATTAGTACATATAAACTGACATTAAAATGTGCAAGGGTACTTACATCTCAGTATAAAAATGCTTCATATCTGAAGTGGTGCATTGTTTACTATTATTTATGTTGCCACTTAATGCCTTGTAGACAATAATGCAAAAGCAACATTATATTTCTTTCAACAAAACATTAAATATCGAGTTTCTAGGAAAATTATTTGCGTACATGTATGCTAGATGGGATTTATTTCTACAGCACAGACATGTGTGCAAAGTGCTAGGTAATAGATTTTAAGACTTGTGTTTCAAATGCTTCTCAGTTTCCTGCAGGATCTACACAATAAAAGTACAAAGTGCTCAAAATATATCTGCAGCAATTTACTTTCTGTTACCTTTTGCAGAAATAATAGCAGAAGAACGTCTGTAAGTTTTTAGGTTACAGGAAGGAAGCAAGCTCTTCTAATGAAGTAATGCAGTCTCATACTGATCTGATAATTCCCTGCTTCTGTCACTGTTATAGTCCATGATACGTTATTTATATTCTGAAAAAGTTAAATAACCCTTACATGCTTTGATCAGCCAAAATGTTTTGTAAACTTCAAAATGGCAAACGATGCAGTAAGCTAGATTAGAAGGTATAGGTATGTTGTAGATAGCTGACTACAATCAAATCTCCAGGATGGAAACCAGAAAGTAGTTTTAAATGGTTCAAGTGGGGTATGGGATACATCTCCTCAATTTCAAAGACCTCCTTTCAGTTGTAGTGCATCTCAATGCTCAGTTCTATGGCCACTGATGTAAATAATCGCCCATGTTGTGCAAGGCTCCCCTGTAAAAATACTTTACCTGTTGCCACTACCACCATCTCCATGAGTGGACCGTCAGTAGATAGTTTTGAGGAAAGTATAATCAACACACTCTCGGAAGTGAATAATTAGTTCAATGCAAATGATCTTTCACTGTATTCAAATAAGATCAATATTTATCATTTGAGCAAAAGTAAAAATGAGAGAGAAATAAATGTGACATTGGGATATCAACTAACAGAAAGATCCAATGTGTTAAATTCCTTGGAGTGCATATTAACAGTAAACTGAATTGGTCCACTCTTATCCAACAGAACCTAAAATGACTGAGCTCAGCTACATATGCTATCAGAATGTTCTGTTCCATTGAAGGCTTAACCACTACGAAATCCACAAACTTCAGTTATTCTCTCCCCATTATATGTTATGGAATTATCTTATGGGAGAATTCAGTGTTGGCAAAGAAAATTTTTGTGGACCACAAAAGGCTATAGCAATTGTGTTTAGAGTAGACCCCCATCCCCATCCTCTAGGACTTCTGGTCATAATCTTTTCAGAAAAATTCAAATAATAACCACTGCATCACAGTACATATATTCACTTACTACATGTGATACGTAATCAAGAAAACAACTCATGACAGTAATAGAAACTGTCATAGCTATATAGGAAAACGGAAATATAATCTGTGTTATCACCTTAAGAACCTGGCAATGGTTGCTGTAAAGTAGCAGAATGGGGCGACTCTCAATGAAAACCGAAATTCTGACTATAAAGAAGTACCCAATAATATCTTGCAATTTTCACACAAAGTAGGACAAACATATGATATGCATTCTAACACTATAAATTCAATAAATTGATGTAATTATAATAGCTGGAAAGTAATACTGATGAAATGTAATAAAAATTAGCAACTATTCAAAAACCAGCAATGAATGTAAACAAAAGTTGAAACATGTACTTACAAAATTCTTATACAGAAACCTGATTGTAATTATTGCTCATGTAAGTTAGAAGATGCAGGAATCATGTTAATATCAAAATCAAACTTGTACTTCAAAAGTTATCAGCGTTTCGAAGTCAAACATTATTGTAGAGAGGTATTCCACGTATTTTGGTGATGACAACTCTATTATTTTGGCATATTAACCATCTTAGAAAGATTGTGACAATTTATAAATCTAAATTCTGTTACTTGTTTTAGAAAATCAATCAACTTTTAATTGTAAACTCAAAATTACTGTATAATCAATGAATGCTCTCGTATTTCTATTATTAAAGCGTATACAACAACCATTGGCAACAGTTTGGGATGGCTAGTGTTGTCTCAGATTGTGTAGGGTCAATGTTATGTGATCTCTGTGGTGCAAAGAAAGAAGTATATTTCTGTTTTGCCCACATTATTTACCAGTTTTGATTAACTTAACATACCAATAGCCCAATTTTTTTAGGTGGAGACAATTTGCAGTGAAGAGATACATCCTGAAATTATGAACTTCAAGAAACAACAAATTAAGTAACCAGTTTGATAGCCACCAATGGCGGTAAGTTAAATTTAATGGACTAAGCTCGGATATGTTGAAAATTGTTAGGACAGTCTTGTTAATTATTTCTAAGTTTAGTGTATCAACACATCACAAATAGGAAATGCAAAATGAAATGGGCACCAAACTGAACATATGAATAATACTGGCAACTATAAGAACCAAAAGTGAAAAGCAAAATAATGGTCCACCATTGCCAGGTTCTTAAGGTGATAACACAGATTATATTTCCGTTTTCCTATATAGCTATGACAGTTTCTATTATTTTCATGAGTAGTTTTCTTGATTATGTAACACATGTAGTAAGTGAATATATGTACTGTGATGCAGTGGTTATTATTTGAAGTTTTCTGAAAAGATTATGACCAGAAGTCCCAGAGGATGGGGATGGGGGTCCACAGATGTAACAAACAGGGTGAATGCAAACTAATTATGTGAGACAACATCAAAATCGGAAACATCAAAACGATAAGTACTTTCGATTTTTTTCTTCTTCTGTGGAGTAGTGACAGACAGTGTATTAAGGCCATATGAACTGAGAGTCAATATTTTTCGTGTATTAGGCAAAATTGTTCATGATGGCAAATCAGAAAGAGGAGGCTACTCCGTTTTTACACAATTATTACACCAAAATTTACTTCAATAGTTAACAAAATTTTTGGGAGGAGAACTTGAGGAAATAAATAATTAAGTCGATGCAATAACAAGAGATCAAAGTAAGAATTTAGGTAGTAGAACAGAGGAATCAAGAAACAAAATTCGCTTGTAAAATCGAATCAAAAGGGGGGGGGGGGGTGAGGAGGTATACTACGAAAAATGAAGCGAAAAATATGAGTTTCCAGATTACAAACCTCAATAACTCGACCTGGAACTAAGAAAGGAGAACCCGAAAACAAAGGATCAGATGCACAGTTTTATGGATAATAATGTTTTAAACACAGAATTGGATCTTATAATTAATGTTAAAAGTACTTATACTGGAGAAAATGTAGTTTTGTCAAAAGAGAACGAAAATGTTTATTTTGATGCAGATCGATTCGCAGCATGTTTATCAACAAACTGCAAAATTGGAAATACCCCAAAATAAAAGTAAAAAGAAAATCTCTAAGTAAACATGAAGTAGTTGGAAATATGTAGATAAACAGTCTTCGACAGAAGACACTGGGGAACCCATAGGGTTAACACATACTGCAAAACGCAATTTAAAGATCTGTTGTCAAAAATTCAGTATAACTGTTACAATTAGATCATTTATAAAAATTTGTTATGACAAGTGAATGCTAAGTTGACACATAACTATTGATTAAGCTACATTTTACTGTGAATGATGATTAGAGTCAGGGGATTGAATGTTAGAATGCATACATAATATCTGAATGCTGTAACTGTACTTTAAAAGTTCTTACAATTCCTAAATCCAGCATTACATTTGCATGATGTTCATGTGTATTGGTGATGATAACTGTATTATTTCAGCATTTAATAAAAATTGTAACTTGTTTTAAGAAACCTATCAACTTTTAATTGTAAACATGAAATAATAAATAAATTCATCAAATAATAAATGAGTCCATATTTCGACGGTTAAAACACATATAAGGACCATCAGCAAAATCTATGGGATGACTAGTATCGTCCCAGATGGCACTGTCTATGTGGTGCAAAGAAACAAGTTATTTTTGTTGTTAAGTACATTTCTGTTTTGACCACATCATTTACTATTTTTGACTAACTTTAAGTGTCGCTCCTGACATACAAAGAGCCCATACAATGAATCTCTATTTAAAGCTAAATTAAAGAATTATTTGTTAGATATATCTATCTACACATTAGAAGAATTTTATGCATAAAACAGGAACTTCTATTGCGAAATAGCTAAGTAAATGCATTTTTACATCTATGTGATTACTTTGCAATTATGAATTAAGTGCCTGGCAGAGGTCAAGCAATTTCTCTACCATTCCATTCGCTAACTTAAATCTTCCTGTGTCAGCTCTGATTTCTTTTAATTTATTATTATGATTATTTCTCCCTCTTAAGGTGGGCGCTAACAACATATTTTAACAATCAGAGGAGGAAGCTAATGATTGAAATTTCATGAGAAGATCCTGCCTGCAACGAAAAGCCTTGTTTAAATGATTGTCACACCATTTCACATATCAAATCTATGACGCTCTCTTCCCTACTTTATGATAATACAAAACGAGCTGCCCTTCTTTGAACTTTTTCAGTGACCTTTGTCAGTCCCATTTCAGGCAGATCCCTCATACCATAGCAACACTCTGAAACAAGGCACACAAGTGTCATATCAGCAATCTCTTCAGTAGGCCTGTTGCACCTTCTAAGTGTTTTGCACACACTGCACAATCTTTGGTTTACTTTTTTCACAGCATTATCTAAGATCGTTCCAGTTTAAGTTATTTGTAATTGTGATCCCTAAGTACTTAGTTGAATTTGCGGCCTTCAGATTAATGTGATTTATTCTTTAACTGAAATTCAGCAGATTCCTTTAAGTACTCATGTAGATGAGTTCACACTTTCCACTATTTAGAGTTAATTGCTACTTTTTGCACTATACAGATATCTTGTATAAATCGTTTTGCAATTGATTTTGATCATTTGATGACTTTACAAGATGGTAAATGATGGCATCATCTGCAGAGATCTAAGAGGGCTGCTAAGATTGTCTGCTTTATCGCATATGCATATCAGGAATAGCAGACGGTATATAACACTTCCTATAGCATTCCACTTACTGCTTCTGTTTTACTCAATGACTTTCCATCTATTAGTGTGAACTGTGACCCTTCTCGCAGGAACTCACGAATCAAGTCTTACAACTGACATGATGATCCACAGACACACAATTTGATTAGACATCACTTATGAGGAATGGTGCTAAAACCCTTCTGTAAATCTAAAAATATGAAATCAATCATATCCTCTGACGATTGCACTCATTACTTTCTGAGAATAGAGAGTTAGTTTTCTTGCACAAGAATGACATTTTCTGAATCCGTTTTGGCTGTTTGTCAGTAAACAGTTGTCTTTGTGGTCATTCATAGTGTCTGAGCAGTGTATATATTCCAAAATCAGGTTGCAAATTTACATTAGTGGTATAGATCTGCAATCCACTGCATTATTCCTATTTCCTGTCTTGGCAGTTGGTGTGACTTTCGCAACTTTCCAGTTTTTAAGTATGGATATTCCGATGAGTGAGGAGTTGTGCATGATTGCCAAGTATGGAGCTGTTGTATCAGCATATTCTGAAAGGAATCCGACTGGAGTACAATGTGGACCAGAGGCCTTGCCTTTATTAGGTGATTTAAGCTGCTTTACTACACTGAGGATATCTAGTTATAAGTAGAGTATGATAAATTATACAACTTTAATGGATGAATTACTTTATCTCTTGTCACATAATTGTCTGTTGTACATGTAGATCTTATTTTTTATGATGGACTAATTCAAACACTTATCTCTGCATAGGGATTTACAGTAACTCTCTGTGGATAAGTATTTTTGTTCTTTTCCGCATAACAACATAAAATTATAGTACTGCTACCTATTTTTGTAAATAATAAAAGAAATCTGCCATTATGTGTACATCATGTAGCTGTTTTAAATTTCATATCAATAAAACGCTGTAAGGTAGAACATTTCTATATTTTTTTGTAAATACTTAACGAAGTCTGAAGGTACATGTAATTTGTCTACAGTTCCTCAATTTTAAAAAAAATTACTGAGACTGGTATTGTAAAACATGACTGTTCCATAATATTTTTACTTATTCCACATCTCACATGCCGTGTTCCTCGTTTGAGATTAATGGGACATGAAATAAATAAACAGGGATTTATGCACTGCAGCTATACGCTCAGTGATTAAGGGCAAAACCGTTGAAAACGAATAAGCCTCATAATTCCTTCGAATATGGACTGAGGTGGTGTAATATGGAAGATGTGTACACATAAGTAGAAAGATAAATTCCATCTGCTACTAAAATACATCGAAATTCTTTTTAATTGTACATCCATATAGCTGAAAAACTGTTTGCTTTTCATAATCATAGTCACTGCTGTGATATGGTGTTCCCTAGCTCAAAAGGACATTGTAAGAGGCCATTCTAAAAGCTATGAAATATGTAACAAGCAAAACTTTATTTTGAAAACCAAAAATCCTTTTGTCTCATTTGTATCTTTTGTAAGTAATATTCTTCAGTAATGAAAGCTTAGATGGAGGTAGCTAACTTCTGTTTATGGATGGACACATACATTCATATAAGGACAGAAGACATAGGAACTCACATACAGTAAACTCGCACAGAATTGAGACAAAATAAACCTCAGGGAAATTGGAAAAGACTGTAGAATAAATTGCTGCAAATACTGTGTAATAAATTACTGCAGAGTAGAAATTCAGTAAATTGCCCTTCTACGTATCCTAACCATAATATACCTAGATCTCACAAAAAAATCTTTTTCCCATTAGCTGGAAGAAAGCAGAGATCACACTCATCTATAAGAAGGTATCGGTAGGTGTAGTCATCCAAAAATCTATGGTCAAGTTTCATTGCTAACCATTACCTCCAATCCATTCAGCATGGGTGGCAGAAATGTCAATCTTGCAAAACCTAATTTACACTTTGCTTGCATGACATCGTGAGAAGTACAATCAATTTGTTGCAGTATTTTTTAACATTGAAAACACATTTGACTCTGTACCACACAACACTTATTAATGAAAGTACAACTGTATACAATATCAAACGAATTTTGTGACTGGCTAGAGGATTTGTGGATAGTAAGGGTGCAGCATGTTAACTTGGATGGAAAGTCACCTACTGGTGTAGAAATAATTTCAGCTGAGCCACCAGGGAATTGTGTTTTGACCCTTGCTTTCATTTTGTGCGGTAATTATATGGAAAAAAGCAGTAATATATGAAAAAGTTGTACAAATATTCAATAAGCTTTGAAAGGGATGCAAAGACTGGCAATTAGCTTTAACTCTTTAGAAATGTTAAGTTGTTCACTAAAAGATAATAATAATAATAAAGTAAAAAATAAATTCTAAGATTGCAATATCGTTAAGTCAAAATTGTAAACAATTCACTAGTACAAATACCTAGTTCTATTAAATTGAAAGGATATAAAATAGAATGGTCAGATAGGATCAGCTGTAGGTCATTGGTGGGAATTTGTTGTAGGTTATTGGCAGGATTCAGGGAAAATGTAATCGGTCCATAAAAAAGATTGCTTCCAAAACTCACCCTAAAATATTTTTCAAGTACATAGGTCCCATATCAAATACATATAACACAAGATATTACAATGAATATAAACAAATATCAGCAGCATGTACTGTCACAGGTTTGTTTGACCAGATATTCTTCAGCATTTCACAGTTGGAAGGACCACATAGATAATATTGTCGGGAAGGCGAGCCAAAGGTTGCGTTTCATTGGCAGGACACTTAGAAGAGGCAACAAGTCCACTAAAGAGACAGCTTACACTACACTCGTTCGTCCTCTGTTAGAATATTGCCGCGCGGTGTGGGATCCTTACCAGGTGGGATTGACGGAGGACATCGAGAGGGTGCAAAGAAGGGCAGCTCGTTTTGTATTATCGCGTTATAGGGGAGAGAGTGTGGCAGATATGATACACGAGTTGGGATGGAAGTCATTACAGCATAGACGTTTTTCGTCGCGGCGAGACCTTTTTACGAAATTTCAGTCACCAACTTTCTCTTCCGAATGCAAAAAATATTTTGTTGAGCCCAACCAACATAGGTAGGAATGATCATCAAAATAAAATAAGAGAAATCAGAGCTCGAACAGAAAGGTTTAGGTGTTCGTTTTTCCCGCTCGCTGTTCGGGAGTGGAATAGTAGAGAGATAGTATGATTGTGGTTCGATGAACCCTCTGCCAAGCACTTAAATGTGAATTGCAGAGTAGTCATGTAGATGTAAACGATGAACTCAGGTTTTTTTTTGCTTTATCCATACTGAGACCTAGCATTCGTTTATTCATTTTATTTAGCCCTCAGTGTTGGCCCTGAATGAAGAGATTCATTGCTACCTGTATAACATGACAGCTGGCTAACAAAAACTGAGACTGATTTTTTCCCATAGGTGCTTAGTACTTCATTTCGGTGATTACGTGATATTTTTCAGAGTATGTCCCTCCTACTTGAACGCACTTTTATAACGTCTCTGCCAGTCCTTCAACACTTGGTGCAGGCCATTCTTTGTCAGGTCCATGAGAGTCATCTCACTTTTCTTGATCAGTGGTTTGGAGATCTGAAATTGAACAGCCTGAAGCTTTGCGTTTAGTGATAAAAATCACAGGGTGCAACATTGTGGTAGTACACAGGTTATGTTGAATTGAGCCAGACTTGATTTCCGAGGTGAAGCCGCAACTTGAAGGCAGCACACAGTCGAGAAAGTTCCAGTCTTTTCCTTGCAATGTGCTTCCACAGTTTAACCAGTACTGACATGTGTTATGCTGCTGTAACAGTAGTGTGATGGGGAACTGAATGCTAGTAAATCATTCCATGACAGTCAAAATAATGATCACCATCACTTTCCCTGCAGACTGAACAACTTTCGCCTTGATTTGTGTTAGAGAACATGACGATTTCCATATGGTGCTGGCTCGTTTTCCTTCAGAATCATACCGAAACAGACATGAGTCATCTCCATTGATAATCGAATCCAGAAACACATCCCCTCCTCAGCAAAGGAATGCAGCACCTAATGGGCTATCTCCATTTGCACAGCATTTAGTTGGGAAATCAACAGACATGGTACCCGATGGGCATTAACACAGGTCATAGGGAGAGGATCATCCAGAATCGTACAGACACTGCCGTGCGACTTTGCGTAATATCATCCGCCGATTCTCAAGGGCAATCACAAGCAGTTGATGTTGATTTCAGTCACAGAAGAGACCGAAACACCAAGCCCATCTTGATTAACACAGACAAGTTGGCCTTCTTTGAAGTCCTTGACTCACCTAAACACTGTTGCTCGAGATAATGCGTCCTCACTGTATGCCTGCTGCAGTTTGTCGTAGCAGTGTGGTTGAAATGCACTCAGAATTTGAAAAAAAGTTCTGCATCACTCAGGTTCCCAGAACACCCGAAGACAGACATTGACTGTGGGTATTGTATCACAGGCACAGTCCCTTTGACTGTCCAGAAATGTCACTTAACCCACCCAAAGATATTAACAACCTTGCATGAGCAGTGCCTATTAGACAGAGGGGATCCTACTGCCGATCAGTTCCAATCGTTCCAGCAGGAAGGAGGAATGTCTGAGTCCAACCATGTCCAGATGGTGAATACTGCAGTTCGATCGCGTCCGCATTGTTACTTGGTGCCAGGAAGAGCTCTCAAAAGAGAAGCGTACAGGTGTATCGGAGTAAACAAAAGTGATGTTGTTCGGACATGGAGGAGATACAGAGAGACAGGAACTATCGATGACATGCCTCACTCAGGTTGCCCAAGGCCTACTACTGCAGTAGTACTCTGAATAATGCTTTTCATGCAGCCACAGGACGTGGTGTTAAGACTCAAACTGTGTGCAATATACTGCACAATGTGCAACTTCACTCCCGACGTCAATGAGGAGGTCCATCTTTGCAACGATGACACCATGCAGAGTGGTACAGATGGGCCCAAAAACATGCCGAATGGACCGCACAGGATTGGCATCACGTTCTCTTCACCGACGAGTGTCGCATTCGCCTTCAAGCAGACATCCCTCAGAGACGTGTTTGGAGGCAACCCAGTCAGGCTGAACGCCTTAGACGCACTGTCCAGCGAGTGCAGCATGTTGGAGGTTCCCTGCTGTTTAGGGCTGACGTCGTGAGCGACCGAAGTACGCCGCTGGTGGTCATGGAAGTTGCCGTAATGTCTGTACGATACATGAATACCATCCTCCAACCGATAGTGCAACCACATCGACAGCATATTGGCGAGACATTCGTCATCATAAACGACGATTCGCGTCCAAATCGTGCACATCTTGTGAATGACTTCCTTCAGGATAACGACTTCTCTCGACTAGTGTGTCCAGAATGTTCTTCAAACATGAACCCTACCGAACATGCCTGGGATAGATTGAAAAGGGCTGTTTATGAACGACATGACCCATCAACCACTCTGAGGGATCTACGCCGCATCGCCGTTGAGGAGCGGAAAAATCTGGATCAACAGTGCCTTGATGAACTTGTGAATAGTATGCCACAACGAATACAGACATGCATCAATGTAAGAGGACGTGCTACTGGGTTTTAGAGTACCAGTGTGTACAGCAATCTGGACCACTACCTCTGAAGGTCTCGCTGTATGGTGGTACAACATGCAATGTGTGGACATCGTGAGGAATAAAAAGGGCGGAAATGATGTTTATGTTGATCTCTATTCCAGTTTACTGTACAGGTTCCGGAACTCTCGGAACCGAGGTGATGCAAAACTTTTTGATATGTGTACAATGAGCGTCCATAAACTAGAGCATTACTACGAATCTACCGACACGAGAGTGTCGGTGCCTATGGGCATTATACACAAAAATCCACTCTTTTGCAATAGTCATAGTATGGATAAGAAACCGTCATGGAAGCTACAGTAAAAAATCAGTCTCGCTCTTTGTTGATTGTCCCTCATACCTGTTGACGCTGCACTGAAAATTGTGCCACTAGAATGTTCATTGCAGCAAGTGAAAACTGTAGTTCATAGCGCCACTGCAGTTCAAATGTCACGTGAATAGTTTTAGAGAAACTTAATTTTTCTCTGGAAAGCTATACAGACTACTAGCATTCAATTCAATACTTTTTTCCACTCAGTACCTTTGATTTTCCAGAAATGACTTCACGACATAAGTTGCATGACTTTTCATTTCACATCAGCTACCTTATTGTTACTCAATGAAGTGGAATGTCAGGAAAAGAGCAAGAAATTTTCGTTATGCATGTGATGTGTTCTCAGTTTTACACTCTTGTTCTGGTGGTAGGGTGAGAGTGTTTAATATTTCAGGAAAAACAACCACTTTTTTTACAATAGTGGATGACATTAGTTGAAACAATCTATGATTGAAGCTATGAACCTTCTTCAGAAAGCAGTGCAGGAAAAAATTACTCAGATGCATAAACCTTATATTACAACTGGTGAGACTGAGAAGGTAATAAGAGAAATGAAAAATAAGAATTCGATTGGTGTGGATATGAAAAGTTATTCTTGAAGTTCCTCTCACATATTTAATGACTAAAATAAAGATACTGTCCCTAATGGACGCAAAAGATAATTGTTAATCCACTGTTCAAAAAGGATGATAAAGCTGAGGTTTCCAACTGCTCGTCAGCTTCACTGCTAACAAGTCGTTCTAAAATCGTAGAGAAATTTATGTTCAAGAGAATCATGATAATCTTAATAAACATAATACCCTTAATGAAAAACTCTTGGATATCTGAAGTGTATTTCAATTGAACACTTCATTTTCTTATTTGTCTACCAACTCCTCAAATCAACAAACAAAAAATTGTTACCAGTTGGAATCTTTTGTGGTCTGCCTAGAGCATTCGACTGTGTGGATCACAAAATTCTATTTGCAAAGGCTGAGCGCTATGACTTCTATGGTAAAGTAGGGATGTGGCGTGATACATATCTAGATGGCAGAAGGTAGTACTGAATAATTCTTCAATGGCAACTGCTTGCTCTGGTTGGGGCACAATGAAATGTCAAGTACCACAGGGCTCAGTGCTCTTTATCAATGATATTCCGTGAGGTATGACACAAAAACCACACTTCACCCTATTTTTAGACAACACAACCATTATGGTAGAGAAGATACCAAACTGCATTCTAGATAAATCTGTGAGCATTAAATTTAAATAAGCCCTAGACTGGTTCCCTTCAAATGATCGGTCCCTCAGTGTTAACAAGACTCAGTTCATTCAGTTTGAAACAGCAAACAAAACTGAAAAATGTTGAAATAAATGTGTGGTGACAAAGAAATGTTGAAAATTGAGTCCTCCAAATTCCTGGACTTACACATTAAAAACGCTATAAACTGGACAGTTCACATCATCGATCTATGTAAAGACTGAATTCGCCAGGATTTGTCATCAGCTCAGTTTCTTCTGTTTGTGACCTGGAACCAATCAAAGCTGCATACTTTGGATATTTCCACTCACTTATGACATATGGCATCATGTGCGGGAAATTAGTCATGGGCAGATAATGTCTTTATTGCATGGAAGAGAGTCATCATAATTATGAGTTGAGTGCAACCTAGATGCTCTTACAGAAATTTATTCAAACAACTGCGGATGCCATATCAATACATTTATTTAACTAACGTGCTTTGTGAAGAATAACCATACAATTTACAGAAAAGAGAGGAAATAATTATGATCTTCACAAAGATATAAAAAAATCCAGTATGGTACAGAAAGGAGTATATTATGCAAGCATAAAAGTATACAGTAGACTCCCAGTTCATGTTAAATTAGTTATTGGAGATAAGACTAAATTTAAAAAAAAGAGCTAAGACTCAGCTTTTTTAATAGTTCTTTCTACTCTTTACAGAAATGTTTCGAAAACGTGTAAAAGTTATCGAAATGTTCAAATGGCTCTGAGCACTATGGGACTTAACAACTGAGGTCATCAATCCCCTAGAACTTAGAACTACTTAAACCTAACTAACCTAATGACATCACACACATCCATGCCCGAGGCAGGATTCGAACCTGCGACCGTAGCAGTCGCGCCTAGAACCGCGAGACCACCGCGGCCGGCTATTGAAATGTATTTAACTTTAAACATTCCTATAGGAATTGACAATGTGGCTTTGGTACATCAATTGTTGACGGTATGATTTCATATGAATTAGAATGAAAGCCTTATAGTTTATTTGTATAACCATCATTGCTACTATAATCTGTATTATTATTTGAACACTTGAACATCATGTATCTGTTTGCATATGATGTGGATTGTAGGCTTCGTGACCATTTACATATGGTTATTAATGTCATAATCTGACAGGTTCTGTATCCTAGCGGTACACTCGCATCAAATATCCGTGGAACTTGAAAGTAAAGAAATAAAATACCGCTTGTATATACGCTGGAAATCTCGTTCTATAAGAAGTATTTTAGGTACTCTGCCCTTATTTATGGTTCAATTTTCCAGAAACCCAGTGGATACACCAGCCAGTGAGAAGAACTTGTAACTTGTCAATACAGATATACAAACTAAGTGGTGTTTTCAGTATGTATTACTTTTATACTTGTGATTCACACTGAAAGAACAGACATTTCTTTAGGGTGGGGTCTCAATATATACTGTATGTACCGGTGCTTATGTTTCGAAGAGTTATCTATTGTTGAAAACGTATAAAACTATGAAAAGTCATACAAAATATTTTTTCTATTAAAGCAATAGATGAATATTAAACTGAACGATGGATTAAAATAGTTTCATAAAATACTACATGAATACTTGAAGACCATGAATCCATGGATTTTAGAAACGAACTGTGCAGCCACTGATTAAGATGCTGTTGCCATGGCAACAGCAAAGATATACTGTCCGTGACCAAACAGCTGTGAACATTGTTTTGACATCTGGGAGAGAGAGAGAGAGAGAGAGGCGGCTGGAAATTAATTGGCGCCGTGTGCGTAGGAAGCAACCTATAATGATTGTAAGCCTTACACAGAGACCAGTAATACACAATCCGCGGTGAAACTCAGTTTGAATTCTCGGGGAACTAATAGACGAGATGGGCATTGTTTGTAATTTGTAACAAGCAGACAGTA
This sequence comes from Schistocerca gregaria, assembly GCF_023897955.1. Classification (NCBI taxonomy): domain Eukaryota; kingdom Metazoa; phylum Arthropoda; class Insecta; order Orthoptera; family Acrididae; genus Schistocerca; species Schistocerca gregaria. The sequence goes on along the minus strand of NC_064921.1, from coordinate 380,896,404 downwards.
TAAAGATATCCAAAAATTAAGTTGTACATCTCTCTTCCGGAGTGATACAATGAAGAGTATTAACAATTGAGACTGTACAATAAGCATACGCACGTAGAATGGTCAAACGAAGATTACAACCGCAGAAACAGGCGACGCCATTGCCTGTGCAACCCACAAGACAGTTAAAGGATTCATTAAGGGAACAGAACCATAACTTATCGTCGTTCGAGAAATACGTTGGTTTCTCTATTTCCGAACTGAAAACATGGGAACGTTTTGTAAAACTGTTGTTCAAACCCACAGACCCTTCGTCGCTTGGAGTTGTACGAGCACTCTTTGGTACATTTGCGATTTACAAATTGGTTCTTAGAATAATTTAAACATTACAGGCTCCTGCACAGCATCGTTTTACAGGGCTGCTGATGGTCTTAGATATACCAGAGGAAAGAGGTCTCGCAGATGCAGATATCCGTTGGGGGAATCCAGATGAGTGTCGTTTTCCCTTATTCAGCAACCTTCATCCTTTGCCACTGGAGTGGATGTGCATCGTTTACCTCGTTATGTGGATTGGTAATCTGATTAAATTAAGTTTTTTTCCTACTTATATGCAGTATGTGTGAGTTTTCTGAAGTCTCATGTAAGGAAAGTGAACTGCTTAGGTAATTATTTTGCTGTGTTTTCAACATTATATTGAAAGACAGTGCTGTAGCCGTTCTTTTTTTTTTTACAAAAAGTTAAATTAGGTTAGTGCCTTGCACTGTAACGTGTTGTTTTTGTATACACAACCAGAAATGTTTTATTTTATATTTTTTTCTTATTTATTTCGTGTTTTGTCTGCATTTATGTATTATGTTGTGATTCATTTCATGACTTTGTAGCTTTGGCACACATTGTCTCATGAAATCTCAGAATAAACAAAAGAGAGTAAGGATGTTGATTACAGACTATTTGTTCGTAAAATCATACAGGTGGTTTATGAAAACCTCACAAATGGCAGCTTTCGGGCATTCCATTGCACAGGAGATATCATACCGAAAAGTATTGGTGGTTGTTTGGGAGTATTTTCTGAGCATTTCGATATAAGGGAGCCATGGTCTCCAGTGGCTTTTTGCACAATAATAATGTAATTATGATGTATTCATGTTGCTACCTTAGTCACCATTGTTTCTGCAAAAATACCATCAAAATAGTGAAAAAGCCTGTAACAGTTACAAAAGCATAAAACAGAGGTTAATGCAATAAACCTCAGATAAAACACAAACACTTGTATTACAGTGCATTGTGCTGCCCCTCCATTGTATGTAATGAACCTATAAAAAAGTTGCATACTAGCTCAATTTTCATTAAACGTATCCATACTACTATGTACCACTGTTAATGGACAACTAACATTGTTGGGGAAAAGCTAACCAGATACAGGGAAAGACAGTAATAAATGCAACTTTGTGGGCAAAGAGTGAAGGGTATGTTACTATTGTCATTATTGTGATTTAATGGCATAGATTTATTTCTAAATGAGACACACAGCTCACAGTTAACCTGGCTGTCTTTCAGCAACTGTATATAAGTTTCAATGGATAAACAACACAGCCAACTGGTTGCAAATCATTGATTAATAGATTGACCTAGGTTTAGACTCCTCTAAGGATGTCTCCATGAAAATGAAATGTTAAAAGCTGTAAAGTTACTTTGCGAGACTTCAACAGTCAAAGTTTAGAGCAGACATGTTCAAGTTAGAAATTAAAAATGTTCTAGCCTTGGGCATGTATACTTTGCAAGGAACTACATCTGATGGACACCATTTAATGAAGAGATTAGATGTGTCGAAACCTAGGTCAATGTGTTGAACAATTACTTGCAGACGGTTGGTGTGTTATTTTTCCATTGAAACACACAGCTCATACTGTCTATATTTGCACTGTTGCACAGATGTTCTCAGTTCAATACAAATACAAAGACAAATGGGGTCAAGAAATCAGATGAAACTCAATTACTGTGGAATGAGCCTCTGAAGACCATAGCTCCCACACGTTCCTAAAAGTTTCTTGATGGAGTTCGAGTACAGCCTGTTTACTAATTATCATGATGCCTGGTTTAACTTGGTTGTAAAGTTATGTATATTAAAAACAAGGTGCTGGAAATGAACTGATCTTGTTCTAAACATGGATTTCTTGTCGAGTGGTTTCTCCCAAGTGAAATGTGCAAAGGTTATTGTAGTGTACAGTAGAACAACTCCATCTAATAAAGAACTGTAGTTATTCTTCTTTTAAATGTTTAGAAAATGGCAAGAAACCATCCTGTCATGTTTAAAAATGTAGAAGTGCACAAATGAATGAAAACCAAAAAACAGAGGTTAGATCTTTTTATTCCATTTCATATAAATGAGAAAAATCTTTATTCTTGCCTTTACAAGTTCTAGTTCTCTGTCTATGTATGTACTCTGCAAGCTACCTTATGGTGTGCAGAGGAGTGTACTTTGTGTACCAATGTCACTCCCCAGCACCACCACCACCACTATCATCTCTTCTCCTCTCCTCTCCTTCTCCACTCACAAATTATTTGTGGCAAGGATGATTGTTGGTAAACCTCTGTGTGAGCTCAGATAACCCTGATTTTCTCTTCCTTTTCTTTTTGCAAGATATACACAGGAGGTAACTATACTTTGGTCGATTTGTGTAGGAACTTAAATTCTTGGAATTTTAGTGGTAAACCATACCATGATCCACAATGCCTCTATCACAGTGGAGTTGATTGAGCATCTTTGTGACACTTTTGTGTCTACTAAATCCAGCTTTAATCAAATTAGCTTTTCTTTGGATCTTATCTATCTGTACCAATCCTGTGTGGTCTGAATCTTAGACTGGTGAGCAAGTACTGCACTAAAAGCATCTCCCCTTGGCAGCTTTTTTATGTCGTAACACTGTTGTCGTTAGCTGTGTATTTGTATCCTTTTCTTGCCACTAAATTAGAATCCTGTTATTTTTGTGGCCAATTCACAATGGCGGATCAAGCCAATAAGACTTATTACTTATTCAGTAATGTAATAAAATATACAGGAAAGAATTGTGATTCCTGTTGGACATATAGAAGTAGGATAAGGATGCACTGAGTGCTTAAAACAAAAGTTCATTTAGACATCTCATACAAGTCACTGCCAAAAGTAAGGGGGTTATGAGCAATGTAGTGTAGTGTGTGGCAGAATGCCGCACGAACAGGAGGAAGACAAATGTAAAAATTGTTAAGATGCTAACTTTGATAGTGACTGTTTTCAACATATATATGTTCTAGCCTTTGGACGTGTACAAAATATAAACTGTTTTCTATTATTTCCAGTACCTTTTGCAGCATAATGGACCTGTGTGCATGCATTTTCATTGTGTCAACAAAGCTAAGTCTGCTAGTATATTAATTCTCAATCTGCTTGCTTACTGTCTGTGTGCATGTATAGTTGGGAATGTACAGCTGCTGCCAGTACAGAGTTCTGTATTCAACAATACAGGCTTGATGTCCATATGTAATAACTGCACAATTTGCACAACAGTTTGTAGTGAGTAGTGCTAGAACACTGAAAAAGTATTGATTAATGACACTGATTCAACTATGCTGCTATGGGCTGCCTACCAGATTTCAGCCTACTTTACTTTCAGGAGTCTAGCAAAGTTGCTCCTAAACCCTCAGATTCCAACAGGTGTAGACAACATTGGATATATATGTTATTGACCCTATAATAAATGACCACATCACTGATAACTATGATAATAATAACAATAACATGGATGTGCAATGCATATCCAGATGGAAGAATGTAATCTGCAAACTTCTGATCTAGTGACTGGCTTATTTTATCTGTTGTGCTGTAATTTCACTGTCCATCACAATAGCTGTAATTGATAGTTTATTGAGTATGGTAATTTATATCTATTTCTTGGAAACAGTGAAAGATGTAAATGTAAGACCAGTGCTTTGTAAGATCCCTGTTCTGTGGAAATCCAGTTTTCTTTCTCCAGGAACTTTGCACTTAGTTACGTAACCTACCCTGTAATGAATAAACAAAAATAATCAATTTTTTCATCCAGTACAGTCCCCAGCAATCAGTTTATCCTTCTCAACCAAGCTCTACTGATTTTCCTAAATCTCATCACTCCTCTTCCTTCCCCTTCAACTCATCTGCCACAAGGAGCCACTGGCTCCGAAAGCCTGCACATTTTAATACCTTCTATATGTGTGTTATTCTGCCATCACTTGATGAGTAGATTTTCATGTTAACTGAATCTTCCATTGGTTCTTGGTAAAAGAGTAGATTTCCTATAAAGAGTAAATGTGAATTTGATTTTAAACAATTTTTTTTATTGATATCAAGTTTTGTGTGCTTTATGGAGGAAACTCACTGATATGTTTCATGCTGCAGGTGTCCATTCTTCATTTCAGCTGTAAACTGTTCTGTGAATTTATGGTTTAAACTAGCAAACTGAAAGACCAATTTTAATTTGTTGGTTGTTTATTGTGAATGTTAGCTCATGGGGTAACACTGCTGCTTGTCCCCAAGTTAATGATACAAATTACAAAATGTGAAGTATTCTTCATTATTAGTATTTTACTGTAGGTATAGAAGAATTTGGAAGTTACCAGTGTGGTTGAAGAAAACTTGGCCTTGATAACTTGCATGGATTTTGAAGTCACATGGGATGAGTGGGTTGTAGATATCTATCTCTAATGACACTCTTAAACATTATTTTCACTTTAATGTGTACTCCAGTCATTGTACAATAAAAACAGATTTTGCATCAAAACTCAACTGACCACTATGTTTTCATCCTAGGAGTGACAGTATTGTTTGTTAGTTCATTGTCAAGCACACAATTGTAGCAACCATTATCTAGTGTTACTGGCTTCTCCTGCCCAGCCATATACTTCAATTGGCAGAGGTTTAATTTCTTTGATTTTTTAATCAATGTTATTGGTTAAATCCCATAATTGCAGAGGGAGGCTATATTACACTGATTCATCTGTGAACCACACATGTTAAACAACTGTGCAACATAGTTCCTCCAAGTTTAGATTTGACATTAACATCAAATGTCGTACTCTTTCTGAATTTTGTTCATATCTTAAAAGATACCCTCATCACATACACTTAAAGAACAGTAAAATATAATCTAGAGGCTGAAACAACTTAATTTGGGTGATACAACAGAATCTTCCACCATGAATTGGCAGAACCCATAACACTTTCAGGTGATAAAAGAAGTATTCAATACAAAAAGGGATCATGAGCTTACAAGTTACTGGCTCAGTGAAGTTGGAGGAAGGCTATGTGCACAAATTATAATCAAGTCAGTAAGTTATGGGATATTAGCATTCCACAAACCAACACAAGGCATAGCAATTATGTGTAACTAGAAGGTTTCCAAGTGATACTGTGAACAGTGATGTGAATACAGGGTGTACCGGGCAGACAGGGTGAATAAAGGTGCCATATGTAATGGTTCTTAATCACTGGCATTCTGAACATCAGCATGAGGTGTGATGCTCATACATCACTGTAAAAGTTCTACTAAAGCTCTCCATATTGTGGATCAGGACAGAAAGCATGGCTTGTGGTAATCCTTCCCATTACTGGGCAAGTGTCCTCTGAAGATTAGCAGTGATCTGTGGTGGCAGAACTAGGGCTCTGGCCCTACAAATTAGAGTACCACATGCTTGTGTAATTGAATTTAAGTCTGATGTCCTCATGTTGCAGGTACAGAAAATCAGATGTTGTAATCCATCCAATGGAACACATGTTGATGCACAGCTTGAGAAAGCTGCAGATTGTGTTGCAGAATTTCACTCCTGTTATTCATCACAGTACTTTAAGGAAACATAAGCAGTGGCACTTATGCTAACATGATTTTATCCCAGGCAAGAAAACCATATTGGTCCCTTTCTGCAATCTTATACATATTGTAATGGGTTCTAGATGTGTCTAGACAAACATACGCAAAAATCACTCTTCAGGCCCAAATGTAACTCATATGTGAATTTGACTTTACCCCACAAACAATGATGAAGATACCACATTTCCCAAGTCATGCATTACTTTTGTGTGAGAGGAATGTATATAATAATCTTTTAAGTGAAGCTGTATATTACGCGAGCTACTATAAGGTGTCTTTGCAGGGCAGGTGATCGGCCGGTAGGACATTGTCAAGCACTTAAGGCAAATTAATAACTCTCATTTTGGACAGTAGTACAGAGTCAGCATTGTCTGTATTGCTGTTGAATGGGTCCTTCACTCTAAAACTTTCTCTACTGTGTCTCAAATACACGCAAAATTCACTAGCAGAATCATTATATCCAAGACCACTACCCACATGGCTTTTTACAGGCACACTAAGCTCTGATATTGGCATGCCACTTACATTGCATGTTTCTGTGTCAACCTGCAGTGGTTTAATCCATGCACTATTGCCACAAATAGGTTTTTGTGTCTCTAACATATCCCTAAATGTACTGAGAAAGGTGTACAAAACAGTAGAACCTCAAAATTTTATAACTTTTTAGTAGTACCTTTATTAATATGGACCAATTGGTGTGAAAAGGGAGATGTTTTATGTATAGGTGTTTGAAATGGGAAAAAAATTCACCCCATGGATCAGGAAAAATGTGAGGTGAAAGAGACCTGGGACATAATACTGATCTAATACCTGTGAGTCCAGCTTCCAGCTACAAGGTCATTTTGCATATGTTTCTACTGAATATAGTGATGAGTTGATAACAATTTTTGTGTTGTCTACATAATTTCAAGTATCACATAAAGATTAGATTAGATTAGTTTTTCGTTCCATAGATCCATGTTGAGGAAATCCTCGTGGATGTGGAACATGTCACCTTTTTTTTTTTTAATTTTTTTAAAGCTGAAATAACAATACTAATAATATAAATATGTACAACACATCATTTGTTTCTATTAAAAAATTCGTCAATGGAGTAGAAGGAGCTGGCCACTAGTAAGTCTTTCATGCTCCTTTTAAACTGATCTCTATTTGTAACTAAATTTTTTATGTTTGCTGGCCAATTTTTGAAGATGAGTGTTCCTGAGTAGTGGACCCCTTTTTGAACTTCATGATAGTATATGTTAAACAGAATTATGAGGTGTTCTCTGGAACAATGACATAGCTGAAATACATTGAGATAGGGGTACTGTGTCAAACGTTTTAAATAGTTTTTTTTTTAAATTTATTTCAAACTCTTATACAGGGACTAAGTTACAGTCATGCAAAAGAAATATTGTGGTTTCAGAATATGTGATACGATAGTGTAATTTGTAAGATTTGCTGACAGTTTTGGGTTTCAGTTGACATCCCATACAGAATGCATGTTATTAGCATCCAGAAACCAGAAGCAAAATCTAGAGTTCAGATTGAAAAATTTGGAAAGATTGAAGCATGAAGATTTTGAAACAAGAAGGAAGGAGGATTTTTTAGTTATTACCCACAAATATAAAAATGAAGGAGGAGTACTGTAGAAAGTTGTTGATAAAGAAACAAAGGCGGAAAGCAGGATATAAATAGAAGATGGAGTAAGAAATAATTTAAAAAAGAATGAGGAAGCAAAAGGGGAGTTAAGTGATGTAAATTGAGACACTAGTAGGTACGAAGAGCCAATTAAATATTAAAAGTTCAGTCTTTGTCTTTGGGGTTTAGAAGCACTGAGGCTGGGATGAAGTTTCAAGGGGCCCACACATTGAAGTAAATATCTGTGCACTTTGTGTTACATGGTTTTCTGATATACACTATGTACAATGGTAATTCATTACAGGTTTACCCAATATTTTGTATTGTAGATTATTTATTTATATTCACAACACCTGATTATGCAAAAAAGTGAAAGTCAATTAAACATTTTAGTTAAAACTTACAGGTTGGCTAGTTCTTTTTTGTTCTCACTAGCTTCCCTGTTTTCATAGCATTTGTTTTACTTTTTGCAGATTGGAATACCTTATACTGGAAAGGTGTGTGGAGCATGTTTTATAAGGGAGTGGCCTTTCACAAGTAAGAACCATGGGGTAAGAGAGCATGATTAAGTGTGTTATAGGCATAAGGATATTGCAGTGGTTTTCATAGAAGGTGGTAGGGGAGCTGTGGGTACAATTGGCAGGGATGATTTCATTCCAGACCATTATTTGAGGATGTCCTCCAATTGTCATCCTGGTTTCTTAACCAGTTACAGTCAAGGGGGGTATTGTACACAATATTTTTGTGGAACATTATTTAACTAAGATGGAGCTGCTGCAGACTTAGGTATTTGCTTGCACAGAAGTTCTTCTTAACAGTTTTGAGATTTGAAAGCACCCGTGAGATTTCTCTCTTCACCATCAATTTTTCTCTTGGGCCTGGTAGTAACAAGGTCACTATTATCTTCTTACCCAGAGTGAGCGCTGATTTAGTTTGATTGATTGACATGTTTGTTGATACATAATTATTCATTACTCAGATTCAGAAATTGGATGTGCTACTTCTCTAAACTGAGTGGCTAAAAATCATGGATAGATTGTCTCATTTACAGTTATGCCTTCTATGATCCCTTAATGTCTTGGCCAGATGCAGCTTATAGCGTGACACATCTGAGGGATCTGTTGTAGGCACTCCATCACAAATTTGTTGATTTTTAATGTGGGATGGAAGATGGTGCAAGGTGGAGGGTCATAGTATACTGTAGGCTATTTGGGATTACACAACAATTTGGGTTTCTGAGCTCAACAGTATATAATGGATTTTCAGTAGGCTACAGCAGAGATAATCTTTTCATGCACATAAGCCACAGCAAAGGACAACCTCAGATGTCTGTGAAACAGACATAGTGTCTCCTCCTCAGGGTCATACAGGGTGATCAATATTGGATGTACTGTTAGTCAGATTACCACTGATTTAAATGTGGCCATGAAACTATTTCACCTAAGACTGTATGGAGACAAATATGCACTTTGAGGGTATCAGCAGCTGATGACAGACCTCTTTTTCTTTGCTGACACTTATCACTGAGTTCAGCAACTGGTATAGACCTGTGAACATCATGGTATCATGGGAGTGTGTTTGTGGGGTGTGTGATATGGCCCGTTGAATCTTGGTTTCAATTATATTGAGCTGAGGAACATGCGAGAGTATAGTGTGTGCCCCAAGGAGCTATGGATCCTGTGTCAACAAGTTTGTTTCCATATAGGAGATGGCTGAATTATGACTGTGTTGTATTCACACATTTGTAATTAGAAATTGTAGCTCAGCTGCAGGGAATTACTTCTGGTGGCCCACGTTAACTTCTCGCAATCCAACAAAAGTATGTCTGGTAGAGAAGTATTGGTTGACTGTCTCTTATTTAATGTCTCTTAGATGTCGGGAAATACCTCCAGTGTTCTTTGTACAGTGGATGAGATTTTCTTTAGCTGTTGCCACTGATAAAAAAAAATCACATTTTTAAAAAAATTCCAGATTGATAAAATGTTTGCTGACCTAGTATGGATCTCACCAATTTTCAAAATATATCTTTTTTGAGTAATTATTCAGAGTTTGCTGTTTTATTGTTAGATCCCAAGCACATAGACTCATTATTGTGAATACTGTATCTGTAGGAGGTGTTCCAAAGACATATATACTTCCTGGCGCAATACTTGGCTGCACTTTTCCACAGCCATGACAGGTTTTTCAATTTTGGCTCTATGAGACCACAGACTACTAAGACAAGTAAACTCTTATGATATAATTTTATATGGTCGTAGAATCTTTACTCAACCCTAATAAGTTTGCTAAATATAAATATCACCCTCCTCCTTGTTTGTACAATAAGTAATTTGAACCTTATATTCAGTCTAATTGAATATCCAGATAACTCACATTACTTTCTCTGCTTATATTTGATTTCTTTATTATGATCAAAGGACTGATTTCTAATTGACTCTTAGGTAAGAAAAGACAGATCACTGCTTACAGTAAAGCAGACACCTCAGGTTGCAGACAGGCACCATTAAAAGACATTTACATTTTGGGCCGAGATGCTGGAGTTGGTGGTCGTGTGTGCAAGAATGTGCTTGCTTGTGTGTGTGAATGGTGTGTGTCTCTCTTTTACTGATGGAGGCTGTGGCTGAATGCTTTATGTAAGTGTCTTTTAATTGTGCCGGTCTGCAACTTTACATCCATTGTTTGACTTTTAGGTAAGTAATTTGGCTTCAGTGGAGCAAATGAAAATTTTGTTTATTCACATTGACCTGTAAACTTGTCCAAAACAGTTCTGATGTTATCTTCCAATTTCATACTTTCTGCTAGTGGGAGTAGATAATCAGCTTAAGCTATTGCACCAAGATCTTTGCCATCATGCTGGTTATGTAAGGACCAACAGGGTAGCATTGTGATTAACACACTGGACATGCATTTGGGAGGACAGTGGTACAAACCCACATCTGGCCATCCTGATTTAGGTTTTCTGTGATTTCCCTTTATCATTTAAGGCAAATGCCAGGATGGTTCCTTCTCCATCCTTTCCTAATTCGTGCTTGTGCTCTGCCTCTAATGACATCATTGTCAACAGGATGTTAAATACTAATCTCCTCCTTCCTCATCCTTTAATGGAAGGATATAACCAATAATTCCATATTTTATACGTAAAATATGTGCCTACATGCTGGCCCTCAAGGACAACATAAAGTTGAAGTTTTCAAAACTGATACACCTGTGGTTACAACAGCCTTGACAACTATCATACAGCAACCACGGACTAGTCTGTAAATGTGAGGGCAGTGGAGATTATCAGAGATTGTCACAGACTTCTGGAAGATCATATCAGCCACAATTCAAAACATGTTTTTATAGGCTGCATACAAACAGTTCTGCTCCACATTTTGAACTTCTGTATGTTTAACAAATACAATGTGTAATTATGTGGCAGTCTGTCACTGAGAAGTTTTCTGGTATTTTACCCATTATTCCAATTAAGCAGAATGGTCCTAGTCTGCTTCTTTCCTTGATATAATGATTTCTGTGCAGTTTTACAAATATTGAGCAATGTGCCTCTCTGAAGACCATTGTGAAGCTCGTTTAGCATGAGAGCTAACTTATTTCATAGTTTCTATTTAATGTGTAACATATTCTACTTTCTCCACTGCAAAAGATTTAACTCATAGGTGATACTTGTAATAATAGACTAAACTCTCCTTTATGTGATTTTACACATTAGTGTCCTCTTGACTGTAATATTTCAGGAGAAAAACACATTTAAATAACTCAGCAATGCCTCACTAGATTCTAATTATAGTCCCTTTTCACTGTAGAATGAACTGTTGGAGATTTTTTTCCAGTGATAATTTTGTGATGAATTCCCAACAGTATTTAGTTGACCCTTATTAGCTAAAATCTGCAGCCTCTTTCTTCAGATGCAAAAACTTCAGTGACATTCAAAAACTTGTAGAGAGTAATAGCAGCGAGAAGAAGAATAATAATATTTCACTCTTGGATAGTCCCCGTTGGCTGCAGCACCAGTCCTTCCAAACACTATACTTAGCAAAGTGACCAAATCATTAGGGTCCAACATTTATGGAGGGGGCTTCAGATCATCACCTGGCAATCCAGCTATACATAATTAAGGATCTCTCTAAATCACATAGGGCAAAAGCTGAAGTAATTCTATGGAAAAAGAGATGAATGATTTCCTCATCCATGTGCAATCCAAATTTGTGCTTAGTATCTAGTGATATCATCACTGGCAAAATGTTGAATTCTTATCTTCCTTTCAAATGTCAAGGATGAAGGTGACTCAACAGACAATCCTCTTTATTTTAATTTGTAGTATGATGGTTACTCTGAAAATTTTGCTCTCTCTTTATTCATTTTGTATATTGTTCAGCCTATGATCACAGTGAAGTGCTTCATAAATTTTAGCACTATTGTGTTCCCTTGGGGACTCGTATTCTTCCACCTTTGCACTAATAAGTGGCTTCAAATCCTCAACAGCTCTTGTGTGGTCACGGTTACTCAAGACTCTTCAAAGTATTCGGTATGCTGTTTGATTTTCTTAAGAACTATGTTTTTTTACATAACTAGTCAAGATGAACTTCTGAAGATTCCATTTGTTTTGGTTTGAATCTATAAAGTCCACGTTGGTGATGTGGAATATTTACTTATTTTTGTCTAGATGGTACACTGAAAGAACCAAATACTTGAGTGAGTTTTTGAAATTCTTGAAGGATGGTGTTCTCCAGACCATAAAAATTACCCCATACATATTACCATGGGTTGTAATTCACAGTATATCTGTAGCATTCCTATGCTGTTTGTGCTCCTTGAGTTGTACTAAATAGTCAACAACTTTGAGAGTTCACTTAGAAATAAGTGGGTATTAATTTGTTGAAGCTTGGAACTGGTTAGTGCCAGCAGTGTTTTGATACTATAAGATGTGAGCAAGCTTCAGTAAAATATTGTGAGTGTCTGATTAAGGGATTTTGGTTTAAACTGCCTTCATCATTACAGTGGTAGAGCCCTCAACCTTATGGATACTTATATACCGAGAAATATTAAAGTAAAATGGTTGATAGTGGACAGCCTTCCAAACTTTGTTTAGGCTTGCAGGGATCTGGCTGGGTGGACAGCATAGATCCATTACTCTTGATGATGTTATGGATATTCATAATAAAAAGAAGTAATAATAAAACTTCCAAAGGTTTGGTTGGTGCATTGGTGAGTAAAAGCTCCCAGCCTCCCAAACAAGCAACTCTTGAAAACAAAAAAAAAAGCAATAGGACACACATGGGCTAAAATATATTTATTGTTGTGAGAAAAGAGGTCATTTGGAAGACTTTCTGGAAGAATGCAGAAAGTTGAAATAAGTGGTTCGTGTAATGTTAAAACAGCTGATTCCTCAAACTGGGGTGCTATCAAGCACGGGGTCCCACAGGGTTCGGTCTTAGGTCCTTTACTGTTCTTGATATACATTAATGACTTACCATTCCACATTGATGAAGATGCAAAGTTAGTTCTTTTTGCTGATGATACAAGTATAGTAATAACATCCAAAAACCAAGAACTAAGTGATGTAATTGTAAATGATGTTTTTCACAAAATTATTAAGTGGTTCTCAGCAAACGGACTCTCTTTAAATTTTGATAAAACACAGTATATACAGTTCCGTACAGTAAATGGCAAAACTCCAGTAATAAATATAGAATTTGAACAGAAGTCTGTAGCTAAGGTAGAATTTTCAAAATTTTTAGGTGTGTCCATTGATGAGAGGTTAAACTGGAAGCAACACATTGATGGTCTGCTGAAACGTCTGAGTTCAGCTACGTATGCTATTAGGGTTATTGCAAATTTTGGTGATAAGAATCTCAGTAAATTAGCTTACTATGCCTACTTTCATTCACTGCTTTCGTATGGCATCATATTCTGGGGTAATTCATCGTTGAGTAGAAAAGTATTCATTGCACAAAAACGTGTACTCAGAATAATTGCTGGAGCCCACCCACGGTCATCCTGCAGACATCTATTTAAGGATCTAGGGATCCTCACAGTAACCTCACAGTATATATATTCCCTTATGAAATTTGTTGATAATAATCCAACCCAATTCAAAAGTAATAGCAGTGTGCATACCTATAACACCAGGAGAAAGGATGATCTTCACTATGCAGGGTTAAATCTGACTTTGGCACAGAAAGGGGTAAATTATGCTGCCACAAAAGTCTTTGGGCACCTACCAAACAGCATCAAAAGCCTGACAGATAGCCAACTAACATTTAAAAATAAATTAAAAGAATTTCTAGATGACAACTCCTTCTACTCATTGGCTGAATTTTTAGATATATATAAAAAAAAAAAAAAAAAAAAAAAAAAAAAAAAAAAAAAAAAACCCTTAATCATTAGTGTCATGCAATATTTTGTGTAATGTAATTTCTTGTACAGACATCTTTTATTAACCTGACACGTTCCACATCATTACGAAGTGTCGTATTCATGATCTATGGAACAAGTATTAATCTAATCTAATCTAATCTAATCTTTGGAAAGGTATCCTATTCTACGGACTTAGAGGTGACCACTGAAGCCATTAAACTGATGAAAAAGCTTCAGAATATATCTATTTCTAAATGCATAGGGAACTAGAGGAGATCACTGAAATCATTAAACTAATGAAAAAAAAAAAGCTTCAGAATTCAATCCTTCTAACCCATGTGGGTTTAGCAAACCAGACAAGTACAGTCCTTAAAAAACTAAAAGACTACACAGGCCAGGGAAATTTCACATCAAGGGGAATTTTATTAATAATGTTATAACAAGTAATAAAGAAACATATAATAGCTAGGCTTATTACTAATTTAAAGTCCCCCACTGTATTTTTCTGTCTGGATTGAAGGCTACTCTCAGGAACTACTTTACAGATTTTGATATAGTTTTCGTGGATAGATATACTGTGTAGTGGCTCTACCCAGTATTCATGAAAAAGGTTTGTGTATATAACTTATCACCATGCCAGACAAATCGTCCAACTATAGATGCTTAGTGTTACCCGCACAAACCCAGGGCAGGTCACTAGTGATTCCCGACCTTCTAAAATAGTGAGAGGATGGGGGTGCAGTGTCTGTAAGTACCTCCACAATTGACATAGTGCTGGACTAGCAGTCTGGAGTATATATTTGTCTCTGACTTTACTTTTAGAAACATGCTGTGACCAAAACATTGCAACAAACAGTAGAGTTCTGTTGATAATGTATCAACAGGAACCTGAATTCCACTCGTTTTTTCAAACAGAGGTAATTCAGGGAGTGCATCAAAATGATGCCTTTCATTATGAAGGGCAGGCTGTTGAACTGAATGACAAACCTGACTAATAGAAACTTGTGTATTAGCTTCTTCATACTCACTACCATCGTTTCTATCAGCAGTACAGATTTCACTCTGCAGCTCACGTGAGTCATTGTCGTCTTCTGAAAAATCGCCAATGTTGTCCAAAAGATCATCAAGTTCTGAGCTATTGTTCAAGAGTTCTTCAATTTCTAAGTTAGACAAGCAATGTCTGTTAGCCACATTCACTATTTATATGTTTTTACACATGGGAAGGACTCACACAATAGCACAGCACGGCAGCCAGCATAGAACACAACAATCTTCAACAATACTCTGAGCACACACACGCAGTTCACGTAACATTGGTACCATTCACGAGAGACTGGTGCACACTAGCCATCAACAATGCCCTTACGACAAACCAAACAATTAGTCTCACCACTTACAAACATAAAACATGTGTTTAAATCACAAATAAATAAGTCGGAAGTGAAGAACGTATGACATACGTCCGACAGATTTTATGACTAAAACATAGTGAACATATCTAGTAGGCTGCTGGCTCCAATGTGTTAAGGTGTGGTTATCCACTGTGTGCCGAAGGAGAGAAATGTAACAAAGCTAAAGCTAAAGGTGACAAAACATACAACATCGTCCTGAAGTCAGAGAGGTATAAAAACTCCTGCAATCTACATTCATTTCATCAGCTCTAAAACTGCTGTTCCCAAAACCATATGTATTTCCATAGAGGCAGCCCACATGTAGAAGTTTTACCTTCTATGTGTGCAAGTGCACCTGTAAGATAGCTTCTCTCAAAGCACTTTTGGTTTATTAAATGAGCCTAGTAAACTCTGGCTGATTCACACAAATAATTATAGCAATATGTTAACACATAGTCAGTAGTTGGGGCAGCACACATTCCTCTCTGAAAAGGAATATCATAAGAAGAAATAAATATAGACAGAATAAAGCACTGACAAGAAAACTACCGGCAGACTCTTTAGCCTTTCCTGTACAACATAAATTTTGTACCAAGACACAGAGATTTTAAAGAACATCCTCATAAACAAAGGATCCTGGAATCCAAAGGCATGTTAATGGATTCAGAATACAAACTGGGGAACTGAGCAATATAATGCAAGATGAAACTGTTTGGATATGGCTTAAACACTCATATTCCAATGCTTGCAACAACTGTACACCACCTGTGCAGACTTGTGTCTTTACAGACAGCATCCAAGGCACCCACTAAGAAGTTACTTTTGATAAGTTTTTCATCACACAGGATGTACAACACAGATCACATGAAAATGTCTACTTTGGAGATGATATATCTCATTCATAATTGACAGGCCTCAGTAATAATTTACTTCATGTGCACAATCATATTGATAATCTAGCTGGTTTGTGGATTTGGTTCACTGTTATATCAAATTCGTCTAGTTTGGACTGTTGGGCCATGTGTGGACATTCTGCACATCCATTACACCACCACTACATGTCAAAATGGATGGTGAATATGAGTGGTTGTTTCATGCCTTGCAGATGAAGAAAATGAATGAGTGCACACTGTCATTGTAAACTAAATGTCACTATTTTCAGTACAAGAAACGCAGTGCAGTTTGGTAGGTGCAACAAGAGCCCTGTGTGCGAGATAGTGGTGTCGTCTTGCTTGTGCATAAATAAGGAATGCCTGTATTTTTTAAAGTCAAGCTCATGCTTCCAGATGCATTCAACTGTCAGAAAAAACTAGAATGCGCTAGAACTTTAACACACTTCGTAAATCGCATTTTAACTACATGCATATTTTTTGCTAATATGGGGGTATCTGTCTGGTTGTCTCCTGATCTGCTCTCCAGTTTTAGCTAACAATGAAACATGTGTAAAATGTATTCTAAGCTTCATGTACATGTGAAATAAGTTATTGTTTCTGAATTGTGTGCATGCTATGGTCTCACTGTCAAACATACAGTACAAGAATGTGAGTGCAAGAGGACAGGTATTTTCACTTGTCATATGACAGTGTATATGATGATGTAATCTTTGCATCTCAGTGTTATGTTATTGTAGATAAAGTTGATTTTATTGCTTGTAATTGACTTGAAGTAATAACTGCATGTATTTAACTGTGCTGTATTTTTAAACACCATGTATGCTATATGCTGAATAAATAAACTTATCATTAGTAAACTAAAATTTGAGTCTCATCCTTTTAGTCCACAATTGTTACTTTTCGCCGCTTTTCTGAAAGTTGCGTCTGTCTCAACCAGTATTCAGAGTCACTTCTACTCCCCACCAACTACATATCCTCTTTCTTTTTCCTATTTCCCATCTGTCATTTGTGTCGTTGAAGAACTTCCACAAGATATGACAAAGGTATAGGTTCAACCATATGATGTATTTTGTTCCTATGTCAGCCCTGTTCCAGTTTTTATTATTTCATCAACTGGTAAGTGGAACAAAGGAATCCTACTGGTATTTGATGCTTCATTTATGACAGGAGAGAGGGTCATAAGATTATTAATACTACAGAAGACTGGGAACTGTGAAGACATAACTGGTGGAAGCATTGGAAGGTGGCTCACAGACTTGATATTTGGGGTGAGTTACACAAAATTTTACAGCGAGTGTCCTTAGCTTATTTCCTGGTGAAATCAGTACATTCTCTCACTTTTAATCTGCTTGGAAATTTTCTTATTGAAGCATATCTGCAGGAAGTGGGCATCGTCTGATGAAGTCCCCCTTGGAATTATGCACTGCAAGAGCATTTTGTAGCATGGTTCATCATATATATTATCACTCCAGCATGTTAATGTTTCTTGTTTGACATGGTTTGCATGAAAGTGTGTGATTTGTTGCTAACATATTCTGATTTTTTACACATCAAATAAAGGTATGGAAACTTTGTAGAGTTCAGCAGTGCATTGGATGTCAGAATGAAATAACAGTTTGTGCTCATAGTTAAATTATTACTATTTTAGTGTTTGATAAGGTGCTCATCTTTGATTTATTTCAAACAGTCTGTTAATATGAGGGAGTGACTGTGTGTGAGATATGCTTTATAGCACAATTTCAGACTTGTTTGTTACTACAGAAAGACCACCTTGAGTGACAACTGATATCGACAAGAGAGCAATGAAAATAGTGGCTTGTGGAAGTTTGGAGGATGTGGTTGTGGAATTACAGGAATTATGGTGGTGAAAGACAGTGTTCATCTGCAGCATCATAAACCATGCAGAGGTGAACAGATTATATTTCAGTTACTCAGTTTCAATACACATGTAACATGCATTTTGTTAGAAACAACAGCAAATTCTTCGAAGCCAAATGAGGAAGTGCAGTGATGAGGTACTTTACTTGAGATGGGATCATCTCAGCCTTTTTGATTTATTCACATAACTCTGTATGGACTCAATAAGTCTGAAGGATTCCATGGAGCAGTGTCGAAATTGAACCACTAGCTCTACCCCTAATTGCTTCATTAATGCCGTCACTGGGGTTAAAAACTTTCACACATCAGGAGTGACCCAGTAACTATGAGGGCCATCGTAATGTGTCAGTCTTCAAGCTTTCTAGCCAGTATCTGTCTTACTAATGTTTTGTTTCCCATCATAGACTCCCAAATATTTTGTTGAGCCCAACCTACATAGGTAGGAATGATCATCAAAATAAAATACGAGAAATCAGAGCTCGAACAGAAAGGTTTAGGTGTTCATTTTTCCCGTGCGCTGTTAGGGAGTGGAATGGTAGAGAGATAGTATGATTGTGGTTCGATGAACCCTCTGCCAAGCACTTAAATGTGAATTGCAGAGTAGTCATGTAGATGTAGATGTATTATGCAATTGTCTATTTTGTTCCCTGGATCAATCAGATGGACACAAGATGCAGATAATAATCAGATCCTCAAAGGGCAGCTTATCATAAAAATACTTTAAAGACAGAAATTGCTATATACAACTTGGTCTGAATACTTCAGGAAGGAAAGAATAGCTGTAGAAGGAAAAAAAAAGAATATGCTTGTAGAGGTTTTTATTCTCCACTAGGATGGCAGTTTTCAACTTTTGGTGAGTTGGATACAGTCTACTTTTGACCTGAAGGGAGGCTCACCACTATTTGGTGTGTGTTTGTGTGTGTGTGTGTGTGTGTGTGTGTGTGTGTGTGCATGCACTTGGCTACCAGGGGGGGGGGGGGGGGGGGGGGCAGCCTTTGCAGTGCTACTTCCCTTTTGTGCACTGCATATCTAGCCTCATGCTATCCATTTCCCCTCTCTTGGGATTGAGTCATGTGCCTTCTTCAGAAAACCAAAGTTCTTGGTAGAACTGTGTATGGATTTGCCCTGTCCACACATCTTTCATTCTTTGTTCGTCCTTTTCTTACACTTCCTCCCATTTGGTGTTTGAGGTCTCTCTTTTTCTTTTTCTTCTTCTTCCTCCCTGTGCATTCCTGAAGGACAGCTCACGTGTTTTAGATGCATGAAAAGTGATTGGGAAATCCCATACAAGTAGGGCTCGCACATACACCCAGAGGGGGGTGACTGACTGAGCTGGTACCTTCCTCTATGTCGATTGGTCCCTATGTCTGATGTCTGGTGTATGGGAGGTGTGACCTGAGGTGTCGACAGTCACCTAACGTAGGTGAGCCCCACCTGAGGTGGGTCTCCAGCAAGAAGGAGTGGGCCGTCGGAGATGCTAGCAATCATGGGAGATTTCTCCGTGATGAGTTCCCTGTCCCTAGAACATAATTGGGTTGAGATGAAAGAACCACTGGCTCTCATAGCTGCACCTGCGCCTGGATACTCACAGAAGATGGTCACAGTTTCATGACAGTTAAATCATTGGTTATTCAGAAGGGTGTAGATGCCATTGCTGGTCCTGTGAAGTCCTGCTCTCAGTTGCAGCATGGGACCTTGCTTGTTTTATAGACACAGAAACTGCTCAATGCAACACTTTTCCACACCTATCCTGACAAAGTAGAGACCCACCACACTCTTGAGTTCCGTGATTGATGGCCTGGCTGAGGTGGAAATAATAGCCCATCTCACTGACTGCAGTTCACCATGTAATGAATTAGTGCCAAACCACATTTTGTTCCTCACATCTGACCATGTGGTACTTCTACCAAAAACTAAGGCTGGCTATGAAGCTATTATTGTCAGATCATATATCTCGAATCCCAGACATTGCTATAAATGTCAGCACTACAAACATATCTGTGAATCTCATGAAAATGGAGACAAATGTGTAACCTGTGGCTGGGACGCTCATGAGGGTGAGTTTCCATCTCCATCCCCTCACTGTATCAACTGCAAGGGTGATTATGCTGCTTCCTCTTATGACTGTCCAACCTACCCAGTGAGATAGCCATTCTGGAGATCTGCGTGAAGGGGAAAAGGTTCCTATTCACATTGCTCAGAAAATGTTGGCACATGAAAAATTGCATTTTCGCACATGGCTTTTGGGAGGACCAACACGTGAATGATAAGAGACACAGGAAGTGACACCAATATTACACATCTGAGAACCCGATGGTTGAGTTATAGGTGAGATAAAAATGAACTGATCATAAATAAATAAATGAACCCAAAGCATCAAACCAGTTCACAGAAAGGTGGTTTTATTTAACCTTAGAATAAAACTACCTTCTGTTGCAATTGATTGGCTGCTTTGGATTCATTTCCTGGGTTCTGACCATTGCTGTAGTGCAGCCATGTACAAAAATACTGACCATAAATATTTTTAAGGACTGAAGAAGGAAAAGAAGGGAAGTTGGAAAGTTACCTGTATTTTTACTTCTGTATTAGGATTATACAGAGTGTCACTATTGTAATGGGGCACATTCTTTCAGTGTATATAGAAAAATCACAAGGCTAGAATGTAAAATTCATAATCCAAACATAGGCACACCCCAGTGAAATGTAGCAAACCAAAATTGTTGCTAACAGTACCAAGTAACATCACGTGTCAACCAATCACTAGCAGAGTTGGAAGGTCTGTTAAAAATATATTTAGGTACACAATTAAAGACTGCTGATGAAGATAATGACTACAAGTATTTATCAATGCTTCAAACAGAAATCAAGTCAATGTTTACTGAAATAGTTTGTATTGAACCTAACATAGGATAGATTGAGAATTCTGGTAAAAAACATAACAATAAAATTTTTTATAGCAGCAGAAAACTGTAACATAATCTTTATTCATCTTAATATATTTGACCTGACAAGTTTAAATATTTTTGTTCCTCAAGAAAATAAATTTGTTTCATCTCAAGCAGATAACATTTTTATTCTTCTTTCAAAGGTATATTTTGAAACTAGAAAACAGTACTGATCATATGAGTCAGATGTTGGGTATTAGGTCTACAGAGAACTATTTCAAAAACAATTTAGTCATCTCAGTGGCTGACATGCACCCAGATGTATTATCTCAGAGAAAGAGCCATTTTTTGTGTACACTAATTTATTTTATTCCTGCTTTTTAAGTGCAGTTTCACCTTCAAACATCCTTTGTTTTTGAATGTGTGGGGTGATGCTGACTGTGTGTTTTGTTGTATTTTCCTAACAATGCCAGAAACCGTTCAAATTATTCTTTAGATTTTCCAAGCTCAATTTTGAAATATTCTTCCTCAAATAATTTTAGCTCAAACAAAAGAAACACAAGATCTGTTCAAACACAGTTTCTTCATACCAAGAACTTAATTCTAGGTATTATGAGTCTTTTCATAAAAGGTGCTTAATTTATCTGTTCGTTTGTTCAGATGAAACTTCATTTGGTTGTCAGGAATGTGCTAAATTAGCCCTGTTCTTATGACAACATTTATATACATTTACCTGTTAATAAACTGTCTTGAATGCTAGTGCAGATTAACTATGAACTGCCTTCAATGTATTTTGTACCTGCCTGCCATCTATTTTCTTGCAATAAAAGTGTCACATCACTGCAAAATTACCGTCTTTCTGCTAAGTAACTGGCACCAATCATATATAACAGCTGCCGATAAATAACTGTACATCACATTTAATCAAAATTTTGAGAGAAAAAAACCTGTTTTAAGTATCACACTTAACAACAGTCATACTGTATGACTAAATTTCCCAGCCACGTATGTTTATTCTTGTGTGTACTATTCACCTCTTTTACTAAAGATGGTGTACTAACAGCTGAAATAGCCATATTCTCATATAGAAATGGCACACAAGTCCAAATCCAAAGCAGGGTCATCAATCAAGTGCTGAACTGAAAGTATGTTTATTATGAATACCAACGTACAGCCAAACAGAAATGAAATCCTGATGCAGAGTGCAGCTGTTTATACAAACACTGAATATTCCAGAAAATGCAAGCATTACAAATATATTTCAAGCACCTTGGAAAAATTCTAAATAGCAAATAATTACTGGTGGCTGGGTTTGAACTGGTGACCCACAGCACACCAGCCAGTGATGGTAACCTTTACACCACACTGTAGCATCACAGCACATGGCATTGCTCCACCCTGGATCCAGATCTTTTCAATGGTTCTGGCAGTGTTGGCAGATCCTTGTGTTCTGGTTCTGTCATTACATCCTTTTTAGTATGATGAGTATTAAAGCTTCACAAGTCTCAAGTGGGTCTTCTAAACGCCGATCATCACTCTGCGCCACTAGACTGTCTTCATATGGAGGATATGGATGATGTCTCTGTGCTTTCGTCTTTTTATGACGGGTCATAATTCTCGGCTTCATATGTGATGGTTAACAGGCAATGAAGTACATGGCTCAAAGTAGCACTTCAGTGACATTTTTGGTAGTCCCACTTTCCCCACAGAATAAAAATCCATATTAAGTCTTCTAGGCTCTATCTCCCTGACCAGTGCTTGGCATTATAGTGCTTTCAGTCTTTCTCCAGGGTGTGCATCGTTCCTATGCAAGCCAGCTGTCTTGCTTCTTTGGTCTTGGTAACGAGCTGTTTAGTTAGTCATGTGGACTGTTGTCTGATTAAAAAGGGAGCAGTGTATCCATTGTTGTTATAGCATCATGACCTTAGAACAGAAATAATGGTGTGTAGTGGTTAGTGTCTTGCTTTGCTGTGTTGGATGCAAATGTCATGATGGGTATATTGTATCGAAATTCTCTGTTTGACATCAATGCACATCGAGAGAATATCTGCCAATGTTTTATTAAAGCATTTTGTGAGGCAATTTGTCTATGAATTGTAGGCAGTTGTCATCCTGTGGGTGATGTTGCAATGTGAAATTACCTGTGATATTAGTTTTGACAGGAAAACTTTTTCATGATCACTGATCATTACATGAGGTGCTCTGTACTTTAGTTTTGACTGGAAAACTTTTTCATGATCACTGATCATTACACGAGGTGCTCTGTACTTTGCCATGACATCTTCTACAAGGAACTTTCAATTTTCAGAGCTCTAGCAGTAAGTGCTGCTTTGATGACAGCATAGGTAAGAGACAGTCAGCACAGACTACTACCTATCAATTATCATTTGTCAACTTCAGAAACATCCCTGAGAGGTCAATTCCAGTTCAGTGGGATGATGCTGCTGCAGGCAGGGTAGGAGATAATCATGGCATGTGCTTTCATTATTGGCATTCCTTACAGTGGCTCATATAGTATGTAATGGACTGGTAGAGACCTGGCCAGTGATATCTGCATATGATTTTGTCTAGAGTCTTCACACATTCCAGGTGACTAGATGTTGGAGCGTCATGGAAATACTAAGCCAAAAATGAGCTAGGGTCATGAACAGCTATTTCCACACCATCAAGTCATAGTCTCACAATGTTCCATTTATCATCTGGAATCCTCTTTTGGTGAGTTCCTCATTCTCCAGGATTCTGTGGTTTTCATAGAAATGCTGGATCTTCCCTCTGTTCAGCAGCAATGTGATTTCATGTGGTGATGATTGAGATTTTGTCCATGCTGCTGTGTTCTGCCAAAGGATTTCTTGAAAGGCAGTCAGTGCCCTCAGTGTTTGCATTCATTTTTGTATGCTATTGTGATGTTGTATTCCTGAAGCATCATTGCCATCTCACCAGCTGACCCGGCAGATCTTTCAGACTATCCAGCCAGCATACAGAATGGTCATCCAACACAACGGTGAGTGGTTTGCTAAATAAATTCTGCTAGAACTTGTTGGTAACTCAAACAACTGCAAAGCACTTCTTCTCAGCTGTAAAGCAGTTATTCTCAGATTTAAAAAGTACTCTTGAAAAATAGGCTATCACTTTTTCAGCACCTTCCCAGATCTACTAGAACTGCCCCTGCTCCAAAACCATTATCATCTTTGGGAAGTTCTTTATCGGCATTCTCGTCATACAATGCCAGAACTGGAAAAGATGTTAGCGCCTCCTTAAGGATAAGGAAGGATCTTTCTTGTGCCTCATTCCAGGAAAACCTCTGAAGATGTCTATTATACTGCAAAGCCAACTAAAGTAAGGTTTGGAAGTCTATTTACTGTTACCTTAATGTTCCAGCCAAATATGACCCCAGTTATACCACTTTTAATTACTTTTCCAGGATTTGTACTTTGAGTTTGCTGAATATATTCTAAGTGGCCAAAATAGTTCAACCTCAGTTCCTCTAGTGTATTTTAGTAAACATTAAGTTTGTTTTTCATATTATGTTAATCTAAGAAGTGCATGTCTGAAAGAGAAGCTTTTCTTTCATACTAAGCTGTCTTCCCACTATGTTGCATACCAGTACAATGTGGTTTTTAATATTCACTGAGCCGTATTTCTTTCCTATTTCATTATGTTTGCCTAAAATTTAGTATGTCTCAAGTCCTTAGCACACATTTTCACACATCATCAGCCACTAAGTATTTGTCCTCTTTCAAAATTTTTCTGGAGTGTTTAAACTGCTGGTCAAATTTACAGAAATGTTGTAACACACTCGAGGTTTCCAAATGAATGTTTAGTAACTTTTTATACAATCTACACCATGAGACACCTGCTAATTTATTTGAAGTTGCTTTATAAACACATGACAACATTTCCCCTGCTGGACTTGGGCTCCATTTCCTGACTGGTATGTATTTCCTAGTTCATAATTTCTCCTCAGTTGCCTTTAAGTTTGGTTTGTTTGTTTTGGTGCCCCCATTATTATGATAAATGAACTGCAGTGAAACTACCTGTGCAAACATATACCTGGCTAGTCTTGTCGCATATATAGCACAACTTGTTATTAGGTGCAGCAGGCTGAACTGGTCAAATGAAGCTTCCAAAGGCTTGTGGAAACTCAAGTTGATCTGCTTTAAGCACTGTGCTTCAGTACACCAGTACTCTTGTGTCTCCATGGCGACAGTTTAAGTTTCTTTAAAGGTTGCAATTGAGATGGGCAGGCAGGCTTGAAGGAGAATTTTTCCACCTGTGCATCAAAGCATGATGGCCATAGATGGACATCTTTCTTTGTGATTTTGTCACGATTGGTAGTTGATAAAGAAATACCATGTGCCATCCTTCACAAGGACTGCCGGAGAGGATCAAGGACTTTGTGAAGGTTAAATGATGTCATCTAGCAGTATCTTCTCCACATCTTCCAGTATTACCCATCATTCAGCTGACAAAACTTTATATGATCACTGGATAATTGGTGGATGATCCCCAGTGTTGGTATTGTGTTTTATTATGGGCTGTCTTTTCTCCACTATGGACTTGAATGCATTCAAAAATTGGCGTGTCATTGCTATTGCTCACCTCTGTTGTTCCTTGGTCAGGCCAGATCATATTGGCAGTCTGATAGTAGCTTCGCCACCTGTGTTTCCTGTTGTGGTAATGGAGTATGAATTTTCATCAATGACACTAAGCTTTCTTTCTTGGATCGGTTCGGCGGTCTGTCTGCAGATACTTTTAGAGGTGAGTTGTGGCTGCTAGTGACAGTTAATGATTCAAAGTTCTACTTGCTCACCCACAATGATTTCCCACCCACTGACATACAGATTTCTTGAGTGAACCTGTGTAGCCTTTTGTAATCAACCAATCAAAAAAAGATTCACAATTTAACGGGGTGTCCCAATTGATAACTGGAACTCATCTCAATTATGGTAGCAGGATATCAATGTCTTCATCAGCAAACAACCACATGTTGTTACATGTGTTTGTTGGAATAGCTTCATCACTCTAGTGCTCTGATCTTTGTGATGCCTGCAAGAAGTTACATCCAAGAATAACCACAACTACTTTCTGTTAAAACAACAAATTCGAAGGGTCGTGTTGTGTCATTGATAGTTTTTCTTGCAATGCATGTTCATATCACCTGGACTTTTCCCATTTGCAACCTTCTACACAATTCCTTTTGCATCGTGGACCAAGGCCTTCTTTAGGTGACAGTGATAAGTGCTTGACATTACAGAAAAAGAAGCCCCTGCGTTAACTGGCACCCAGACTGCCTGGCCTTCATTGAGCATTCCTGTCATCCACAGTGGATTTTCAAGTGGCTACACTTCCATAGATGTGATCTTGCTTAGTTTTCCTGAGCTTGGCGGCTAGTTGAGCAGTAGGTACTCTTAACAGCTATGGCATTTACGTGAGTAACCTCATTCATGGTGTAGTGATGAGTGTAGGCCCACAGGTTGACTATAATCATCTTCAGTGGACTGGTGTGAATATAACTTATGTAATAGTTGATATCTTACAGCATAATAGTTGTTGAACATTAGTTAGTAGTGCACAACAGCTCGGTTGTCATTTGACCATACTTTGCAGAGTCCTTTCATCACCATGCATTCGACTGGAGGTGGAGTTTAATACCAAAGATCAATAACTTAATAACACTTCTTCTCATCATTCTCTATTATTTCCATCATATTCTTTCATCCATCTCTCTCCCATTGCATTTCCTTGATGCACTGGCACCACATGATATTCTTTACCAGGTGAGCTTGGTATATGAATGTTGCAACTCCTTTCATCAAAGGTAAGGTTTTGTTCACTTCTGTCATATTTGGCTTCATAATGTTGCCAAGGGACAAAACATTCTGTATGTATGATTCTGTCATTTTGCTATGACATTGAGCCCTGTTCTTCAGTTATTTTCTGCTAAGCAAAATTACTATTGATTATTGCCAAATGCTTTCTTCAGTTCGGTCTGGACTTTATCTCATATCTCTTCATCGTTCTCAAACCACTACTGGACTGTGTCCTCCAAGTGAAAGTACACATTTTCCAAACATATCATGTCATCCCATCTGTTTTACTTGGTGATTTGGTCAAATCTTTTCAGTCATTTCATCAGATTTTGACCAGCACCGACAGACAACACCGATAGATGCCTAATGTGCAGCTGACTTACTGCTGGCTTGGAATCCATTGGTTTTCTGAATATATGGTCCATGGGAATGATGTATTTGCTTGTACTCTGGTTCCTGTCCGTGTATGTGACAGCTTTTACATTTCTTAATTGGAGTCACTGTGATGTAGATGTTTTAAAGTGCCCAGTGCCTCCACCAAACATTGAAACCAGACTCAAGTTCAGTTCCAAAGTAGGGTCATTAATGAAGTACAATACTTAGCACTGAAAGCATGTTTATTATGAACACTAGCATACAGCTGCAACAGAAATTACTTCCTGATGGAGAGTGCAGCTATTAAACAAACATAAAATATTCTGGAATATACAAACATTATACATATAAGATATTTCAAGAACATTCCAGAAATTATAACTTCTATATAACAAATAATTGTTGGTATTCAGTTTTGAATGGACAACCTGCAGCATGCGAACCAGTAACACTAACCACCACACCATATTGCTAGCACCACAACTCGCAGAAACATATAGTTTAAAGTTAATCCGTTGCTACAGTTGTGAGAAACCAACAATAAATATTAAACAATTGCATTCTCTTAATTAGTGTTGCCTGTAATCTGCATGTAGTATTTTAGGTTTGTCAGACTCAATACAGGAGAACTTACTGTAATACTTACATCTGTGCTTCAGAGCTGGTAAGATACTAATATGACAGTTGTCATGCAGCCTCGTACTGGTTGTCCAAAAAGTAGAACCACCTTCTCCAGGCTGTTGGCAACTACTGTTATAATGAATGTCTGTAGTACTTCAAGACAGAGTCCTTAGTGTATTGTTTTACTTTCATGCATCTATATCACCACAGAAATATCCTGTTTTCTCAACCCATTTTTACTCATGCTAATGCAAAACACAAATTTACTTTTTCAGGAGCCTTTGGAATTATGCTTGGATTTCATTTTAAGAAGAGTTGTGTTGCATTTATTCTTCCATATTTTTACATATTTCTGTTGGACAAAGCAACTTGGAACAACCACACATACCTGTATGGGCTCATTGCTTTATTACTCTTAGGGTCAAACGCAAACCACTATTGGTAAGGAAAAGTTCATTTCCACGTTCATTGTATTACAAAAATATATTGTGCATACATGTTTAATTATTTGCTAAGGTTAGTTATAACTGTATGTAATTATTTTTTTTAACAAAAATAGTTTTGGAAACTGGAAACATGAATTTGGCTATCATATTACAGCACATGCAAGTCATCTGAAGCTTTATAGCAAGATTTGCTCAATGTATACAGTTTCTGGTAAAATGTCAGAAACATGCAAAAAAAAACCTATTAAATTTTATATTTAAATTCATTGTTATAATAGAGGCAGAATTATAGTATTGTTGAACTTAAGTGGCAGAATAAAAAGTTGTGTATTGCCAGTCAAATAGCAGTTGAACAATAACAGAACATGTTTAGCTTCTGAATATGGTGAAATCTTCAGGTAATGATATTCAAGTAAATATTTCATTTTTTCAAGGCAGCTTGCCATAAAAACTTCTAAATTGTCTTTTCACGTAGAGTAACAAACTGTAGAATGTATATGTTTCAATTTGCAACTTTTTTCATTTTTTTTAGTCTTCTATTAACATTAAATTTATTGTGCTTACACTTTAATTTGACCTGGACTCGATATCAATGTTGGGCATAAACTTAGAACTGAGTCCTGCTATCAACCACCGGACTCACTCTCAGAGGTAACCAAAAATTGAGAAAAAACCTCAGCTTGTTAGTACACATTATTCCCTAATTACACAGTCACCATTGGAGCAGATTTAAATCATCTAACAATTGATAGTTTTTTGAGTGGTCTTCATGACAAGACACCGTAAGAAACAATGCTGAAAGATTTCTTTTGAAAGCTACTTAAAATAGAGATAATTAAGATAAAATTCATGACAAATATATTACATCAAATGACTAGAAATAGATCTGATCTCATTCATGATACACAAAACAAAAATGGTACCAGCAAGCATGATGCATTTGTAGCAATAATCATGATCAAATTACAAAGGTCAGAGAAATAAAAAGATTTACATGTTCAGTGAAATAGATAAAGATGAAGCAGTGTTGTGTTTCAGGCAGGCACATTCACCTCTGGCTAGGGACTTTAAAGGAATTGTGGATGAATTTTAAAAGAATAGCTGACCAAGCACTGAATAGAAGTATACCTCATAGAACATATTATAATGGGGAGACCTTCCATGATACAGTCTCTAAAGATACTTTCTCCAGACACTCTTTGTAAAAGAAAGCAGAGGGCTATATTTAGAGGAATTTTAAATGAAAAACATTTTACTGTGAAACAGCTATACGTGAAGCCTTTGATGACTACTGTGGAGTAATGTTTTTGACAGCCTCTCAAAAAACCCAAAGAAATTCTTGATAGTGACATAGTTAATGTACATACACTCATGCATGACACAGGAACTGAGATTGATGCTAGCAAATGAGAAGCAGAAATGCTAAACTCTTGTTTCAGCTGTTCCTTTTGTAAAGAAAGATCCAGAGATACTACTACAGCCTAATCCTCACACTACTGAAAAATTTAGTGATGTAGCTATTAAGTGTCATTGGGCTCAAGGAACAGCTGAAGTCTCTAAAACTGAACAAGGCCCCAGGGCCTAATTGAATCCCTATCGGATTCTATAGAGAATTTGAAGCTGAGTTGGCCCCTCTCGTAACCATAATGTGCCATATATTTCTCAAATAAAAAAACTGTGCTTAGTGGTTGGAAAAAAAAAACATAATTCGCACCCACTTACAACTAAGGCAGCAGAAGTGATCCAGATAGCTACCATCCAGTGTCACTGACCTCCATTATTTGTAGACTCTTAGATCAAATTTTGAGCTCAAACATAATGATGCATTTCAAACAGAAGACCTTCATGCCAACTAGTTTGGATTTTGAAAAAAACAGTTATCCGAAACCAACCTCATGCTTTACTGGGATGAAATCCCCAAAGCCAGGGAACAGGGAAGTCCGGTAGATGCAGTACTTCTTGACATCTGAAAATCATTTGACTCAGTTTCACACCAGTGCTTATTGACAGAAGAGCAATTATACGGCATATCAATTGTCATAAGGATTTCTTGATAGTGAAGACACAGCATAGAACCTGTACCAAATTGGTCTAAGATGAGTATTGGCAGTATAGAAAGAAGGGCAGCACAAATGGTTTGTTCAACACAGAGTAGAGTGTCACAGAAATTCTGAAAAATCTGAATTGCAGGTGCTTGAAGATTGACATCAGCTAACTCATGTTTCAGAAATGATTATTAAGTGAGGGATCTTCAAATGCCGAAAAATTATTATTGCACCGATACTGTACTTTATCAATGGGCTGTGCTATTTTATTTTGACTCCAGTGGTGACATGCTGAAGTATTATGTATGAACTATACAATCCTGGCTGCCCAGCACTAAATCTGTTTGGTGTCTTCTGTCATGCTTCCTTGTCAAGGATCCAAAACATTGTAATACCCTAAAATTGGTCACACTAGCATCTTGTATGCCCTATCTTATACTGTATAAGTACTGAGTTCTACCAATAAAAAAAAGTCTTCAATATAAATCAGATATTTGTGAAGATACTGATGTCTTGGTTATAAGTTGACAATGCGGCAATCTAACATCAAATGAAATTATTCTCTCAGTCTGTGCATATGATGTTTACCCCACAATATTCCTTCAAGAGGCTCTTCTACATCCTCAGGAGGAAAATAGCTACAGGTAGTACTGCTATTGCCTGATCACATGATTCATATTTATAACTGTACTTTGCATGAGCAGTCATATTACAGCTGCGCACTTTGACATATGCTTAGATTGTCAGACACATAGTTCAAATGATGACCTCCTTAATTCTGACACAGTGCATTCTTAGAGTTGTACACAATGAAATCTATTCAGTTATCAAATTCTTAGGAATTGAGAGCTGTGAAATGCATTATCCACAAATGACAAAAAACTGTGAATGTAGGCATTCCCGGTGTATACTGCTGATGAAATCTTCTCGGGCTTCCATCTGGGTAGCTGCATCGAAAATCCGCGACGTTTCGATGAGTGTCATTCTCATCATCTTCTGGCGAAGTGTCGATGGACCATGGCTGTCCTCTGTATATAGCTGGTCAGCAGCGCACGGCGGCCATCCCTCCCCACCCCTCCTACCTGCACTGGGCTGATGGTGGGGGGGGGAGGGGAAGCCGCGCGGGGCCGGTCGCCTGCCACATTAGTCTAGCTGAGAATCGCGCGACCATGCTGAGCTCTCCGTGATTCTAAGCTAGACTAACGCGCCTGCCCCCATGCGGCTCCCCCCCCCCTCCCCCCTCCCCCTTCCCCCCAACTGGTCCATTGACACTTCACCAGAAGATGATGAGAATGACACTCATTGAAACATCACGGATTTTCGACGCACCTACCTGGGTGGAAGCCCGAGAAGATTTCATCGACAAAAAGACTCCCTGTGAAGGTTATAGAAACATTGTACTTACTGTGATTGTGCTTCTAAGTGATTATTGTATATAACTGCTTCCTGCCTTTATTTTAAACTCTGACATAGCTATTTATATGGAAGTACTGAAATGCCAATAAATGTTCTATTCTGTCTTCAGGGTGAAGAAAAAATGCCACGCTTGAAAGTCAGCATGTGATCTCTCATCCAGATTCAAGACAAAAGTTTATCTAGCAAAATCAGAGTGTGGTGCATTTTAAAAACACATGTATGAAAGTAGGGAGCTAGCACACTGACACATCATGCAGTGCATCGGAATGTACGGAGGAATGCGTATATGGCCGCACCACCATACCAGCCAGTGTAGCTCACTGAGTAGACTGCTGGGACATCAAAGCCACATCCAGCATGGAGCTATGGCTCAAATCCTCATCAGGTTTCTTTTTCATTTTTAGACATCTGTTCCCTAGTTCTCACTGTGTTTAAGCAGGATGTCACTTTGTCATATGACAATAGTCTCTCACATGGCAGTGGGATCCATGCATGCATGCGTCTACTAACTGTGCAGTGCACAAACATAACTAGTCCTGCCAAGTTCATGTAGGGTGGCTTCCTGATGTAGTACTCAAGCGATGAATATGTTGATATGCGTTTGGTGCTGGGTGCATTTAATAACCAAGGTGCTGCTGCTGCTGCACATTAGTATGCTGCATGGTACCCTCAAAGGTACCACCCCAATAAAAATGTTTTTCATAGCCTGGAGTTACACCTTGGGAAATGGGTAATCTTCATCGACGAGTAATGGACAGAGATTATCCAAGGACTAGTTGTACCTCAAATACAGAGGATGTGATTCTTGAAACCATCCACCAGCCATGTTGCTAAAGTATCTGTGATATTCGAAGGAATTTCCAGATCTCTCAAAGATTGGTTGTTGAAGTGTTGCACGATGAAGAGCTGCCCCCAGATCATTACACATTAACTCAACACCAGTGACTAGGAAACCACATTTGACATGAACAGTTTTCCAAATGGCTTTTGCACCAATGGAAGACAAAGAACATTGTATAAATAAAGTGATATGGACTTTCAGATCTAGCTTCAACTTCCACAACAGCCATTATTGGTTGGAACACAACCTGCATGTCACCCACGTAAATGGCTTTCAGGCACACTGTGGACAACAAATGTGGGAGGAGTCCTTCTGGACTTTTGCCTATTGCCAGACAAATTGAATGTGCCCCTGTATCATACATTTCCTTTCAGTACTTTGCCTGATTGATTAGAAAATGTTTCACTTGGTGAACAGTGACAGTTATGGTTTCAGCATGATGATGGTGCACCACCAGACTTTGGATTGAATGTGCATAACTATTTAAATGAAGTGTTTCCAGGGAAACAGATAAGTCATGGAAATCAAATGTTCTGGCCTCCACATTCACCAGACCTTAATCCACTAGATTGTTGTTTGTAGGGGCATTTAACGGAACAGGTTCATAGCACTCTACCCATGGATATCCACATGCATACCACTTCGACAATGATGGATGGAGGTGTGTTGCACAGGGTCCAGCAAAGTACGATCCAGTGGGTGAAAAAGTGCTTGCAAATGCAAGATGGTCATTTTGAACATCTTCTCTAAAGTGAACGTTGATCTGTGAAGACAAGCCTGATCATCAAATGGTACAGGATGGAATTGTTGTGGGTAGCACAATATGCAATCTAGTGTAGCCTACCTATCGTGTTTTTTGTACCTTATTGGATATATGATGATACTGTATCCACTAGTATTTTCTATTGGCATTACTTGTGTCATGGACAAAACAAAGTGGTCATTTATGTCTGTCAGAAATTCATGTTACTTCTTAATGTTGAAATAAATGCAATAATTACAGAAATAAATACACAAGATACCACACTGTGGAGATGTAAATTGAATACAAATTGAGGCTTTAATTGAAGAGCGAGTGAGGAATATATGTTTGGCATGAACATGAATTGAACATCGGCAAGTCTGCATATCATTCCTCACAGCTACCTTTTCTCACTGAGCTATTGGGACAGCTCTGGCACAGATCAAAGTTCATGCTACCTGTTCTTGACTATGATGCACACAATTACAGTGTTGCTAGAGCCTCTCCTTTGAAGTACATTTCTATTAAATCTATTTGTAGGACTAGGTTTTGTTAGATGCACTTTTGTTTTGAATTGGGATGAGGAATTGCATGCTGACAGCCAAGTGAAGTTGGACAGTCAAATCTAGCGCCAAACTCAAAACCAAATTTTTCAGCACAAAGCACAAAAGCCTGAAATATATGTATTTTTGCCAATAGAAGTGTCATATGATGAGTAGCTTTTATAACTATTTTTAATAAAATTTTATACATAGGAAAAATTATGCTCTTAACCTAAAGATTTGTTTAAACTATAAGCATAGTCATAATGGAATTCCTCTTGACTTCACAAAAGTCTTTGTCAGTTTAGTCAGAATGATATGGCGACCAGTTTTGTGAGAGGTTATGAACCATAGTTTGACAAAACAATTTTTATGATACGGCATCTTACTAGTAGTGTTAGTAAAATGGAGAGGAAAAAATCAAGTAACTATGTTTCAGACTTAACATGACTGCCTAGTCATGTTTAATGTAATGTCATTTTCTCTACTGTTCTGCACTTGGTGCTTCATGTGAACTACTAACAATGTCAGTTGTTTATGTTTGCATATACTTCCAGGTCATTAGATGCAGTTTTTTGTAAAGTGAAGTATGATTCACCAGTCCCATTGTGGAACTATGCCATTCTCAGAGTACAGTTATTTATTGTCTACTTTATTGCTGGACTGAAGAAAATGGACCAGGACTGGATTGAAGGTTATTCTATGACTAACCTGAACAACCATTGGGTATTTGATCCTTTCAAGTGAGTAAAATTTTATGTATGGTAGATCAAGCCAGAAATTGTACATTATTTGCTAATACTGTGTATTGGTTACAGGCTGTTACTAACACCAGAGCAAGTGGATTATTGGATAGTACATGTCAGTGGCTTTCTCCTTGATCTAACAATAGGGTTTTGGCTCTTCTTTGACAAAACAAGACCTTATGCTATATTCTTCTGTACAACATTCCACCTTATGAATTCAACAATCTTTAGTATTGGTAAATATTGCAGTTAATATTAATAATGTTTGAGGCATTATGGAATTAATGTAATAACAAATAAATCTCATTTTATCTAAAATTTTATTGTCCTTTGTATACATTGATGAGCCAAAACATTAAAGGCATTGCCCATCTCTAGACTGAATGCTGCCTGTTGACATTGTAGGCGATGTAAGGGAAGTACACAAGCAGAGCAGATAGGAGTGAGCTATCATTCCAGTGATTATATTGGCTCCAGATTGAGAAATCCACTAATGTGTGTGATATTGACAAAGGCCAGATTGTCATGGTACAGTGCTTGAGATCAGGCCTTCAAAAATGGTGAAACTGGTTGGCTGTTTGCATGGTACTGTTGGAAAGTGCTTAAAGGAAGGTGAAACTACGAGTAGAAGAGAAGATGTTAGACCTCACACCTCATTTTGGACTGTGGAAGCGACAGGAGGCGAACTGTGACAGATCTGACAACAAAGTGAAATACCAGGACAGGTACAAGTATATTAGAGTTACTATTCAGCACACTTTGTTAAACATGGGGCTCCACAGCAGACAACTCCTATATGTTCTAATACCGACCTGATGACATCATCAGTTAAGATTGCAATGGGATCACATCTTTGAGATTGGACCACTGATCAGCAGAAATGTTTCTCGTTACAGCAGGCCTTTAGTTAACTAGGTGAAAGAATGATTGAAACATGCACCACACCACAAAGGCAGGTCAGTGGGGTAGTATCATGCTTAAGGGGACAGTCATCTGGTCTTCTATGGGTCTCGTGGTAGTTATTGATGGCATCATGATATCTGTGGAGCACGTGAATGTACGAGGGTCAGTCAAAAAGTAATGCCTCCTATTTTTTTTCTACGTTTAATTGTCAGGAAATTTAAATGCAATTACATAGGTTGAAAACCACAACATTGAGGATCATTTTGTCATTTTTCAATGTAATCTCCGCCCATCTCTACAGTTTTGGTCCATCTTTGAACAAGGGCATGTATCCCAGCACGGTAAAAATCACAGCTCTTCTTCCTAAGCCATTGACGCACGGATGTTTTGACGGCCTCCTCATCTTCAAAATGAATCCCACGATGAGCTTCTTTTAGTGGCCCGAACAGATGGAAGTCTGATGGTGCCAGGTCAGGGCTGTATGGGGGATGAGGCAAAACTTCCCATCCAATTTTGACAATCTCGTCAGAGGTGTGACGACTGGTGTGTGGTCTTGCATTGTCATGCAAAAGAAGAACATCTGCCATTGATTTTGTTGGGCGAACTCGCTGAAGACGTGCTTTAAGTTTTTTGAGGGTTGTGACGTATTGAACAGAATTTATTGTGCATCCCTGCTCCAAAAAATCAACCATAATCACACCCTCTGTATCCCAGAAAACTGTTGCCATAACTTTCCCTGCCGATCGCACAGTTTTGAATTTTTTCTTCCTCGGCGAGCTTGTGTGACGCCACTCCATTGACTGCCTCTTTGATTCGGGTTCAAAAAAATGCACCCATGTTTCGTCCCCGGTCACAATTTTTTTCAGAAACTCATCTCCATCCAAACGGAAGCGCTGCAAGTGTTGGGAGGCTATTGTTTTCCTTGCCTCTTTATTCTGATCGGTTAACATTCTTGGAACCCACCGTGCACAAACTTTTGAGTACCCCAATTGTTTAATAATCGTGATCACACTGCCTTTACTAAGAGAAATAATGCGACACACTTCATCTGCAGTCACCCGACGGTCACCACGAATGATGTCATCAAGTTGCTGAATGTTGTGTGGAGTCACTGCACTCACCGGCCTGCCGCTCCGCTTTTCGTCAGTCAACGGTGTTTGCCCTTCAGCTTCCTTACAACGACGAACCCATCGTCTAACAGTGCTGACATCCACTGTCACAACACCATACACCTTCTTCAGTCTTTCATGAATGCGTATGGGCGTTTCACCTTCTGCATTCAAGAATTCAATCACACAACGCTGTCTCAAACGAACATCGATGTCGGCCATCTTACAAACTTCTGCTGTGCTGCCACCTGTTGACACAGAAAGTTACTACTGCAGTGGATTGCAGAAGAAGGTTTGAGGAATGGCGCCAAATTCAAATTTTTCACTTAACTTAATTTTTTTAAGTAGAAAAAAAATGGGAGGCATTACTTTTTGACCGACCCTCGTAATTGCAGACCACTTGCTTTCCTTCATGCTTGACGTCTTCTTGATGGGAATGAAAACTTGCAGCTACATAAGGCCAAAATCATTCTACAATGGTTTGAGGAGCACAATAATAAACTAATGCTGATGTATTGGCCACCAACTTCGCGTGAACCCAGTGGTGACACTGTCAAGTCCCAGCTCCACTCTCACAGACCATCTGCCCATAATTTATGGAAATTAATGTGAGCTGTGCATGTTCTCACATACCTAAAGGTGATGCCACATCCAGGCCACATAGAATCATGAGTGCACTGTGTTCCAAAGACAGACCAATATGCTATTAACCAGATGGTTATAATGTTTTGGCTCATCATTGTCAATAACAATAGAAAATATAGGTATTTCTAGTTTTACCTGATTAACTTATGTGTAATAGATTCTTAAAAAGGATGTTCATATAAATTGTTTGCATAATATGGGTTGTTCTTCAAATTCTGCTCTCCCTAGCATTAAATGTTGTTGAACTGATAATTATACTATTAACTGAATTTTCTGTCAGTGCTTGGCAGAACATAACAACATTAAATAGAAAACACTTCCTAATGTTCTGCAAAATTATATTTATTTTGTCATGAACTGTCTTTTGGCTTATTAGGCATTTTCAGATGACAACTGAATTTAATTTTGCAGAAAATTAGGAAGTGTTTCCTGTTTAATTTACTGGGTGAAGTGGAGCTGTGGTTAAAACATTGGACTCACATTTGGGAGGATGACGGTTTTAACCCATGTCTTGCCATCCTGATTTTGGTTTTCCGTGATTTCCCTAAAATCGCTTCAGGTAAATCCTGGGTTGGTTCCTTTAGGAGGGCACAGCCGACTTCCCTTCCTAATCCGATGGGACTGATGACCTCACTGTATGGTCCCTTCCTCGAAATCAACCAACCTCTTTTGGGCATACTAGCAAACAGGTGTGTAAAATTACACTTCAGATATCACTGACAAGAAAAACTATAGTTTAAATTGACAATGAATCTGATGAGCAGTCTTTGTTTGAATTGACTCCACTTAGTACTAAATCAGAATGCTGAATACCCGCAAGAAACGCAGATAAAAAATGACTCTTCAAAAGGAACTACATTATATACATATTCTCTGAGAGATCAATATACCATTCATCTATTCAGATGACATTGTATGTTTAAATTAAGGAGTTTAAAATGGCTGAATGCTATTTTGTATCTCATGAAGTTCTAATCTATTTAGACTGTCATAGCACTACAATTATTCATGTTTGGAAGGCACATATTAGAAAGAACTGCACTGGGCCACAAAATTTTATACTTGGATGGAATGAGATGCACTTCACCCAGTTGCTGCAGTGGACTGTGCAGATTTCCCCCAAATGTTGGCACAACATTGGACCATTGTAAAAGATGTGTCATTATGAGAGTCAAGCCAAGGACATTTTTATTATAATGGTCTCATTAGTACAGACTGTGATGTGCAGACTTGGCAATAAATTCTCTTCTCCTAATAGTCTCACTTTAGCAGTGCCAGCAGTGATGCTATGAAGTACTATTAGATATATGAGAGTGAGTCATAAATGTTTATCACCTAAAAAATGAAGTAATACAATTTTTTGCAGGTACATGTCTGCAGTCCTG
Source organism: Schistocerca gregaria (assembly GCF_023897955.1). Taxonomy (NCBI): domain Eukaryota; kingdom Metazoa; phylum Arthropoda; class Insecta; order Orthoptera; family Acrididae; genus Schistocerca; species Schistocerca gregaria. Next base: position 380,857,896 of record NC_064921.1, on the reverse strand, counting down.
GTAGAAATTGAAATCCCTGCACCACAATACTGTTGCATGCTGCTAGAGGGGCTGAAACAAAATTGTGCTGCCCATTTATAAAGAGTAGAGTATTGTACAGTAGTAGACTTCCTGTGCTGCCTAAACACTTTACATAGCAAATCAGTTTCTGAGGAAACTCATCAAAACCGTGAAACACTTTCAAGAAGTGAAAGAGAGCTCTAAGAAAAATAACTGGCAAAAAAGTAGAGAATCTCATATGCCTATTTTAGATAACTAAAAACACTACCGTGCTTCAATGTAGCTGAAACACTGAAATTTCTTAAGAGAGGTATTTAAGGTAGTGATGGGAAAAATCTGAATCTACAAACATATGAGGGACATTTCAAAAGTTCTGCACACTGTAAGATAGGATTGAAGAAAATATTTTATTTTACAAAATATCATTACAGACTTTCAATATAATCTCCATTCTTGCTTATGACAGCTTCTCAACATTTTGGCAACATCTGTATTCCAAATACCATGTCTTTGTTGTTGAACTGTTTGATTACTCATGTCACCTAACTGGTAGCATCGTCAGTTGTGTCAAAATGTTATCTGTGGAGTTGCTCCTTTTTTTGGGGTGTGAAGAGAGTCAGAACTTTCCCATTGTGGCAATGGAGACTTCAGGTTTTGTCAGAATCTTATATCCAGATTTCATCAAGTGCAACAGTACTTTTAAGAAACTGTTGTCCTTTCATTTGATAAGGCTGAACAATCCTTCTGCAATTCTTTTGTGACTTGCTTTCTGCTCTTCTCTCAGCTCATGTGGAGCCCATCTGGCAGCAGATTTTCCCATCTGCTACTTTTCAGTTTTGATTCTGTAATGTAAAGTGACGAATGTTCTGGCACCATATACAATTTCCTCACATTTTTTTGTCAATCCTGTCTCAAAATGTCATTAACAATAACCTGAGAGCTGTAGTCTGTTGCGGTTGATGGCCCTCCATTTCTTGGGTTGCCTTCAGTGCTTTCCCAACCTTCACAGAAACAAGCACACCACTGTGATAATGTGTTACTAGCCACTACATTATTCCCACACACCTATCTCAAAGCTTTATCAGTTTCTGTTAGGTTCTTCAATTTTAATATAGGAATGCTAGTAATTATGTGGAATCCAAGCTGACTCAGTTCCAGCTTCCATTTTAAAACTGAATTACTGACAACAAAGCCCTGTAAACCAGCAAACACAATCATCATGCCTAAAGTCTCACTAACAACTGACATGAATTTCAACTTATTCATGCCACCATCATGCATGTGCAGTGTGCAAGACTGTTGAAATGACACTCATAATGTAAGAATACAAAAGAACCTGCATTTAGTACATGCAAATTCAAGTCTACATTTAGTACCTGCAAACTCAATTCCACACCAGAAAGGAAGTATACACTTGGGATTGAAGCTGTTTAGTAAGTTACCCACAAATACTAAAAACACTGATGATAGAAAATAACTTCAGGTGGCAATTATGGAGTATCAGCTGTATCACTGATTCTATTATATTAAAGAGTATACAGCTTCTGTACTTAGCTTGATAAATATTTTTATTAAGAGGTAAAACATTAGCTTGATTATTATTTCCTTAGAGGCAATTCCAGCCCCCAATGAACCACAGACAGCCATTGGCGGGGTGACTTGTGTGTCTCAGCAATACAGATAGCCGTACTGTAAGTGCAACCACAACTGAGGGAATCTCTTTAAGAGCCCAAACAAACATGTGGTTCCCGAAGAGGGGCAGCAGTCTTTTCAGTAGTTGCAGGTGCAACATTGTGGATAATTGACTGACCTGGCTTTGTAACATCAACTAAACTGGCCTTGCTCTGCTGGTACTGCAAACATCTGAAAACAACAAGAAATTACAGCCATAATATTTCCAAAGGGCATGTGGCTCTATTTCATGGTTAAATGATAATGGCATCCTCTTCAATAAAATATCCCATGAGTAAAATAGTCCCCCATTTGGATCTCCAGGTGGGGACTACTCAGGAGGATATGCTCATCAGGAGAAACAAAACTGTTATTCTGCAGATTGGAGTGTGGAATGTTAGATCCCTTGGCTTAGAATCATAGAAGAAGGTTGTATGCATGGAAGATACCAGGAGACACTGGAAGGTTTTCGATTGATTATATAATGGCTAGACAGAGATTTAGGAACCAGATTTTAAATTCTAAGACATTACCACAGGCAGATGTGGTCTCTAACCATGAACTGTAGATTAAAACTAAAGAAATTGGAAAAAGGTAGGAAATTAAGGAGATGGATCTCGATAATTTGAAAGAATCAGAGGTTGTTGATAGTTTCATAGAGAGCATTAGGGAGTGGTTGACTAGAACGGGGGGAAGGAATACAGTAGAAGATGAATGGGTAGCTTTGAGAGATGAAACAGTGAAGGCAGCAGAGGATCAAATGGTAAAAAGACAAGGCCCAGTAGAAATCTTTGTATAACACAATACGTATTAAATTAATCAATGAATGGAGAAAATTTAAAAATGCAGCAAATGAAGCATGCAAAAGGGAATACAAACATTCAAAAAAACAGGAACTGCAAAATGGCTATGGAGGAATGGCTAGAGGACTGACGTAAAGATTTAGAAGTGAATTTGACTAGGGGAAAAGTGCATATTGCCTACAGGAAAATTAAAGAAGTCTTTGGGGAAAAGTGATGCAGCTCTATGAATACCAATGGCTCAGATGGAAAACCAGTCCTAAGCAAAGAAGTGAAAGCTAAAAGGATGGAAGGAGTTATATAGAAGGTCTATAAAAGGGAGATGAACTTGAAGGCAACATTATAGAAAGGGAAGTGGATGTTGATGAAGAGAAGATGGAAGATACGATACTACGAGAAGAATTTAACAGAGCTCTGAAAGATCTAAGTTGAAACAAGGCCTCAGGGATAGACAATATTCCATTAGAACTACTGATAGCTTTGGGAGAGCCAGCATGACAAAACTCTTCCATCTGGTGTGCGAGATTTATGTGACAGGACTTCAAGTAGAAGGTAGGAATTCCAATTCCATAGAAGGCAGTTGCTGAAATTTTAAAGTTACTGAACAATCAGTTTATTAAGTCAAGGTTGCAAAATACTAACATGAATTCTTTACAGAAGAATAGAAAAACTGGTAGAAGCTGGCCTTGGCGAAGATCAGTTTGGATTCTGGAGAAATGTAGGAACACGTAAGGCAATACTGACTCTACGACTTATAAGATTAGTTAAGGAAAGATAAACTTACTCTTATAGCTTTTGTAGACTTAGATGAAGCTTTCAAAAATATTGACTGGAATACTCTCTTTGACATTCAGAAGGTAGCAGGGGTAAAATACAGGGAATGAAACCAGCCCATCTCCAGTGTTATTCAGTCTGTACATTGAACAACTAGTAAAAGAAACCAAAGAAAAATTGAGAGTAGGGATTGAAATTCACAGAGAAGAAATAAAAACTTTGAGGTTTGCTGATGACATTGTAACTCTGTCAGAGAAAGCAAAGGACTTGGAAGCGCAGTTGAACGGAATGGATAGTGTCTTGAAAGGAGGGTATCAGATGAATATAAACAACAGCAAAACAAGGCTACTGGCAAATTAAATCAGAGGATGCCAAACGAATTACATTAGGAAAGGAGACACTAAAAGTAGTAGGTGAGTTTTGCTGTTTGGTCAGCAAAATAACTGATGATGGCCAAAGTGGGGATGATATAAAATGCAGACTGGCAAGGACAAGAAAAGCATCTCTGAAGAAGAGAAACTTAAGTGTCAGGAAGTCGTTTCTGGAGGTATTCGTATGGAGTATTGCCTTGTATGGAAGTGAAACATGGGTGATACACAGTTTAGACAAAAAAAAAAAAAAAGAAACTTTCAAAATAATGAAGATTAGATGGGTTGATCGTGTAACTAATGAGGGGGTACTGAATAGAATTGCGAAAACAAGAAATCTGTGACACAACTTGACCCAAAGGAGGGATTAATTGGTAGGACACATTCTGAGACATCAAAGGATCACCAATTTTGTATTGGAGGGAAGTGTGAGAGGTAAAAATCGTAGAGGGACACTAAGAGTTGAATACTGTAAGGAGATTCAGAAGGATGTATAGGTTACAGTAGTTATTCAGAGATGAAGAGGCTTCCATGGGATAGGGTAGCATGGAGAGCTGCATCAAACCAGTCTTTGGACTGAAGACCACAGCAACAACAACAACAACTACTACTACAACAACAACAAGAGGTAGTGCCATCTTTCCGTTGTATTGTATTGTATTGGATATAAAATTTCAACTTTAACTGTGTTCCATTGAAAACCATTCATATATTTAAAATGTGTATTGTGGTACTGACAAGAAGTCCACAACACTGATGTTTATTGCTGAGTACTGCAAATTTGAAAATGTTACTGGGAAGTAACAATCTGATTAGATAATTTGAAATAATAATCAGTCTTGATCGCAAATTTTTACTAAAAACTGAAAATTGTATGTCAGTGGCAACCGGTTTCAGTCATGTCTATATCAGCATCAGACCACGCCTCTGGCATGAAAGAAAAAAGAAAAGAATTTATAAAGTTCTCCTTACAGGATAGCAGGTACCAAAATTAAATGATCCATTTTATTGTGTAAATAAAATATGGATACATGATCATAATAAAATAGAAAGGTGTTTATACCATTAGGCAGTTAGCAGATATGATGAGTGAATCACTAAAAAGTGTCAGAAGAAATCTCTTACAACTGCTAAGTAGTGTCAAAATGCTATAAAGGGAAAGCTCTGACCCTCTCCTGCTGCACAACCTCATCACGAGCCTATAGGGCTTGACGTATGATGATAATGTATGTGATGACTGTAAATACCAATCTAGATATGAATAAAATACAATATGAAACATTAAACAATGTAAACTGCAGTTAGGAATATCAACACTGTAGGAAAAGATAGAGTGCTGCTTGCCATACGGATTACATTTTAAGTTGCAGGCAGCCACAATTAATACACACTTACACATAAAGCTTTTGGCTGCAGGTTTCATCAGAAGAAGAGGGAAACAGAAACAACACAATTCATTCACACACACACATAACTGCCAATTCTGGCAGCTCAGGCTCAGTCTTGGCATTCTGGCCAGAGCTTCTGGAGTTGACAGTCATGTGTGTGTGAGGTGTGTGGGCTTGTGTGAATGAATTTGGTGTGTTTGTTTTTCCCATTTTCTGTCAAAGGCTGCAGCCGAAAGTTGTGCCTGTCTGCAATTTAGCATGTGGTCTTTACAGTAAGTAGCAACCTATCTTTTCCTACATTGTTGGTATGAAATATTACATTAATATAAGTTGGTCATAGTAGGATTACTTGATATCTACAAAAGTTAATTACAAATATGCATGAACAATAAATAAAGTTAGTTATAAGAACACTAAACTACTATTTATGGACACTGGGTGAAAGTTCAAACTGCACTGTTGAAGTAAAGATAAGTGCAGAGGTGCCAGCCATTGCTGTGGAGCGTGTAACGTGAAACCTCGTGATGAGTAGTGTCAGTGGCAAGGAATATGGCATGCCAGAGATGTAACAGCACCCTGTCTCTGGAGTGAGTGATCGCATGCTTCTGCCATTACATTTCTGGCGTGCAATATTCCACGCCACTGACACTGTTCATCGAGAGGTTCCACATTGCCTTCTCCACGGCAATGGCTGGCATCTCAGTGCTTATCTTTGCTTCAACACCTCAGTCTGAACTTTTGCGCAGTGCCCATAGATGGTAGTTTAGCCTTCTTACAATGAATTTTATAGATTGTTCATGCACATTTGTAATTATCTTCTGCAAATGTAAAGTAATTACTATTACAGCCTACTTAATTTGTGTAATGTTTCATATCATATTTTATTTGTATCTATACTGATATTTTAAGTTGTTGCATACGTTAACATTGTATATGAAGTTACATTGGCTCCTGTTGAGATCATGCAGCAGGTGATGGGTTGAGCTTACCCTTTGTAATTCTGGAGCATTTGGACGCTATTTAGCAGTTGCCAGAGGAGTCTTCTGACAGTTGCCAGTGCTCCAATCACTGTCTCTGCTCACCACCTAATTATATAAAAACTTTTCAATTTAATTATGATTATGTATGCAGGTGGATAGTATAATTTTGCACCTGTTACACTCTAAGGAGAATTAATTTTTTTTTTTTAATCCAAAGACATTGTGTAATGATGATCTAGATGTGATCGAAGCTGGTTACTGCTGACATGAATTTTAATTTTTAGTAAAAATTTGCAGTCAAGACTGATTATTATTTCATATTGTAAATTTATTCTTAATCTTGTATTGTATTGTCCAATATCTCATTATATATTTTCATTGCTGGTGTGATCAAATGACTGATACAAAGAAACAAATTTCTGTGAGATACTCTACTTTATCAATGAGCTGTGCCAGTTTGTTTTGGCATCTCCAGACACATTCTGTGATACTGTGGCATGAGAATTTCAGTGGAAACCAGGATTACAGACAAGTGCCTTCAAACAAACAAAAATTAATTATGTAACTATTTATTTATCTGCTCAGAGGATCAATGTTTATATTTACATTGGGTAGATGATGGCCTACAGTAAATTGCAACAGATTTGTATAAGATTTGTTTCACTGAGTTACTTATATGTTGCACTTGATCATAACCAGCACAATTACTATCCCAGGTCATCTTCTATAGACCAAAAACCGTGATGCAGCATGTAACAGTTCATGGCTTTACTCTGTCGCTGTCGCTATATTGATGGGCCTGCCTTGGCCCGAGGTGTAGGAATTTAAGCTTGACTAAGCTATTCCTCCTCAATTCCTCGCTGTTAGGGATGTTTTTCCTCAGGTTTTGAATTGGCCTCTGGTTTCTGTAAAAGAAAGAATTATTTGCCAGATGCCTCCAGCGGCTTCTTCTTCTTCTTCTTCTTCTTGTTACTTCCGGGCTGCCTGCACTCGATCTTCTTCAGGTGGAAGATGTCCACAGGCGGCGTCTGTTGCTCGATGTACAGGGGCGTGGTCCGTCATGTACCGCTAGTCCTCGTCGGTGAAGATCGGATGCCCATTTATCAGCTCCAGATCTGCAAGCCATACGAGTTCCCTCCCATTTATCTTCTGGTTTAAGGATTCGCACACCCAGTGGAACGGATATGGTTTATGGTGTAGGCTAGGGATGTTGGTTACCGTGAAAGGATAGAGATTGCCGTGATGGGGGTAGCAGCTGTTGCGTAGGGGATCTGTGATCTTGGTGAGCACCTTCCTCACACAGTTCTTGTTGGGGAGGGAGAGGCACTCGAACGGCTCATCTTCTTCTTCTGCCTCGGTTTCCATGGGCGTCTCCTCTGTCGTGTGCATTTCCGCAGAGACAGGAGTGATGGGTGCTTCCGAGGGGGCTGTCTCCTTGTTGTCGGTAGTTGTCCCCGACTCCACGACCACCTCCCTAGCAACCTGCGTTGCCGCGTCAGCCAGAGAGGTGGTCGTTTGTGTTTCCGCGACTACCCTATACTGGTGGGGGTCGGCGCCACATCCAGCGTCGTGCGAGACGCGAGGTATAGGGAAACCCTTAGTTGTGTCATTTCCCAACACGTCTCATCTAGTTCTGCTCTCAGGGCCGCACTCTCCTCCGCCATAGTGGATTTGAGCGCGATGATTGCATCGTCGTTGGCTTCCTGCAGTGCTTGGCAGAAAGCGTCCACATTGTCTTTGTGGTGCAGCCCGCTTCCCCTACTAGAGTAGGAGGGTGGGGTGTCCACCTTTTCTTCTTCTTCATGTGTGGTGGCCCCTTTCTGCTGCTTCTATGTCTTCAGATAGCCGCAGCTGCGCGCATTTGTGGCGTGTGAGACGCCGCAATTTACGCATGTTGCCGCGGTACCTCTTGGTTTGTTGCAGTTTCGTGTGTCGTGCGGTTTCCCGCACTTAACACACGCAACTGCGCCATCGCATTCCCTGTCTATGTGTTCCAACTTTTGACACTTATAGCACTGTAATTGTGCCACAGGCTTCCACTTCTTCTTCTTGTTGCCACAACTATTGCTCCCGACTGCCTTTAGCAGGAGCTCAACAGCAGCAGCAATCTTGCCTCTTCCTCCATTCCTACATCCGGGCATGGCATTGGGCTAGTGGCATTGGCGCGCGCGAAGTGAGCCTCAGCGGGTTGAGCAGCGGAGTGCGTGTCATGGCTTCACTAAATTGCTCTCCTTTTACCAAGATGTGTATTAGCATGTAGCAAATGCTGGTTTGAAGTTATTTTAGTGCAGTGTTTGTGAATTTTATTGTTTTTCTTTAGTCTGCATTCATTTGGGACTATGTGGTTTTTTAAGAATGTTATAGTCTCAAGAACATGTAAACAAGGCAGTGTTGGGATTTTCGTGGTGCTAATGCAAGCCTTATGGCTACACCATGTAGTGAGGGATCCCTGCCTAAATTTTGTGTATTGTGAATGTTAAATATTGCACAAGGGAATTTTTACAGCCCAAAGGTATATATTTTTCTTCATATGTTTTTGGAACTGTATTTTGACAGAGCAGTCCTTGTCTGAACATTATAAGAAAACAAGGACTGTTGAGGACCATAACTGTGCACAATAAATACTAGTTATTCTTAGACCTATCTATTAATTTCAAAAGTTGCTCATTGTGTGTGGGGTTTGAGTAGATACAATTTGGAATGCCATTTTTCAGCCACATGTCACAAATGTGTTCCTCTACATTATACAGCACCTAGTAGATTGCAACAGATTACATACATAAAGAGAACATCAAATACCAACTTTTGGATATGGATTTATTTAATTTATTCATTGGCACTATGTAAGTAGTTTGGAGCCATTTATAATTACATTGGACGTGTAAAACTTTTTAAATGAAATAAAATGAAAACAACAGAAAAAACACTGATGATGATGATCATACACATATAGTTTTAGAATTTATTTCATTTTATGTCTGTTTAGTAACAGGAAAGAGAACAGGGAAGATGTTAGTTACAACCCATGTACAGGTGCCATCGCAGCATTTGCTTGGAATAATTTGGAAAAACTGAAGCAAAATATAGTTAAAAATGGTTACTCTATGAGAAATCTAAATAAACATTTTGTTTCAGTGCTCTGTACATTTAATCATGCTCTGGTATTACGTTGTTGAGTCGTAAGCTAAATTTAATTTGCTTCCTGTAATTCCTCCATTGTGTTGCAAGTTTCCTCAGCTGCAATGACATTTGAGATCCTGCACTCCATTCAGGTCGACTTCTGCCAGTTATTGTTATGAGTTTCAATGCTCTTTCATATCACACTAATTCAACATGTTAGTGAACAATTCTACTGCTCTAATCTTCTGCTACGTGATTTTACCTTGTTTCCACAAGTGATTATTCAGTTTTAAGAATTTTTGCAAAATGAAAAGTACTGACAGGTTTGAGATGTTGAATATGCTCAGCTGTCAGGGAAATTATTTTGGTGACTGTTTTGAAAGATTGTGAAATGAGCTGAATGCAATGGAAATTATTTCATGAAGTTTAAAAAAAAGTAGAATGATGAAAATTTTTCGCAATATCTCATATTTACTAAAAGGGTTAACAACATCCTCTATACTATGTATTGTTATGTCACATGGAGGCACTACTTTTTGGCTCCATTATTTCTCTAGGCTCAAGAAATTGTTAAGTCGTTAACTAGAAAATCTTTGATCCAGTATCAAAGTAGGATGTGGCATGTGTATATCATTGGACTTTTAATGCTATGTGACTTTAATGTACCTTTTTATCACAGTGCTTACATCCAATATATTTTCCTTTCCCAGGAATGTTTCCATATGTATGCTTGGCAACTATGCCAATATTCTGCTATCCTGATTGGCCAAAAACTTGTAATTTGAACATCAAAAAGTTACTGTGGAGCCGCTCATTATCAAAGACTAAATTGGAGGAGAAGAAGCTAAAGAATTGTAAGTTTTGATTTTAACTTGTGAAATTTCTAATGAAGTAAAAATAATTTAATACGTTTGAAGCCAATAACATTAGTTTATTATTAATATATTCATAAGGAAACCTAGATTGAGGACAGATTCAAAGTACATTTTGAATGAATATTTGTGAATACTATTGAGTACACAAACTCTGAATTTTATTATATTCTTACACTGTATACAGGAAAATGCATTCTAAAACTGTGTTGTCATTGGTATTTATTAAAGTATGTTTTTCTTCTTTTTTCAGTTAAGTCTCATCATCAGCAGTCAGCTGTCCCAGCACAAACACTTTCACTTACTTGGAAACACAGTTTTGTTGCCACATTGCTCATTTCATACACTGGCCTGCAGGTTTTCTTACCCTATTCTCATTTTATAACAAAGGTGACTGAAGTGAATTTCAGAATACAATGGTTCATATTACACTAATAATAATAATAATAATAATAATAATAATAATAATGAAAATAATAATAAGTTGTTTGATATCAAATGATTTTGCATGTTTTCAAAAGCTGCATATCAATATTAAAAATTCATTTTTCTAATTGCATCATGAGCTTATGATTGCTTTTCAGTGTACATAAATATTATCTCTCTGTTCATCTATTCTATAGAGGTGCAATATATTCCAATAGTATGACATAGAAATAACTTAATATTCTGTGGGACATACTACAAACAAAAAAGAGGCATCTTACTTAGTATTCACCAGAACATATTTATACTTACATGAGTGTTTTATTCTGTGTCAAATAATGGTACTTTTCCAAAGAACAAAATGGTTACTGGTAAGTAGCTTTCTAAGGTAAAATTTCAACTTTGGGACTGGAAGGCGTACGACTGCAGGAGGCAATAAATTTCCTATTTTGATTGCTGCATCCACACAGTCCTGTCTTGTTATTATGGTATTTCTTTCTGGTTATTGTATTATGTTGCTGTAGATTAAAGTTCATTTACTTCTGATGCCACAGATGCTGTGCAACATCAGTACCTTGTATTTTAATGAAAGCCCTCTTAGTTTATGTGCCAACAAAGTGTCAGTCATTGAATGTGACAGGAAGAGGCAAAATGTCTCTGGGGTAGGATTTTACTTATGCAATAAAACAGTAAGAAAAGGAACTTACCTTGGGTCATTGTACCTAGTCAGTTCCTGTTCTTACTATTTTGTTGTGTAATTAAACTTCTACCACAGTGTCGTTTTGCCTCTTCCCTTCAAATTCCATGACTGTCATTTTGTTGGTGCATAAACTAAGAGGGCCTTCAATAAAATACTCCACTATTTCATTCATAACACTGCTGCAGCAGTTCTCTAAGTCATAATAAACTTTATATTTGCAAACAACAAACATATCATCTGCATATGTAACTATTTCAGGACTAAGAGAACAGTTTGAAACAAACTAGTTTCTTCTTTTGGGTGTCTTCTAGTTACCAGATATTACAAGCATTTCACATGCTCTCAGTCTATATAAAAAGCAATCTTGATTAACATTACTCAGTCATAGACCTTAGTAGAATACATCTCAAAGATATGTTTGAGGCAGCTGGTGTGGTAATGTACGAACAAAAATTCATTATTGCCTCACATTATTGAACTCCTAACTGATGAGATAGTATTTATAGAAAAAAATAATTCTTTAATACTTTGTCCAAAAATAAACAGCATAAAATTATAATTGTAGATGACATTAACACATAAAAAATGGCAAAGGAAAAATGTGAGTCACACGGTTAATTCCCTGAAGCCAGTGAACTACTACTGTCTGAATAAAAAGCCTCTAGACTAAATGCGTGTTGTGATAACATAATTAGTAATGTACACAGAGACACTCTTGAATGTGGTGCTATAGAACAATAGTTGGAGTCACGAACAATAGCGGTTGAGTTTAGGCTAGTTTTGCGCAACTACTTCATGCATACTCCGACAGCCAGTGAGCGATCAGTAATATTCAGAGCGCTCTGCTATGAATGCCATAGCTAATGCAAGCATTAAACGTTATGATAGTGAACTGTTTGCTGAATTTTTATTCCATTTGTCGTGAGCTGTCATGGCTGATGCTAATGGTAAGCGATACATTCCAGAAGCAAGTGAGAGACATAATTTGCAAGATATATGCTTTCTTCAAGCGGAAAGCATGCGAATGCACATACTGCAGCTGTCACTTGGAATTGTCAGCAACACTATTCTTATCTGTGCCTCAACATGTGCGAACCGCCATTCGTGGATCGGACTGTAGTAGTATCAGATCATGCAGGACTATGGCTTAAAATGGAAAATTCGGCTCGTTATACCACAGAAAAGACAAGCCATATATAGAATTCTGTGTGAAGCTAGTGGCAGACACCCACCCCCCCTCCACACACACACACACACACACACACACACACACACACACACACTTCCCTCAAGTACTAAATTGCTGATACCTTGATATCTCAGAATGAGTCCTATCAGTTGATTCCTTCTTTAGTCAAGTTATGCCAAAAATTCCTTTTCTCCCCAGTGATGTTCACTACCTCCTCATTGGCTACATGATCTACCCATGTAATCTTCAGCATTCTTCTGCAGCACCACATTACAGCAGTTTCTATTCTCTTCATGTCTGAACTGTTTATTGTCCGTGTTTTACTTCCATTTAAAGATACACTCCAGACAAATACCTTCAGAAAAGATTTCGTATCACTTAAATCTATATTGAACATGAACAAATTTCTTTTCTTTAGAAACATTTTTCTTTCCATTGTCAGTCTACATTTTATATCCTTTCTACTTCAGCCACCATCACTTATTTTACTGCCTAAATAGCAAAACTCGTCTACTGCTTTTAGTGTCCCGTTTCCTAAACTAATTCTGTCAGCATTGCCTGATTTAATTGGACAGAATTTCATTACTCTTGTTTTGCTTTTGTTGTTCTTCATCTTTTATCTTTCTTTCAAGACACTGTCCATTCTGTTCAACTGTTCCTCCAAGTCCTTTGCTGTCGCTGACAGAATTACAGTGTCATCAGCAATCCTCAAAGTTTTTATTTCTTCTCCTGCATCCCTTCTCTACCAGTGCTTCCCTTTCATGCCCGTTGACTCTTATAACTACTCACTTGTTTCTGTACAAGTTGTATACAACCTTTTTCTCCCTATATTTTACCCATGCTACCTTCAGAATTTCAAAGAATGTATTCCATTTGACAGTCAGAAGCTTTCCTCAAGTCTGCAAAAGCTGTAAATGTAGATTTACCTTTCCATAACAGATCATCTACGATAACTTATATGGTCAGTATTACCTTGGATGTTCTTACATTTCTCAGGAATCCAAACTGCTCTTCCCTGAGGTCAGCTTGTAATGGTTTTCCATTGTTTTGTAAATTATTCATGTTAGTATTTTGCAACCATGATTTATTAAACTGATAGTTCTGTATTGTTCACACCTGCCAGCTCCTGCTTTCTTTGGAACTGGAATTATTACATTCTTCTTGAAGTTGAAGGGCATTTCAGCTGTTTCATTCATCTTGGATACCAGTAGAATAGTTTCGTTATGGCTGGCTCTCCCAAGGATATCAGTAGTTCTGAGGGAATATCGACTACTCCAGTGGCCTTGTCTCAACTTAGATCTTTCAGTGCACTGTGAAATTCTTCATGCAGTATCATATCTGCTATCTCACCTTCATCTACACCCCCTTCTCTTTCTGTAATATTGCCTTCAAGTACATTTTGCTTGTATAGCCCTTCTATATACTCCTTCCACTTTTCAGCTTTCCCTTCTTTGCTTAGCACTGGCTTCTCAGATGAGCTCTTGATATTCATACAGCTGCTTTTCAATTCTCCATCATCTCTTTAATTTTCCTGTAGGTGGTATCTATCTGTCCCCCAGTTATTTTTGTTTTTGTATCCTTAAATTTATCCTCTGGCCATTCCTGCTTAGCCATTTTGCATTTGCTGTAAATCTCATTTTTTGAACATTTTTGTCCCCTTTTGTCTCCTTCATTTGCAGCATTTGTATATTTTCTCCTTTCATCAGTTAAATTAAATATCTCCTGTTTTCTACTAGGCCTTGAATTTTTATTTATTTGATCCTCTACTGCCTTCACTATTTCCTCTATCAGCTACCCATTCATCTCTACTATATTACTTCGCCCTGTTTCAGTCAGTCATTGTGTGATGCTCCCTTTGAAAGCTCTCAACAACCTCTAGTTTTTTCAGCTTATCCAGGTCTTATCTCCTTAATTTTCTACATTTATGCGATTTATTTAGTTTTGATCTATAGTTCATAACCAACAAATTGTGGTCAGAGTCCACGTATGTCCCTGGAAATATGTTATAGTTTAAAATCTTGTTCTGAAGTTTCTGTCTTACCATAATATAATCAACATGAAACCTCCAGGTCTCTTCCATGTATACAACTTTGTTTCAGGATTCTTGAACCAAGAGTTAGTAATGATTATAACTAAAGAGGCAAAGAAACTGGTACACTGGTCTAATATCATATAGGGCCCCCATGAACACACTTAAGTGCCCCAACAGAGCATGACATGGATTCGACTAACGTCTGAAGTAATGTTGGAGGGAATTGACACTATGAATCCTGCAGGGCTGTCCATAAAACCGTAAGAGTACGATTGGGTGGCGATCTCTTCAGAACAGCATGTTACAAGGCATCTAGGATATGCTCAATAATGTTCATTCTGGGAAGTTTGGTGGCCAGCGGAAGTGTTTAAACTCATAAGAGTATTCCTGGAGCCACTCTGTAGCAATTCTGGACATGTGGAGTGTCGCATTGTCCTGCTGGAATTGCCCAAGTCTGTTGGATGCACAATGAACATGAATGGATGCAGGTGATCAGACAGGATGCTTATGTATATGGCTCCTCTCAGAGTCATATCTAGACTTATCAGGGGTCCCATATCACTCCAACACCACAGGCCCCATACCTTTACAGAGCCTCCACCAGCTGGAACAGTCCCCAGCTCACATGAAGGATCCATGGATTCATGAGGTTGTCTCCATACCTAGACACGTCCATCCACTTGATACAATTTGAAATGAGACTCGTCTGACCAGGCAACATGTTTCCAGTACTCAACAGTCCAATGTAGATGTTGACAGGCCCAGGCGAGGCATAAAGATTTGTGTTGTGCAGTCATCAAGGGTACACAAGTGGACTTTCAGGATCAAAAGCCCATATCGATGATGTTTCATTGAATGGTTCACATGCTGACACTTATCGATGGCCCAGCATCAAAATCTGTAGCCATTTGCAGAAGGGTTGCACTTCTGTCATGTTGAACAATTCTTTTCAGTCATTGTTGGTCCTGTTCTTGCAGGATCTTTTTCTGGCCACAGTGATGTCAGGGATTTGATTCTTACCGGATTCCTGATATTCATGGTACACTCTTGAAATGGTCGTACAGGAAAATCTCCACTTCATTGCTACCTTGGAGATGCTGTGTCCTATCACTCGTGTGCTGACTGTAACACCACATTCAAACTCACTTAAATCTGCTTTTGTAGCAGCAGTAACCAATCTAACAATTGCGCCAGACACTTGTTGTCTTATTTAGGCGCTGCCGACTGCAGCACTGCATTCTGCTTGTTTACATATTTCTGTATTTGAATATGCATGCCTATACTGGTTTGTTTGGTGCTTCAGTGCATTATGCTCTGTGCAGAATTATACCAGGCAGCTTCTTTCATCCATATTCACCTACTATTTTTTCCTTTTTTTCCTTTTTCTATTATTGAGTTCCAGTCCCTCATCACAATTAAAATTTCCCTATCAGAATAATTTACTTTATCTATCATACTTTTTTCAGTCTCTTCATCACCTGCAGAGCTCATTGATATAAACCTGCACTGCTGTGATGACTGCTGGCTTCATGTCTATGTTTGTTATGATAATGGGTTTGCTATACTGTTCATAGTAGGTTACCTGCCTTCCAGTTTCTTATTCATTGTTAGATCTATTCCAGCATTACTCCTATTTGATTTTGTATTTATAATGCTGTATTCACCTGACCAGAAGTCTTGTTCATCCACCCGCAGAACTTCACTAATCCCCACAATACCTAACTTCAATCTACACATTACCCTTTTGAAATTTTCTAACATACCTGCCCTGTTGAGGGATCAAACATTTCACACTCCAACCCATAGATTCCCAAAAAGAAATTTCACTCCGCAGCGGAGTCTGCACTGATATGGAACTTCTTGGCAAATTAAAACTGTGTGCTTGGACCGGGACTTGAACTCGGGACCTTTATCTTTCACAGGCAAATGCTTTTCTGACAGAGCCACTCCAGCACGACTCGTGCCCCGTCCTCACAGCTTTACTTCCACCAGTATCTCATCTCTTACCTTCCAAACGTCACAGAAGCTCTCCTGCAAACCTTGCAAGACTAGCACTCCTGGAAGAAAGGATACTGTGGAGACATGGCTCAGCGACAGCCTGGAGATGTTTCCAGAATGAAATTTTCACTCAGCTGCAGAGTGTACGCTGATATGAAACTTCCTGGACCAACTGTGGCTAAGCTGTGCCATCATAATATCCTTTATTCCAGGAGTGCTAGTCTTGCAAGGTTCACAGGAGAGAGTCTGTATCCGTTCTTTCAGGAGTCCTAGTTCTGCATGTTTCGCAGGAGAGCTCCTGAGAGGTCTGGAAGGTAGGAGATAAGATACTGGAAGAAGTAAAGCTGTGAGGACAGGTTGTGGGTTGTTCTGGGGTAGATCAGTTGGTAAAGCACTTGCTCGTGAATGGCAAAGATCACGAGTTTGAGTCTCGATCCGGCATGTAGATTTCCTAATGATAACTTTCTCTTGAGTAGTCCCTGCCCAGAGACCAGAATGGAGGATTATTTTACCATCCAAGAGATGCCATGATCAATTAACTACAAAATAGAGATGCAGGTGCTTGGGAAAAACAATGGCTGTAGCTTTCCCTTGCTTTCAGCCGTTCAAAATACCAGCACAGCAAGGCCATGTTGTTTAACATTATAAAACCAGTTCAGTCAATCATACAGACTGTTACCTGTGCAACTACTGAAAAGGCTGTTGCCCCTCCTTAAGAATAACACTTTTGTATGGCCTTTCAACAGTTACACTCCATTGTGGTTGCACCTACTGTATGACTAATTGAACCATTGGGGCACACAAGCCACCCCACCATAGCAAGGTCCAGAGTTGATGATAAACCAGTTGGTTTCATTAGATGGATGATAATAAAGCAATTGATAAAATGCTTTTCCATGTTCCTCACACATATTAGGCATATGATAGAAAAGATGTGGCCCATTTTAACCAAATGATAATGTAGTAATGTACCAATTAGTGGTACATTCTGCAACTTAATAAACTCAGGATAATATGTGGGTGGTTTGAAAATTTCTTGGAATGGAATAGAAAAAAGTACTTACATCACTGAAACTTT
The DNA here is from genome assembly GCF_023897955.1 of Schistocerca gregaria. Taxonomy (NCBI): domain Eukaryota; kingdom Metazoa; phylum Arthropoda; class Insecta; order Orthoptera; family Acrididae; genus Schistocerca; species Schistocerca gregaria. The sequence continues at coordinate 380,840,500 of NC_064921.1, read as the reverse complement.
TTTTTATTTTTCAATGTAGTCTCCTTGTAGATTAGTGCACTTGGTCCAGTGATGTTCCAGCACCTTGATCCCATCTCAAAAATGAGTTTCCTCCAGGCCTGCAAAATATTTGTCAACTTCGGCTATTAATTCTTTGTTTGAAGTGAATATTCATCCACCAAGAAAAATTTTCATATTTGAGAAGAGATGGAAGTCTGACAGAGCCATATAAGGTGAATAAGGTGGGTGTGGCAACAATTCATACCTTATTTCATGTAATTTTGCCATGGCGATGGCACATGTATACGGGTGTGCATTGTCTTGATGGAAGATGACTTTCTTCCTTGCTAAACCTAACCTTTTTTCACATATCTTTAGTTGCAATTTGTCCTGGAGGTTAGCATAGTATTCTCCAGTAATTGTTTGCCCAGTGGGGAGATAATCTACAAACAGAATCCTCTTCACATCCCAGAACACTGATGCCATGACCTATCGAGCCAAAGGAACTGTCTTTGCTTTCTTCGGTGGCGGAGAGTCAGCATGTTTCCACTGCTTCGACTGTTGTTTTGTGTCTGGGATATAGCAGTGCATGCAGGTTTCATCTGTGTTCACAAACTGGCACAAAAAATCTTGTTTGTTTCTCCTAAAACGAGCCAAACATTGTTCCAATATTTCCATTCTCATGTGTTTTTGGTTCAGCGTCAAGAGCCATGGCACCCATCTTGAAGATAATTTTTTCATTTCTAATTCTTCAGTTAAAATGTGATATACCCTTTCAGATGACATATGGAAAGCATGAGTAATTTCACACACTTTCAATCAACGATCCTCCATGATCATTTTGTGCACTTTTGCAATTATTTCTGGAGTAGTGACACATCTTGGCCGACCACTGCACAAATCATCATCTAAGCTCTCCCGATCAAATTTAAATTCATTTGTCCACTTGGCAACAGTTGAATATGAAGGAGTAGAGTCCCCCAATGTATTCTGGAAATCGGCATGATGAATGTCCTTTGCTTTCATACCTTTCTTTACGAAATACTTTATCACTGCTCAACTCTTGATTTTTTTCCATCTTTGCAAATCACTACTTCTCTCTTCCAAGAGCACTGATGTGGCAACAGCCCAATGAGTATGATGTGAAAAACTCATTGTGGTAGTGCTCACCTCTCATGGTGATTCCACGAACTTTTCAAACCACCCTTGTACTAAACATTCTGAAAGATAAATCTCATAGAAGTGACAGGGACAAGGAAAAGTATATAAATATGAGAAACTCTACAGATCCCAAATCGTAATTGCATAGTGCAATGCAATTGATAAGTGTATTTTAAATTTTAAACATAAATGTAAATCAGGTTATAATGTTATTAAAAGGGAAATTAAATAATTTCAATAAAGAAAACAGCATCCCTATTAACTGTTTTGTAAATAGTGCCAGCAGCACCACCCCACTCTGTGATTCTACCTTAGATGCAAAAGCCCTGCTCACTCTTGCAAAACAGATGGGAAGTTAGGAATTTACTTAGACCATAATCACTTTAAATATCATTTACAAATGGATAAACAAACCAAAAATATCCCAAAACAGAATACAATTTTCCATCATAAAGTGTATAGCAAAGGAAATCAAAATACCAATCCTCTCACTGTCAAACAGAATACTTGATAGAGGAAATTTTCCAAAATGTCTTAAGCTCGCAGTTATGTTTCCTATATATGAATGACTATAGACCCATTTGAATGGTACCACTCATATCAAACATATAGCGAATGGCATGTATAAACATATACACTCCTGGAAATTGAAATAAGAACACCGTGAATTCATTGTCCCAGGAAGGGGAAACTTTATTGACACATTCCTGGGGTCAGATACATCACATGATCACACTGACAGAACCACAGGCACATAGACACAGGCAACAGAGCATGCACAATGTCGGCACTAGTACAGTGTATATCCACCTTTCGCAGCAATGCAGGCTGCTATTCTCCCATGGAGACGATCGTAGAGATGCTGGATGTAGTCCCGTGGAACGGCTTGCCATGCCATTTCCACCTGGCGCCTCATTTGGACCAGCGTTCGTGCTGGACGTGCAGACCGCGTGAGACGACGCTTCATCCAGTCCCAAACATGCTCAATGGGGGATAGATCCGAAGATCTTGCTGGCCAGGGTAGTTGACTTACACCTTCTAGAGCACGTTGGGTGGCACGGGATACATGCGGACGTGCATTGTCCTGTTGGAACAGCAAGTTCCCTTGCCGGTCTAGGAATGGTAGAACGATGGGTTCGATGACGGTTTGGATGTACCGTGCACTATTCAGTGTCCCCTCGATGATCACCAGAGGTGTACGGCCAGTGTAGGAGATCGCTCCCCACACCATGATGCCGGGTGTTGGCCCTGTGTGCCTCGGTCGTATGCAGTCCTGATTGTGGCGCTCACCTGCACGGCGCCAAACACGCATACGACCATCATTGGCACCAAGGCAGAAGCGACTCTCATCGCTGAAGACGACACGTCTCCATTCGTCCCTCCATTCACGCCTGTCACGACACCACTGGAGGCGGGCTGCACGATGTTGGGGCATGAGCGGAAGACGGCCTAACAGTGTGCGGGACCGTAGCCCAGCTTCATGGAGATGGTTGCGAATGGTCCTCGCCGATACCCCAGGAGCAACAGTGTCCCTAATTTGCTGGGAAGTGGCGGTGCGGTCCCCTACAGCACTGCGTAGGATCCTACGGTCTTGGCGTGCATCCGTGCGTCGCTGCGGTCTGGTCCCAGGTCGACGGGCACGTGCACCTTCCGCCGACCACTGGCAACAACATCGATGTACTGTGGAGACCTCACGCCCCACGTGTTGAGCAATTCGGCGGTACGGCCAAGCGGCCTCCCGCATGCCCACTATACGCCCTCGCTCAAAGTCCGTCAACTGCACATACGGTTCACATCCACGCTGTCGCAGCATGCTACCAGTGTTAAAGACTGCGATGGAGCTCCATATGCCACGGCAAACTGGCTGACACTGACGGCGGCGGTGCACAAATGCTGCGCAGCTAGCGCCATTCGACGGCCAACACCGCGGTTCCTGGTGTGTCCGCTGTGCCGTGCGTGTGATTATTGCTTGTACAGCCCTCTCGCAGTGTCCGGAGCAAGTATGGTGGGTCTGACACACTGGTGTCAATGTATTCTTTTTTCCATTTCCAGGAGTGTATATAACTCTTCCATAAAATTTTGGGTGAACTGCCACATGTCAGCTACTTGCTGCCACAATATTCTGGTACAGAGTCTTCTTGGCCATCTTCAGGTGTATACTGGCAACAGTACACTGACCTCCACTATCATAAACTCTGCTAGAGCCTGTGTGGTGTCCCCAGTTGTTCATGAATATGTGTAGCTTGAATGCTTGCACTTTTCGCTGGAAGTCTATGCACTGTGATGAAAACTCACCTCATCAGTGACAGAATTCCATGCTTAATCCACCTGCAAACCACCACAGCCATCAACTGGTTTCAACCCAACACATGGAAGAAACTCACAGGAAAGAGATAGATAGAGAGAGAGAGTGAGAGAGAGAGAGAGAGAGAGAGAGAGAGAGAGAGAGAGAGAGAGAGAGAGAGAGCGAGGGAGATGTTCACTTTGTGTTCTGCCCAGGACACATTTTTGGATATTCACCATTTCTATTGTTCACATTTTTCCCATTTGGCTTTTTGTATAATTCAGCTGATCTATGCTAAGTTCAAGTGATTAAGACTTTTAAACTTTTTAAAATGAACAAAAAATGGTGCCTTAATTTTTATAGTGTCACAGAAACATGTCATGCCTATGTGATCAATTATCAAAAGTATTTTAGGACTAATACATAAAAGTGCAAATTTAGTGCAACTGTTGAATCTGAAAGCATTTTATAATGATTTAGTTGCATCCATATGCTTTTATAGGCATTTATTTGTCCATTATCACATTTCCAGATGTCTGAGAATCCCATCTTCAGATATTTATATTCATTTAAGTGTGAACAATATTGTTTCTTTACTAACGGTGTTGAGGGATTTTGCAATGGGAGTTTTTAAGACAACTATTGTAAAAAATTGTAAGTAAAGAAACAATGCCTCTGACATTTAAATAAATGTAAATATATCTAAAGGAGGGAGTGAATGTAAAGTGAATGTATTCTCAAAAATACATGCTTTGAGGTATAATTTGTTGATGTGGCAGGTGGGGAGAGGGCTTCCATTTATATCGGAGCATTACTACGTAAACTATAATGTCACGGGTGATGTTGGTACAAGCAAGGTAGACTGTTGATCAACCATGGGAACCCGAGTGAACTTAATACGACTAAACCACACTGCATGAAATCTCCCTCGAACAATATTAATGTTAACTTTATTGATCACAGCCATAGGAGTTCTGAGCTTGCAACTGAAAATAATGTAACATGCAGGGAATAAAACATCAGAGTTAACTACGCACAATCTCATTCCAGCATGGAGGATACAAAAAGAATAGAAAGCATAATCAAAGAATAACAAAACATAAACACATACACACACACACATATAAAACACAGTGCCTCTGGTGGCTGGCACGAATGTTTGATGGCGCTATTGTTTCTAAACACACGCACATGAGACACGTTATACAACACTGTGTAAAACAGCGCAATGTTGCCACATCAGCCTCCGTGGTGGAAGTGGAGCATTATTCTGAATTCTGGACAGTGGGCACAGGAACCAGATCTTGAAGTATGTGTTGGTAGGGGCGCTGCTGTTGTAATCTGCACTGGCAGCTGTGAAGGTAGTGATGAGGCAGCTGTTGGGTGAGGCCATAGTCCTGGAAACTTTGGTATTGTTGCTTTGTGGAGGTTGTCAGCCGGTTTAACATCACCTACAGAAACGTTGGTCGCCTTTCCACTAATTGAAATATAATTTGTTTTGTCTCCCCTTGCAACTGCATGGTGGGATCCTAAGTATAGTGGCTGCAATAATGGTTTGATGCCTTCTGCATGTGAACATGACATGTGAATAGGTTTTCAAGTCTTGATGCACACAGGTGGTTGCTGTATCGTGTCTGTGAGGCTGGTGTCTGCGGATTTGGGCCACATGCTCTTGCAGTTGGTGTAGGGATTCTGGCTGATCATCTCTTGGTTGTGGCAAAGCAGTTGTTTCTATGAATTATCCTGGAAACCTCAACATGTCACTGTACCCAGTTCTGCCAAAGAAGCATCTAGGTCCAGTTTGAAAGTGTTTCTGAGGTTAAGTAGTAAAATTAGAAGGGCCTTGGTCCACTCAATGTTGTGGCACATTAGTGCTGCCTTAAGTAAGCGATGCCATCTCTTAACCATCCTGTTACTGGCTGGGTGATAGCTCATCGTTTTGTGGTGAGTTGGGCCACAAAACTTCTTGTTGTTTTGTGGTGAGTTGGGCCACAATACTTTTGATTTGTCTGAACTGGTTGTATTCAAATTGTTATCCTCTGTCTTTCATGACATATAATGGGTGGCCAAAGTGTGACACTCAATACAACATGAATGCAAAAGCCACAGTGTCCACTGGTGCAGCTACTGGCCAGCGGGTGTAAAGATCTATCATTTCAAGTATGTTGACTGTCGGACAATGGCAATGGATCAGTGATGTCAATTTGGACATGACTGAAAAGGGCGTTGTGACCAGAAAGTTCCCTATTGGTTACTGGCATGTGGCAGTGTCTTGCTACATTGGCATTTAAGGCAACACCTCCCCCATTCATGGAGGTCATTCTGCATACCCAGCCGCAAGTAGAGATTTGTCACTAGACGTTTTGTCGATCAAATACCAGATTGGCACAAGTTTTGTAGCATATTGAAGACATCCCTTCTGAAGGAAGTTGATAGGAATGGCCATGGTTTTGACATGGTCATGTCACAGTACATCTTGACATCACTCCCTGGAATGAATAAATTGCGGATCCAATGCTAATATTCCTGCTGATAAAAGTCTGTGTTGTTCTTGACCTGATTGTTGAGCAACGGCAAGTGTGGTATAACTGATTGTGCTAGAGATTCTTCTGACCCAAGACGAACAACTGGCCACCATGTTGTCAATGTTGAAGATGTGCCAGATGTCTGTGCGGAATTGTGAGATGTGTTGCCAAGGTGAACAGTTTGTATTGTTCTGGCAAAAGTCATAAGTTAGCGATATGTGATCGGTGTAGGTAATAAAGCTTCTAGTTTCCAGGTGAGGGCTGAGGTATTTAATGGACTCATAAATGGCCAGAAGTTCTCTGTCATAGGCTATCCACAGCTTTTCTGATGGCAATAGTTTGCGCAAGAAAAACATGAGTTTGCCGTGTGTCACTACATCATTGTTGTGATGTTGCACTGATCACCATCTGGCTAGTGTCAACCAATAGTGCCAAAGGTGCAGTGGGCTCAGAGTGTGCCAGTAGTGCGGAATCTGTGATGCTCTTTCAGGTTGCTTCAAATGCCACACAAATGCTATCAGTCCACTTCATAGATGAGTTATAATTGTTCATGGGGCTGGAGAGTACTGCAATTAATGGTTCCTGTAACTCAGTAGTGTGTGGCAAGTGACAACAATAAAAATTTGACATACTAAGGAGTTGATGCAACTCCTTGGCCATAATTGGGGTGAAATCCGTAAGATGGCTTCCACCTTCTATGGCAGTGGTAGCAATCCTGCTGCTGTTATCCTATACCCTAATAAATCCACTTGGGGCTCCTGAAGACACATTTGACGGTGTTCAGGATGATGCTTTAGTGTTCCAACCACTTAAACAATTCCATTAAATGCTACCAATGTTGCTCTGCCAATGACAAAGAAACTAAAATTTCGTCCAGGTAAGTGAAAGCAGAAGTTGGGTCCTGTAGCACTGAGTCAGTGAAGCATTGCCACGTTTCAGCAGTGTTCCTGAGCCCAAAGTGATTAACAGGTCAAAAGGAGTGATGATCAGTGTCTTGGATATGTCTCATTCAGCTACAGGGATATGTATGTATGCTTTTGCACAGTCCAGGATGCAAAAAATAATTGCACCACTCAGTGCATAGTTATAGTCACGCAACAATGACACTGGGTATCTGTCCAGCATAGTTCTGGCATGCAGGACTCTGTAGTCACCACAAGGCCACCATGCACCACAGTTTTTCAGGACCAAATGTAATGATGAGGACCAGGGTCTGTTGGAAGGCCACATTACTCCTTCACAAATCATACTGTCTAACTCTGCTTTCGCAGTTTTAAGATGATCTGGAGCCAAATGTCATGATCTACAGGATGTGGGGGACCATTGATCGGCTTTGTTAGTGTACAGTGTCATGCCCTGCCTTCTTAGGCACTTGGGTTGTCATGTCAAGAGCCAGAAATCCATTCAGCAGCTCCACATATTCGCCATCCACCACTTGCGTTACTTTGCCAGTATGGATGGATGCATTCCACCAAAAACCAGATGCTGTTGCGCCTGTGGTGTTGTCAACTAGGCATGAGTACTTCATGTCCGTCAGTAATTATAATGGGTAAGGAAGTCTTCCCTGATGATAGGTTGAGCGGCATCTGCAATGGTAAAATCCTGTGCAAAGTCTCATCATAAAACCAGGTCTTGTTCCAAGCACAGAGTGCTGTACATTGTTATGACTGAATTGTTTACAGTGGTCAGACAGAATAACGTGGGTAGCCACTTCCTGTGCAACATAGCCCATGGGTAAATGGACAAATAAGATGCAGTGTCTATTAAATTTTTCCAGCTGGACCGTTGATCACTAACAGACAGGCACGGAACTCTTATTGGCAATCAGAGTAGGCGCCAACGTCCTGTTGCCTTTTGGGTAAATATATAGGGTTGTGAATGTGAGCACTTGCTCCCTGAATTTCTCGTGACAGCAGCAGATACCGTGCAGCCCAGGTTCAGTTGTGGAGGAGGTCATTGATGAACCTGCTGCACAAACACCAGCACCAGCACTATTGATTCTGGCTTCTGTCACTGCTCAGATTGCATTGAGATAGCAGTTCACCAATCTGCTGCATCAGTAGGCATACCTTGGCCACCAAGGCCTTATAATCTGCTTGTGGAACACTTGGCATCATGCTAGTGCACTGCGCAGTGATTGTGCTCACAGGAGCCAGTGTCATTGTGTCCTGGGTTTGTCTGCCATCTCTGCTAATATGGCCAAATGGCCAAGTGTGTGCCAGACTGTGACACTATAATTGCCTTGACAGGTGCTGGCAAATGGCTACTTCGTATTGTGAGCAGTAAGCTGTCCAGAACAGTTGGCATGTCTACTTTGCTTCTTAAGTGCCACAAGTACTGCGAAGGCTTGCAGTCTCCAGTATCTTCTTGAGTGATAACCTGACAGTTTCATTCTTCGACAGATTCATTCTTCCTGCACTGCTGACACTTGTCAGATCAATTCTGCCTTAAGCTGGTCATAGCAGTTAGCCTCTGTTGGCGAGGTAATTATATCTTGCGCTTCCGTGTCATACCAGCGGAAACTTGGAAGCATGTACCGAAATTCCAGAATAGAAAAAACTGTCCTCCATTTATGCAAATCACAAAACTGGATTGTGTGACCAGAAAGGTGCTATCCTTACAGCTATTCATGACACAGTGGGGTTTGTTCAGTCATTTTGAAAATCTCTTCTGTAAGCGCTCGTTAATCCAGTGATACTATGTTTGTTGTTGTTGTGGTCTTCAGTCCTGAGACTTGTTTGATGCAGCTCTCCATGCTACTCTATCCTGAGCCAGCTTCTTCATCTCCCAGTACCTACTGCAACCTACATCCTTCTGAATCTGCTTAGTGTATTCATCTCTTGGTCTCCCTCTACGATTTTTACCCTCCACACTACCCTCCAATACTAAATTGGTGATCCCTTGATGCCACAAACGTCTCTTCTCCCCAATCCTATTCAATACTTCATTAGTTATGTGATCTACCCATCTAATCTTCAGCATTCTTCTGTAGCACCACATTTCGAAAGCTTTTATTCTCTTCTTGTCCAAACTATTTATCGTCCATGTTTCACTTCCATACATGGCTATGCTCCATACAAATACTTTCAGAAATGACTTCCTGACACTTAAATCTATACTCGATGTTAACAAATTTCTCTTCTTCAGAAAACTTTCCTTGCCATTGCCAGTCTACATTTTATATCCTCTCTACTTCGACAATCATCAGTTATTTTGCTCCCCAAATAGCAAAACTCATTTCCTACTTTAAGTGTCTCATTTCCTAATCTAATTCCCTCAGCATCACCCAACTTAATTTGACTACATTCCATTATCCTCGTTTTGCTTTTGTTGATGATCATCTTATATCCTCCTTTCAAGACACTGTCCATTCCATTCATCTGCTCTTCCAAGTCCTTTGCTGTCTCTGACAGAATTACAATGTCATCGGCAAACCTCAAAGTTTTTATTTCTTCTCCATGGATTTTAATACCTACTCTGAATTTTTCTTTTGTTTCCTTTACTGCTTGCTCAATATACAGATTGAATAACATCGGGGAGAGACTACAAACCTGTCTCACTCCCTTCCCAACCACTGCTTCCCTTCCATGTTCCTCGACTCTTATTACTGCCATCTGGTTTCTGTACAAATTGTAAATAGCCTTTCGCTCCCTGTATTTTACCCCTGCCACCTTTAAAATTTGAAAAAGAGTATTCCAGTCAACATTGTCAAAAGCTTTCTCTAAGTCTACAAATGCTAGGAATGTAGGTTTGCCTTTCTTTAATCTTTCTTCTAAGATAAGTCGGAAGGTCAGTATTGCCTCATGTGTTCCAGTATTTCTACGGAATCCAAACTGATCTTCCCCAAGGTCGGCTTCTACTAGTTTTTCCATTCGTCTGTAAAGAATTCGTGTTAGTATTTTGCAGCTGTGGCTTATTAAACTGATTGTTTGGTAATTTTCACATCTGTCAACATCTGCTTTCTTTGGGATTGGAATTATTATATTCTTCTTGAAGTCTGAGGGTATTTCGCCTGTATCATACATCTTGCTCACCAGATGGTAGAGTTTTGTCAGGACTGGCTCTCCCAAGGCCGTCAGTAGTTCAATGGAATGTTGTCTACTCCCGGGGCCTTGTTTCGACTCAGGTCTTTCAGTGCTCTGTCAAACTCTTCACGCAGTATCGTATATCCCATTTCATCTTCATCTACATCCTCTTCCATTTCCATAATATTGTCCTCATGTACATCGCCCTTGTATAAACCTATATACTCCTTCCACCTTTCTGCCTTACCTTCTTTGCTTAGAACTGGGTTGCCATCTGAGCTCTTGATATTCATACACGTGGTTCTCTTCTCTCCAAAGGTCTCTTTAATTTTCCTGTAGGCAGTATCTATCTTACCCCTAGTGAGATAAGCTTCTACATCCTTACATTTGTCCTCTATCCATCCCTGTTTAGCCATTTTGCACTTCCTGTCGATCTCATTTTTGAGACGTTTGTATTCCTTTTGCCCTGCTTCATTTACTGCATTTTTGTATGTTCTCCTTTCATCAATTAAATTCAATATTTCCTCTGTTACCCAAGGATTTCTACTAGCCCTCATCTTTTTACCTACTTGATCCTCTGCTGCCTTCACTACTTCGTCCATCAAAGCTACCCATTCTTCTTCTACTGTATTTCTTTCCCCCATTCCTGTCAATTGTTCCCTTATGCTCTCCCTGAAACTCTGTACAACCACTGGTTCTTTCAGTTTAGCCAGGTCCCATCTCCTTAAATTCCCATCTTTTTGCAGTTTCTTCAGTTTTAATCTACAGGTCATAACCAATTGATTGTGATCGGAGTCCACATCTGCCCCTGGAAATGTCTTACAATTTAATACCTGGTTCCTAAATCTCTGTCTTAATATTATATAATCTATCTGATACCTTTTAGTATCTCCAGGGTTCTTCCATGTATACAACCTTCTTTCATGGTTCTTAAACCAAGTGTTAGCTATGATTAAGTTAAGCTCTGTGCAAAATTCTACCAGGCGGCTTCCTCTTTCATTTCTTAGCCCCAATCCATATTCACCTACTACGTTTCCTTCTCTCCCTTTTCCTACACTCGAATTTCAGTCACCCATGACTATTAAATTTTCATCTCCCTTCACTATCTGAATAATTTCTTTTATTTCATCATACATTTCTTCAATTTCTTCGTCATCTGCTGAGCTAGTTGGCATATAAACTTGTACTACTGTAGTAGGTGTGGGCTTCGTATCTATCTTGGCCATAATAATGGGCTCACTATGCTGTTTGTAGTAGCTTACCCGCATTCCTATTTTCCTATTCATTATTAAACCTACACCTGCATTACCCCTATTTGATTTTGTGTTTATAACCCTGTACTCACCTGACCAGAAGTCTTGTTCCTCTTGCCACCGAACTTCACTAATTCCCACCATATCTAACTTTAACTGATCCATTTCCCTTTTTAAATTTTCTAACCTACCTGCCCGATTAAGGGATCTGACATTCCACACTCCGATCCATAAAACGCCAGTTTTCTTTCTCCTGATAAGGACATCCTCTTGAGTAGTCCCCGCCCGGAGATCCGAATGGGGCACTATTTTACCTCCGGAATATTTTACCCAAGAGGACGCCATCTCCATTTAACCATACAGGAAAGCTGCATGCCCTCGGGAAAAATTGTGGCCGTAGTTTCCCCTTGCTTTCAGTCGTTCACAGTACCAACACAGCACGGCCGTTTTGGTTATTGTTACAAGGCCAGATCAGTCAATCATCCAGACTGTTGCCCTTGCAACTACTGAAAAGGCTGCTGCCCCTCTTCAGGAACCACACGTTTGTCTGGCCTGTCAACAGATACCCCTCCGTTGTGGTTGTACCTACCGTACGGCTATCTGTATCGCTGAGGCACGCAAGCCTCCCCACCAACGGCAAGGTCCATGGCTCATGGGGTGGGGGGGATGATACTATGCAGGTAAATCATATCGGTGTCACCACTTTGTCAGTACAAGTTGGGCAGACTGTCTTTCAGCCATTAGAACCTCTGTGTACTTAATACAGCTGAACTATATTACACAAAAACTCCCTCGAACAGTATTAACATTAGCGTTATTGATCACAGCCACAGAAGATGTCAGTAAATACACAGCCTGTTTGATCATTCTCAGCCTGCAATTGAAAATACCGTAACTTGCCAGGAACAAAACATCAGAGTTATCTCATAACTATGCACAAACTCATTCCAGCATGGACGATAAAAAAAAAAAGGAAGCATAATCAAAGAATAACAAAACCAAAACACACCTATATAAAACATAGTGTCTCTGGTGGCATGCATGAAATGTTTGATGGCACGATTGTTTCTAAACATGTGCACAAGACACACGATACAACACTACGTAACTGCATGATTTTGGCACAGGTGATATAGTTTGGACTTTAAGAGGTAGGGGTGTTGCTGTCATGTCATGTGATGGAACAAGCCAGTCCACATGCTTCACTAAGTATGTGAATGAGGCCTGCTGGTCACCAGAGGTGACTGGTCTACATTAATGGCTTTTTGAATTATATATCATGTAAGAACGTACTACATTACATGCTGATGAATAGCCACAAGAGAGAACTTACAAAGTGTACAGGAAAACAACAAAGAAATGATACAAATGACTAGTCACTGGTGTCAAGCCAACCAGCTGTGCATTAACCATGGTAACTAAAAATGAAAATAAAACAATGAAATCACTTGGACTGATCATGGATTAAGGATTCTCATTGGATGGTCACATCATTTATCTGTGCAGCAAACTAGCTTGTGTACTCTTTGTACTGTATAAATTATGGAACGCTGTAAGGAAATGCTTCTTACTCCACTCATATTTTTCTTTGTTCCATTTCCGTCTGCAGTATGGAATACTGCTTTTTACTCACCCAAGGAAGAGGAGTGCCCCCAGTACAGAACCTTGAGGCATGCTATACCTAATGTTATTGGTTTTGCGCCATACGTGATACTTGTTGTTTGTCGAAGTGCAAATTCTTTCCTATTAATTAGGTAAAACTTTACCAAGTCAATGGTAGATACTTGTAATTCCATGTTCTTAAATTTATCTAATAAATGTAGGGCACAGGCATGCGGGTGCCTACATGTATGCATTTGTACTCGAGAAAGGATTTATTCTGAAAGCTAATAAGTTCTCGTTATGTTTTGTGTTTGCCTGTAGATGACTTGATGTTTCTGCTATTTGGTGAGTGGTCTCCTTTACTCTTAAATTATTTACATTCTACCAGAACTTTCATGCTATGTTTATAGCTTTTCTTTTATCATAAAAGAGATCAAACTGGAATTTTTATTTGCTGCCCTTTTCCTTAAATCACTATTTTTAATCGTTTCAGAAAGACACTATTTTTGATTATATTATTGACTGTTGCATGTAGAAGTTCACAAATACATTTTACACATTTTTGAGATGTTGATGCTTAGCTCATCTTGTCTCATGGAGACATAATATTTTAGTGTATGAATAAATTTGCTTATCAGTATTAAAAAAATTACAGAGAACTACCAGGAAACTTCTTGTCGCTGATTGAGAGAGAATCTCAAAACCAGAGTCAGCATTAATTGTTATAAGCTAATGAAGGATGGAAAGGAAAGGTAGCAGAAAATGCAAAGGGCGATAGGAATTCTTTGGAACTTCAGGGTAGAGAGACTCTGATATGACTGAAGTGTGGGGTATAGGGGAGTCAGTTAATTCCTTTATCTCTGTTCAGGTTAATTTGTGCTCATGTCCTTCACACAGTAACACTGCAGAAAATTCTTTCCACTGTGTAATCTATTGTCTGTTGACATGTTTTCTCTTCCCAGATTTCTCTCTCTTATCTAATGAGAAAATATGACGGTAATCATGTAGGTTGAAGTTATTTTTTACTTTTTTAAAAATTTATTTCTGATCTTCATATTTAATTCAGAAATATTTTATTTATTATACACAGTACACTGACATTAAATCTATGAGTCATTAATAAAGAAAACGTTTTGACAGCTTCAGGGGAAATGAGGAAGAGCATACTTTAACAAAAGAAAAGAAACTTGGTAGATCAGATGGGGTCCCTGTCATTCTGGTGTCTGACTGAACTACCCTCCTTTTCAAACTTCTCACACCTATTCCTCTTTCCTCCCTGATGAAAGAACTGACAGTTCCAAAAGCAAGATATAGATTTTCTCTTCTTAAATGTTTCTATCAGCAGTACTGGAATTTTGCATTTGAAGGTAACTACTATTTTTTTATTATTATTGTTATGGTTTTCTTACATGTACAGAAATAATAGTGGGTTCATGGCGATCCTGTCAGGACTGATATGCCAGCCAATTACTTATTGGCTTGAAAAATACCATATTCAGTTATTAATACTCATTGTTACCTACAAGGTGTAATTGAACAGTAAAAGATATCGCCAAGGGTGTGATTCAACACTTGAAAAGATATAGGATGACAATATTCTATTGGAAAAACTAAAGAAGAGTTCCCTTCTACTTTAGTTCATTTATGCCTTTTTTTTTTTTGGGAAGCAAATAAGATTTCACAATGAAATAACTTTTAGGATTGCTCAACTGAACCCATGCTGCAATGAATCGAAGATGTAGTAACCCTTGCTTTAGCAGTAAATGATTTAATATTGTGGGAAGTCATTTTCTTACTTTCAATGCTATATACAATTTTTGTAGATTGCTGGAATTATATTTTTCTATAAACGTTTTAGTATGCATTGATAATGATACTACTTAATAGATAAAACTAACAGTCTATGGCTGACATGATGTAATTACATAAGATTACTTGACATTCAACTCTACTGCTGCTTTATTTTCTGGCACTTCCTCAGATTTTAGTATTTTCAGTGAAAATATTGTTGAGAAATGTCAGTCTGCCAACATATCTCTTATTACAAATACTGTGCTTTAAGATTAGTTCTTTTGTGAAGACCAAGCATCTTACTGTTTTTAGGGGTACAATAACTGGACAAATGGACTGTATGGTTATTCATGGGACATGATGGTTCATTCATGGGATACTATCATGATAGCTCTCAGAATAGTGGACAATACATCAGGAAAAGAGCATTTCTTAGACCCTGAGGTACAGTTCATAAGCTTTGTTCTTTATCGTAATAACACTGGAGTTATGCTTTATTCTTTTTTGCATTGAATATCAAATTGTTGCAGGCTTGGGTTCAGACCGACCGCTGGGCTAAACATGCTGATATGGTGGTACAGTATGCTCACTGTCTTAAACGGAATATTCTGAGCTACAAAAACAGTCATGTTCCAGGCACTGAGATTGACAAGTATATAACAGGAGACAACATATCAATATATGTGGATGTGTGGTGCTCTCTAAATGGCCGCTTCCAGCAACGCATGTTTGATCCCAATGTAGACATACTGAGAGTGGAATGGTCTCCATTTGAGAAACCATCATGGTTAATGCCTCTCCTAACTGAATTCAGCTCATGGAGGCAAAGAATAATGGAAATGGAAAAAGAAGTGTATTCATGGTCTGATTATAGTGATGCATTGTTTGTTGCAGATTTCCCAGGTAAAGAAAAATTTAGTTGAATTGAATTTAAGAAAGATCATAATGTTTGAGGGAAATAACTGTGTCACTTTCGTAATTGGGATGGTATTATTAATAATTGGAATGTATTTGTATTCTGACCAGAATTTCCAACTGGTATACAATAAAATTAAACATTTAAAAAAATTCTGCTTAACGAATCAGATACAGGCTCACAAACAAAAAATGACATAAACACTAGAGCTTCCAGAAAAAGATTTCCTTCACCTGCTGAAAGAAAGGAAAGGACTGAAGGAATGACATGAATCAGGTTTCGATTAGGAATGTTGGGTAGGACCCTGAATGAATGGAGTCAACACAATATAGGACCAGAGGGGAATTGGTAATGAAACGCTAGCAATAGATCAGATTTGTTGAAAGATAAGTAAAACAGTAATATGTTAAAGAATATAAAGACATACAAGCACAAGCCACTGATAAAGCAATACAATATAGCAGGCAGTTATGACTAGCAGATTCACAAAAGTCATAAATAAGGCGTTATTTGGCATAAAAGCTAAACATCTGCTTGAAAAAAAAAAAAAAAAAAAAACATGCAGTATGTACTAGTGTCACATTTCCCAAAACAATTCCATTGTTGCCATACATTCATCTCTATCTTGTCGTAAAAGAGCAAACGTAGAGTTACATTGAAATGATTAACCCTTTAGAGCTGAATTTTTTTTTGGAGGAAGGAAAATTTTTCCTTGGGTGATAATGCTCTTAGGTGATTTTGTAATGATTTTAGATGCAATATTTATGCAAAAATATGTACCCATTTTCAAAACATACTTTGTTCACTTGGCTTCATTTGAAGAACTAAAATAACTAATTACAAAATATTCTGTATTGTAATAAACAGTAAAATGATCATTGAGTATTTGCCAAGCAAAAGAACAATATTCAATTACACCTTGGGATGTAATGAAGCAACCACATCTGTGTATTCTGGTTGTCATGAGCTGCTGTGCATTGCTACAGTGACTTGCTGATACTCAGGTTTCAGTTAGGTAAAATGCTTCTTTTGCAGGTAAGACACAGTAAATTTTAATGTACACAACTGTTGCCAGAGTGTCTGAAAGGGTTAAAACACAGTTAAACAGAACTGTATCCGCAGCTGACAAAGTGGATATCATTTCTGCTGTGTTTGCACAACAGTACTCTAATGTCAAAACCTCAATGATCACATTATTCAGATTTTGGCGTGGGCTGTTCCCTCCTGCTGTGTTCTAATTGGTTCGTTGATACTCAACATATATTCATACTTTCAGAAGGAGAGAACATTGACAACACAATAACTTCTCTTTTGGTAAATATGGTTGCACATGAATGAAGAGTTTTATAGACAAATGGCCTTGGTTGAAAGGGGTAGTTGGGGGAGGGGGGATAAAACAAATACCTCTATATTTTAAAATCAATATTATTCAGTGTTAGCTGTGGTTTACTTCCCTTGTGAGATGAAATTTCAGTGCAAATGTGAATGAAAACCTCATCATTTTCCCATTGTTTTTGTGGATATTCAGTTGCGTCCTTGGAGATTTTCTTGTCCTCCGTACATCTAATCGAAATAACATGAAATCCAGGATGAAATACTGATGATATTATGAAAAGGATGGATTGCTACTCACCATATGGTGGAGGTATTGAGTCGCAGACAGTTGCAACAGAAAGACTGCTAAACAAATAAGCTTTTGGCCAAAAGTTCTTCTACAGTAGACAACTCGCACACATATTCAAGCAAACACAACTCACACAAACACGACCATTGTCTCAAGCTTTTGGCCAAAATATCTTATGCAGTAGACAGTGTGCTCACACATTCGTGCAAACACAACTCTCATACACATTACCAGTCTCTAGCTGCTGAGGCCAGATTGTGAGCTACTGTGCATGGTGAGGGAAATAGTCTGCCTGGTGGTGTTAAGGAGTAGGCTGGGGTGGGGAGAGGGAAGGATGGTAGATGAGGGGTAACAGACGGTAAAGTGCTGCTTGTGGGAGCATACGAGGACGATGTGGGAATAGGGTAGGTCAGCTACATGCAGCAGGGGGGTCAGATGGAGAGCAGAGGGGGGGGGGGGGGGGGGGGGGGACAGAAAAGGAGAGAAGTGAAAAGACAATGGGTGTGTAGGTGGAATAGGAGGATGTGTAGTGCTGGAATGGGAACTGGAAAGGGGATGAAGGACAGTGACTAACAAAGGTTGAGGCCAGGGGGTTACAGGAATGTTGGATATATTGCAGGGATAGTTCCCATCTGTACAATTCCGAAAAGCTGGTGTTGGTAGGAAAGATGCAGATGGCACAGGCTGTGAAGCAGTCATTGAAGTGAAGAATGTTGTATTGGGCAGCTTACTCAGCAACTTGGTAGTCCAGCTGTTTCTTGGCCACATGTTGTCAGTGCCAATACATGTGGACAGACAGCTTGTTGGTTGTCATGCCCTGTAGAATGCAGCATAGTGGTTGCAACTTAGCTTGTAGATCACATGACTGCTTTTACAGGAAGCTCTGCCTTTCATGGGATAGGTGATGCTTGTGACCGGACTGGAGTAGCTGGTGGTGGGAGGACATCTGTATCTATTACAAGTATGTCCACTATATGGGGAGTAGCAATCTATCCTTTTATAATATTGTCATACATCTAATTCACATTTTTATGAACAAATTTGATATCACCTACAATGTTTATAGAGCAACATTGTACAAGTAGAACATATTATTATTATTATTATTATTATTATTATTATTATTATATGTTTCCTAAGCTAGTATCAATATGTACAAGGCTTCTGATGGCTGTTTCTGCAGCAAAACACAGAATAACAGCGATGCCCATTGAAATTACAGCACTGAGTATAGTTAATAAGAGTATAGCGAATAACGTAATTTTATTTTGGGTGCATAAACAGTATAGAAGGAAGAGTATATTATTAAATTTGTAGGTGATTTATGATTATATAGGATGCTAAATCTAGTACACAGAGATGCCACGTAAGCAGCAATGATGGCTCTAACACACCTGGGCAGTGAATCAAAATGAGCTTGGGTTGATATATGATTATGTCATTCCATGCTGCTTCAGCTTGATACGAGAATTTGTGTGTGCAAATGGTTGAATGTTTTCCCTCAGATGTTTATGGTGGTCGTCTGGTTAGAGTAGTCAACACCCTCTGTATCATAGTAGGTCAGGACAGTGCAGGGATCTTTTGTTCTTGCATTATCTTGTTGAAAGACCTCAAAGATAGCCACTGGTCTTTAAACATCAGAAATATTAATCCTGCATTCCGAGTTAATGGAAAGGCAAACTGGAGTTATTCATGTTGGCACTCCAAACCATAAAACCAGTTGCTGGTCCTGTCTGATGATGACAAATGTGGCAATGTGTGATTTTGTCCAGAGCCCACACACACACACACACACACACACACACACACACACACACCTATCATGATGATGTATGCAGAACTGGGATTTGTCTGAAAAGATGTCACAGAGCCAATCCTCTGTCTGGTGTGGCCACTGGGAACACTACTGTTGGCACACTTCTTTCTGCTGCCACATCAGTGGAAGCCATGACAATGGTGCCCATGCTGACAGTCTGAGATGATCCATACGTTGCTGCACTGTCCCTATAATGGGATCCTGACAGATGCAAGCAGCAATATCAGAGAACAATAAACTACAATCCCATTAGGCCACAGTCCTGCTGCTGTTACAATCACATATGTACTAGTAGATGTTTCTCCTTGCTACTCAAGGCATATCTTTATCTTCTCACAAACAGCCAACATTCAAATGTGATTTATAAATGAGAAACTGCTACATAAACTTTCCTTTTGTACAGAATATAGATGATGTTACTCCCACCTACTCTTAAGTGGTTGTGCTGAAATGCTGATTGTTTGGATATCCAAGCATGTATTACCATCATGCCAGATTGACATTTGTTGCATGTTTGGATTTTAATTTAATTTGAAGAATGCATATTGTCCAGAATGTGACACTGTAAAGCCAAATGATGTGCAAACAACTTTGACACCAGTTATGTGGCTGATGGCAACTGTATAATATTTCCTACCATTTGTGTCACTTCTCTGTGAGCATTACTAACCCAGGAAATACTAATTCCCAATGGTGATGATTTGTTCATCATATATACCTGAGTTATGGGGACCTTTTGGTTCTGTTACATAATGAAATGTTTTGTTATGCTATAGAAAGTGTTCTAGTGTTTTTGTCATTTGTCTTGAACTTGTGTTCATGAAGCATGCTTTTATGGTGTAAGTACACAGCAGACTGTTTGACTGTTTTATTTTTACAGGTCTTTACCTTGAAAATTTTATAGCAAAGGATTTATCAAATGTGACACTTACAATATTAGAGGGAGAAGTCTTTGTGAATGTCACCACGGAACGGAAAAACATATCAACAAGCCACTTCCTAACTCGGGGGCAAGCAATTCGGATTCCAGTTGGTGTTTTCCATAAAGTGCTTGTGGTATCTTCTACACCTGCTTGCTACATGTACACATATACGAATTACACAAAACAATTGCTTGAAGAAGCTGACCAATCAGAAAATGTAGAGATGCCAAACCCAAATAATGATTTCTTTTCAGACTTAAAATCCCAGATAAAAACTTTTTTGACAGCCTTAGGTATGATTTTTAATGCTATTCTGAGTTTACTGTTCTCTGTCCCAATGCCT
Source organism: Schistocerca gregaria (assembly GCF_023897955.1). Taxonomy (NCBI): domain Eukaryota; kingdom Metazoa; phylum Arthropoda; class Insecta; order Orthoptera; family Acrididae; genus Schistocerca; species Schistocerca gregaria. The sequence goes on along the minus strand of NC_064921.1, from coordinate 380,820,258 downwards.
AGACGTGTTAAAGTAGCATAAAATTTGTTGTGGACAAGATACATCTTTCAGTTTTTTCTAATATGTGACTACATTATTTTGGAATTGACTTATTTACAGAAAACTAGAAAAGTGCCAGAAAATTATTATTCAGGTACTAATTAGAAATAATGATAACTTCAGATATAAGTAAGAAAAAGAAAAATGCTTTACCCATAGAAATTATCGGAGATTCCATGTTAGTCAATAACTGTAGTGTACGTCTCATACTCTGCAGAATTCTCTAGTTTTCGCTTCAGAAAAAAAGTATGCCCTGTGTTAGCTATTTTTCATTCCCCAATTTTTGGTTCTATATTAATATAATTTCACACCTGTTTATCTTTTATGGTGTTTTCAGTTCGTTTCTGATCATCTTAGTTTATTTTCAATCTAAACTCATAAATAAGGATGTGGTAAACATTGTCTAGTTAGTATAGTAGGCACATGTGAGAAAATAAGTGGGAGATAGTGACATATAAATTACATATTTGATTTATCATTTCAGTGTCATCTGATGAAAATGGTAAAATCTGTAATGGAAGGGTGTAACAAAAATTAAGAAATGTAACTCTTATCCATCATACTGTAAAAATAGCAAGAAAATATCTGTGTTAATTCAGTATTGTAAGGTACAGTTCAGCTGGGCAGGTTGTGTTCCGTGCCTAAATAGCTCAGTCATAAAGTGTGTTGCCCATTAAAGACAAGGTTCCAGGTCTGAATCCCCATCTAACACACAGTTTCAGTCAGTATATCACACACACACACACACACACACACACACACACACAAGGTGTAATGGGTATAAGAGCAGATATTTCTATTGGTGATTGATATGGTGTTTTGAACAACATTACATCATCTTTTATGTCCCTTGTAGACCAATACTTATAGCTACTGTAAGTCATTTGATATTTTAGGTTTGTAAAACCTAAAAATTGGGTAGAAATTCCAAGTACCTGTGGCAAGAGCAAGCCATTATGCTTATTTTCCCCTTGGCAGAAGATCAGGTGTTGAAGTGCGGATGTGTGGAGGCCAAATAGTTAGTTAATATGGATAGGAGTAGTCCATTTAGTGATGCAGTTACAACTGTGAAGAAAACATCAGGTCACCAAATTTGTGATGTGTTTTTGGGAAAACTGTTTGATGCAGGGGAAAAACAACCAATACAATGATGTGTATACATATTAAAGTACCACGTATACAATATCTGCACCTATACCCATTACACACTGTATATAAATTTCACACTACAAATTATCACATGCATGTTTATGTGTGTAAAAATACATGTAAAGGGTGACTGAAAACTGCATGTTGGTGATGATTTCTAAAAGCAAAGAATATTTGTAACTGGACAGAGAACTTTGACAGTGGCCAAGCCACCAAATATGCTTGTCATAATAGTACTATGACCAAAGTCTAGATGTTTTCTACAGAAGTAAGCTACCCTAGTCATTTATACACTGTAACTTGGAATCCAAACTGTGAGGAACTCCTGGCAAACTACACTTGCAAAATAAGTGTGGCTACTGATGAAAGGCACACAAAAACTTCTTAGCATCAGAATTTCAACAAGAAACCTAATCTCTCTCCATGTGTTACATGAAAAATACTGTGTTGTCACAGTTCGGGACTATTTGGTGCTAACATCACTTTCAAAATTCAATTGTTTATCTCTTGTGTGTAGTTTAATACAAAGCAAAGAACGCTGAAACTAAAGCTCATCTTCCAGCTGATTGTCGTATTTTATATTTGAAGTGCAAACAGTACAAAGGGAGACTTTAAAAATGTGCAATTAATGACAAGCAAGGAACATGTCAGGTGTTTTCACTTATGGATATTCCTTTAATTCTGGTAACAGAAGTCTGGTATACTCTAATAGCACTTTGTGTAAATCATTTTGTGATTTGCTATTATTGTTCAGAAAGTGGTTGACAATACCCCACAACATGGGCGTGCTGGTTGGCATCCAAGAAGAATTTTGAGTATGAGTCTGAAGACAAAAAATGTGTAAGATATGTATCACAATAAATGTGAAGTATGGCATATAAGATGGGCTTTCAAACCAAATTTCAAATGTGTTTAATTTAATATCACATCGTGACACAAAGCGTAATTTTGTAGATTTACTATTGCCTTTGTATTAAATCTTAGGCACGCAGATGAAAAGAGGCACATCTTCAAAGGCATGTGCTGCTATTTTGCAGAGTCCACATTTGTATCATGTTGGAAGACTTTAGGTTATGAAGTTTTTTTTTTCCTTTTTTTTTTTCTCTCTCCACCTCAGCCCTCTGGGCTCTCACAAGCAGCATTTTACTGTCTCTCACCCCTACTCTACTATTCCTCCCCCTTCCTGCCCCAGCCTCCTCCTTGCCCCCACTACCCAGATTGCTTCCCCCGTAACATGCTGCCACTCACAATCTGGTCTCGGCAGCCAGAGACTGTGGTCGTGCATATGTGAGTGAGTGTGTGTGAGTGCTGTGTGTTGTCTAATTCTGATGAGAGTCTTTTTGGCCAAAAGCTTATTTGTTTGACTGTCTTTTTGTTGTGCACCTGTACAAATTGGCATCTCTGCTGTATGTTGAGTAGTAGTTGATCCTTTTCAAAATACCATCCTGGTTTTTCCTTTTTGTGTGTCTGGCAGCCCTGTTCTCATTGCTGTTTCCTCAGAAATTAACACATAAGCATTTCATTGTTTTTATTTTATATATTTCTAAGATATGCTATCAATTTGCATGTTCTGAATTTAAAATGTAAGCATGGTTAATGAAATTTCCACGTTGTTGCACTCAAAAGATATTTTGACTTACATTATTCAAAAACTGTGCATTAACCCTCTGTTACACAGTGTGAATATAATTTATTTCAGATCTCGGAGTCATTCAAACATTGATGTTTCTAAAGAAGTCAGGATTTTTTTATTTTGAAAGCTATTTAACTATGCATACATTTATATCTTTTTTCAGTTAAAAAAAAAACAAAGTTGATACAGATTGTCATGTGGCTAACATATTGCATTCACAGTTAAATGTTATATTGAGTACCCCAATATTAAAAATCATGGTAACTTGATTTAAGTTAATATGGTATGTAATACACAGTTAAATTGCACACCATCACAGTTAAATTATCATCCAAAACCAATCGATAGAAATTTTAATGTGCATCTGAAATTGTGTAATATATACTACACTGAGACCTCGTGCTGTTGCTGTGTGTCACCATGGTAAATATTACTATGCTTAATCTAAGTTTCATTTTAAGGATATGGAATCATTTTGTCACATACATGTGTAGCAATTTTTTACTTTCATAGCTGCATGTGGTTTTACTATGGACAAATGCCCATATCATGGAATCTGTCGTCTATCAAATTTTCATGTCATTCCTTTGGTGGTAATGACTGTTATCTATGACAGCTCAGCTCTGTATGTGAAGCCCAGCATTAAAATGAAGTGATGTGCCCCACATCCATGAGGCTCTCGTCAGTACAGATCCATGCAATGAAGAGTTCATATAATTTAATGAAAACTTCCTAGTTATGTGCCAAATGATGTTTATAAAGTCATACTGTGTATGTATTTTACTTTTACTTTTATAACTACTATTTTGTATTAGGTGATTATTACTTTGACAATGAGCTGCATTGTTTAAACATTGTAATTATGTTCCAGCTGTGTTATTAGCATATTGGTTCATACGTTTCATTGTTATTTCTATAAATACTATTTTTTGTAAATTATTTCTAATAATGGTATTTATATTCATAAATCTTTTTAACTATTTACACAAAAATATTATTTTTATTACTATATTTTTTCTGAAAATTTTAACTCTGGAATGTACTGTACTGTTGTGTCTTCAGAGTTATGGCATTACTGCAGAATATACACTTTTTTAATATAAATCACTTTGTAAGTTTGGTGCTGATTTTTGTGATTATACAGTACACAAAATATTTCTTTGTTCTTTAATCATCTGCCTCCACTGACTGTCATGATCACTTCTTAACAACATTTACTTATTTATCTGATGTGATAAGAAAACCAATGGTTTGGTATAATATTTGTGTGTTACATTAGGGTTTTTTGCCACACTACATCTGAATCTGCTTTTTATTTTTAATTAGAAATATTAAAGTTTAAATTTGGGTACAAGTGAGAATATGAGATTTCCAATGTCCTTGAAGAGATCTGTGCAAAATACTTTGTTGTCAGAAATACTTTGTTGTCAGCAGTACAGTACTCTTACCTATGCAGTTTGCCTGGTGTGAGGGGTTGTGCTAGGTGGAGTGAGAGAAGGGGAAAGGAAGTGGAAAGTGGGATGGAGTGTTCGGTAATGGTGGCTGACACCTTGAAGGGAGGCAGCAGGCAACAGATACACATTAGCCAACATGACCTTATTGTGCAGCTAAAAGCAGAGGAAACTACAGCGATGATTCCCCACCCAGAGATGAGGTGGTTTGCATGCCTCAACAATACAGGTAATGGTACTACAAGTGCTACCACAACTGAGGGATTTGTGGAGATGTGTGTTTCCTGAAGAGGGTCAGCATCCATTTCAGTAGTTGCAGGGGTAACAGTCTGGATGATTGACTGGCCTGGCCTTGTGACATTAGCCAACATGGCCTTATTGTGCAGCTGAAAGCAGGGGAAACTACAGCCATGATTCCCCACCCACACTCCAGGGTATGAATCTCTACTGTACAGCTTAATAGTGATGGCATCCTCTTGGGTAAAATATTCAGGCTCTAAAATAGTCTTCCATTCTCATCTCTGGGCAGGGACTACTCGGGACGGGGGAGGGGGAACACTGGCCTTCTACAGGCCAGAGTGAGAAATATTAGCTCTCGTAGTCAGGTCAGTAGGCTAGAGAACTTAGAAAGGACAGTGTATAGGCTGACATTAGATATAGTGAGAATTAGTGAACAGCATAGTGAATTCACTATCCTAACCAAAATAACCAAGGAAAGAGAAAGAGAATTAAAGTTCAGGGAGAAGAAATAAAAACTTTGAATTTTGTCAACAATATTGTAATTATGTCAAGAGACAGCAAAGGACTTGGAATAGTGATTGAATAGAATGAATGTTTTGAGAAGAGATTGTAAGATGAACATCAACAAAAATAAAACAAATACAATGGAATGTAGTCAATTTAAATCAGGCAGGGTCTAATGGTTTTGGCGACAAGAGAAGCAGTGCAAAGCTCGATTGCGAACCTCACACTTCTCTTACTACAGTTGACTTGCTTGAAATGTTTAGCCACCTCTTCTCTGGATATGCAGCTGCATCGATCTCCATAACTTCTTCTCCGAAGAAGTAATGCAGGTTACAGGAATCAAAAAATTACTATCTCTCTCACTTGAAATAACTCGGTACTCTCAAACTTTCAGTTCAGCCCAGGTATATTTTCAAGCGCAGGTATATATTCATTTTCAGAATTTTTATATATGCGTGTTCGAGGTGGCAGAAGGTCGAGTGGTTCCAGAATTTATGTGGAAATTCTCGAACCACTACATATCCCCCTCCTTAGATCAAACATGCAATATTTAATACATAATTAGCATGTACATTAATATCACATATGATAACACTTCATTTTTCAACAATACATCTTTTTCTATAAATAATCATAAATACTCTTGTTCTTATTGCTTCGTCATTACTTTGTTCCATTCTCCTACAATTATAAAATGTGAACCTTTCAATCAATTTGGAGTTAGCTCTTTCAATATCCAGAAATTGAGAGGACCCAAATTTTTGTTTTCTCTTTTTCCAATCGTAAATTCCAGGTGTCATGGACCCTTGAATATTCTGATTCTCTGTACTACCTCTTTAGTACATAATGGCCTCATTACTTATAGTAGTCTGTAGTCTGGAGGAACTCTGGGCAAAATAAAAGCATTCCTATTGACACCCAGAAAACATAATAATGCTAGTGAAATATAGAATTCAAATGTATCAGAATAATTCCTAGAAAATATGTGACTTCTTTCACAATACTGTCCTTTTCCCCTTGGATCAGCATCTATACATTACATGTGGGTTGACCCTATGAGTGCCCCTCCTCCTTCCATTTCAGTAGGTATGCCTCTTTAAATTCCTATTCTCCTATGGACAGGTCAATCCACTTCTTGGTGCCCTTGTCCACACAGTATAGGTCAGCCTTTCTCAGGTCTGCCTAACTGCCCTTTATATCCAATAAATGCTGGGTGCGCCCTCCTTATCCTTTATGAGTAGGCCTCTAGGTTCATTACACGAGTATACATCTTTATGTACAGTATAATTAAATATCCTCTGATTGCACTTGCTTTTTAATACTTCATTTAGTACCCTAGAGTCCTCCTCTACTTTTCAACTTTTAATCATGACTATATACTCTGTTCAATATATTGTACTCAAGCTATAAGAGTCTCACTATCATCCTACAATTCAAATTCATCAGAATATTTGTCAGACTGAATCCTCTTAACAATTATCACAAACCATTCGTCTCTGGCTTATGCTCTTCTTAATTACTCACACTTCCTACTTAGGTATACTCGATGTAAAATTAGCATAGTTCTTCTATACTTATGCACATAGGTAATATGAAATGATTATAGGCAGACACACATGTATGTGCTATGTAGAACTGTTACTGTAAATAATAATGTGTGCATCCTTTCCCAATGTACACATTCCTTTCCCCCTAAAACGCTTGATAGTTTTCGTCTTTCGATGTGTAAGATCATTGTTTGTGTAATCGTATTTTTTGTGTGTTTGCGTAAGTGTGTTTGTGTAGCCTGATTCTTCAGCATACTAATATAAAGTAAGTTGTAGGTTATTGGAAACCACGGAAAATGAGAAGGACTTCTGCGATAGAAGTAGTTGAATATGGAAAGTAGGTAGGTACTCAAACGAGAAGTAAGAAAGGAAAAAGTAGAAATGGTTGCTAAGATCGAAGAAGTGAAAGAAGATAGCCCCAAAGACAGGAAACCCTTCCCACCCAACTTCCCCAGGATCCCTACTTTACCGGTACTTGAGTGAGAAGCCGGAGTAGGCATGTTGTTAAACATCTCCTACAGAACGGACATTCTTATCTTCGCCTTTGAAGTCCTCAAAGAAAATCTTAGCAACCCCTATGGAATGGCAAATGGTGAAGATTCAGTCACACTTGTTTACGAGGGTTTTGAAAGGTGTGATGTGTATTCTGTGTTAGCCATGAGTTATTTTTAGTGTAAATCATGCTTCAATATATAATACCCACCCCATCCAAAACCAATACAAACCCTCCCATCTACATCACATTTCATAAAAGGTATAAAATGTTCTATACTAAATGGAAAATTTTACACTACAATAAAATAGTTGTTTAGTCATTAAGCTTATACTATAGTTTTATACACACATAAAAGATTATGTTCAGTTCATGCCTATATATCATTCTGTTTGAATAATACCATCATATTATGTTTTCCACTAATACTATATACTATTCATTGCATTTCATGTTTAGAGTTCACTGTTTATCCATGATTCTCTTAAGTCTATTACATTTTAGTCATATTTAGGTACTAACATTATAGGATAGTTTAAGAATTCAAGAATTGATTACAGAATAGTTTTTAAGATTTGAAGGGAATTTGGTGCAGGAAAAATAGTACAGAGGAAACACCGAAAACAACTAGGGGTCCAACAGTCATAACTCTGCCCGTTAACACAGAACGTTAACCCTGTCCTTGGGACAACAGATGTGACTCTGCCAGGATCCCATGGATCTGACATTTAACCTCACTCGATTACCTACAGACCAATACTTCTCGTTAAATTTTGTGTAAAGCCTCCCCTCAACAAAACAATTACCACTTTACTCGGTAACACAACATTAGGTAAAGTTATTCTATTTTCTACTCTATCATGGATAAGTTTGAATTCTTCGCATAAGTCATCTATAACATTGCTGTCATCATTAAGTTTGGAAAAAGCACTAGTCGACACATTTCCAGAGATTATCCTCTTACTATGTCTGAAGTTGCTAGTTTCTCTTTAACATTTTGTTCCATGTCATTTACTTGATTGCTGATGCCTGCAATTTGCAATTGGACCACAGGTATTTATTTATCCTGTTTGCCCAAGATCCTAATTTTTCACTAAATTCAGATTCTGAATTATTAAATTTGTCTTCAATATCAAATTCTAACTTCTTGGTTAAATCCTGGAATCGGTTACTCTGTGTCTGACTAAAGTCAGTGAACAGTTAGTCTACGTGAACGTTCAGAGAACTCGTTAATTCTTTTCCTAAATCTACTTTCAAATTTTCTACTTTATGGTTTAGAGTGTCAAATTCATTCCTTAGTAAACCTATATTTGTAGCTTGCTCATTTAGGACTTTATTTTGATTATTTAAACTAGAAAATACCACAGTTATTTCTTTTCTTAGGGTCTCATTTAGTTCCTTACTTAAAGAAGCCCCCTGGTTGTCTATTTCATTATTTACTTGAGTATTCACTGTGTCTAATTTAAGTCTTTGAGCATTTAGAGTTGTATTTAGTTCCTTTCTTAAAGAAGTACTTTGAACAGTAAATTCTTTACTTTGTGCATCTAATCTAGAATTTAATTGTAAACACTGAGCTTCTAAATTTTTACTTAAAGTAGTGATTTGGACGTTTTGAGCTTTGATTAAATTCACTACTTCAGACCAGTTCGACATTTCCCTACCCACTGTCATGGCCATGGCTGGTTCTGATATTTCCCCAGGTTTTTGAGTATTATCCCTTACTTTTAGGTTGAGCTATCATTAAAAAAATTCACCTCTGAGTATAATAACTATACTAATAGTCTGTTATTGAACAGTGTCCTTAACCTCACACTCAAATAATTGCCTTTTGCTCACCCTAGAGTTTTAGGCTGCATCAGTGAGCAGGTGTGGATCAGTGAGCAGGTGAGGAATCAGCACCGGTGAACAGCATGGGCACTAGCAGCGTCAAAGATTGGTTTCAGCTTCGGTGTTAGTTAACGGATTTGTAGTCAGCACTGGTGAGCAGCAGCTGGCGTCACTGGTGTCAGTTGCTGGTTACAGGGTCCATGCCCCCGTGATGTGTGTGAGGGCTGCATAAACTCCACACTGGATCTTCATTGTCGAATAGATCTCATTGTAACTCTTCTTAGTTTAAACTGTTGAGATTTTCCTTGCATTTTTTCTTGTATGGCATTTATTAATTTTCACCCCTTTTTACTGTTTATTCAGAATCCAACTCTGCGAAACAATTTTCCTGTCTTGTTACCATTAGTTGCTATGGCAACTCAGAATATCTTTTTACCTTGATTTCATTTAAAAATTCCTCTTCCTTCGAGTCCTGATCATGTCAGTCACGACGCTCTAACGTGACAGTTTGGGCGACAGAATTTGTAAAGTCAGAATGCCTTCCTTGTTGAATAAGTAGGTAATTCATGATGTATTTATACACCATAAAATTCTCTTCTTAGATATAAATGTCTCCATCTTGTTGTATTTCACTCATACTTTGAGCTTTAGAAACACTCTTAATTAACATTTACAAACAAGTTTGGTTTTAGAACCACTCAGAAATTCAAAAACAGGTCTTGCTTCTAGCAAGTCTAACACCAAGACTAAGTAAGAGTCTCTAGACACATCGTGTTTCAATGGTCTATAACAATTATAGTTTTTCGACCACCAAGGAATAGTACGTAGTTACTCCTTGTGCATCCTCCATATGGGTTCTATGGCGTGGGCAGCAAACACTTGTCAGCATCACTCATCTGACGCAACTCTTGTCTTCCCACAATAAACGTCCATCCTGCACACACAGACTTTTGTTCCACAGTAAATAGGCTCTCTTTCTCTCTCATACTTATCTTTAAAACATCATGTGTTCGAGGCGGCAGAAGGTCAAGTGGTTCCAGAATTTATGTGGAAATTCTCGAATCACTACAAGTGCTTAGGAAATTAGATTAGGAAGAGAGGCACTAAAAATTGGGCAGCAAAATAACAAATAATGGCTGAAGTAGAGAAGATGTAAAATGCAGCCTGCCTAGAGCAAGAAAAGCATTTCTGACTAAAAGGAATTTGTCAACATCTAATATAAATCAGGAAGTGTTTTCTGAAGCTATTCATATGGAGTGTAGCCTTCTATGGATGTGAAAGTAAACAATAAGCAATTATGACAAGAAAAGAATGAAAGCTTTTGCAATGTGGTGCTACAGAACAGTTCTGAAAATTAGATTGGTTGATCATGTAACTAATGAAAAGTTACTGGAAAGAACTGGAGAGAAAGGAGATTTGGTGCACAACGTGACTAAAAGTAGGTATTACCTGATAGAACATGTTCTGAGAACTCAAAGGATCACCAATTTAGTACTGGAGGCAAGTGTGGGAGGTAAAAATTGCCTGGGAGACCAAGAGATGACTGTGGTAATTAGGTTCAAAAGAACATAGGTTGCAGTAGATGAGGAGGGTTGCTCAGGACATAGTAGGTGGGAGGGCTGCATCAAAACGGTACTAAAGACCACAACAACCACTCCATAATCTTCGAAATTCATATTGCTGTCCATGCCACTGTCTGTTTTTGTAACATAAAAGTAGTGATAAATGAAGATGATGCCTAAGGTTATATGAGATTAGAGATGTGAGTGGTGTCTGTTCTGTCGAACATGGCTGAGAGAGCAAACACCTTTCATAATGAAACAACTGGGACATATGCATGAACAAGTGGGGTGAAAGGAAACAGGATGGGAAAGAGGTAGGAAAGAAATAATGAATTCCAACCACACAAGGCACTGCAACAGTGAGAGTTGAAAATTTGTGCAAGACCAGGACTGCGACAGAACAGACATCACTCATGTCTATAACTCTATGGACACAACCGCTGTATGATGAAAAATTTTCAGTGTGAATGCACAACCAATGCCGAACTCCTATGAGAATCAGAAATCTGCGAGTTGGGGATTAATGGGCAGGGGTGGTTGTCGTCTGGTGAGTGAGAAAGAGGGAATTTGGGCCTGACAAGAATCCTGATCTGGCACAAATTTTCAACTCTCACCATTGCATTGCCAAAATGCCCTGTGTGGCTATAAGTCATTATTTCCTTCCCATTCCTTTCATCCCAATTATTCATGTGTATGAGAAGAAGAAGGAGTGTATATTGCTTTACAAGGAATGGTTCTATTGAATGATGTGGTTTTCCCTTCCTCCAATCTTTGAAGTTACTTACCCAATCAGCTATAGGAGGACCTACAGATTAGCACTGATTTCAAACTAGGGCATAATTTGCACTTTTCACTAATAGTTGCCAGAGGTGAAAGAAGCGATATGTGACAGGAAGAACAACTGGGGTCCACTGGGTATTGAACACTATAAAACTTACAAATCCTTTGAAAGCGAAGGTTCTATACAAATGTGTAGAACTTCCCGGCACTTTAGGAAACAAAAAACAGCAAAAAAACGACGTGTATTGGAAATATTTTTGATGCTCAGCAACATTTACTCTGTAATGTAATTGGATAGATAAAAAACCTACTCACCAAGTGACGGCAGGAGACCACACATACATAAAGAAGGTTTTACGTAGTTCTCATCTCATCCAGTAAGTGTCCCCTGGCCTGACATTCTGGGTGACTTCTCTGAACTCTACCCCTTTTCCTAAACCTCTCCTGTCCTCTTCCTTCACCCCTCTTCCTTCCCCTTCAACCTTTCTGCCAGAGGAAGGAGCCACTGGCATCAAAAGTTTGTATACATGAAACCTGTTCTTATATGTGTATTCTTCTGCTACCGCTTAGTGAGTAGATTTTTTTCTATCCAATTACATTATATTGTCAAAAATTGATTATTTTCGTTGTTAAGACATGTACACTGTGTATGTTCTTATTATGAAAGTATATATACATATCCTCCAAATATAGCACATTAGTTTCTTAAGCAGTGAAATCTTGCTAGCGATGCACTTTTGTCAGCCTGCCATAGCACGTCATGTGATCTTGCCTGCCACTAACAACAGATATTCAGAACATTGGACAAGTGATATACTCAGGCCACAGCAAAATCACTGTTAAGTAGTGCAAACACACAAATAGGAAAACTAATAGATATATAGCACACTAACAAGCAAAGCTAAGCTTTGACATATAATATCAGTCGTTTTTTACATGTGTTACCCTTTAAGATGTAGGAAACACAAATGTACCAGTAAAATTTTAAATAATGACATAAGTGGCTAGTCTTCTGGGCCCGAAATTTTTCTAAGTAAGTAGTCTTCAAAATATTTGTTTTGTATGAGAGTCAAATGCTCTGTGATGTAAGAAATTCATCTCGCATTCTCACACATAACATAATTCATCTTGTGTAAAAGGAAATTTATTTCGAAAGTAATGCATCTTAAACCACCATTCGCATTGTTTTCCCATGACCTATTAGAAATAGGTTGACATGAACAATTACCAGAGAAAGCCAGAAAACAGGCAGTTTTGCTCATGTGCAGCTACGATGACATAGGAAGCCCATGTTTGGTGTTTGGTCTGCTCATATGCCTTTCCTCGCACTTCTGTTTGAAATTTCATGCTTAGTAGGCATCACGTGACCATATGCAGCACTGTAGAACATTGTTTGTAGAGGACATAAGGAGTTTTTGTACTTAGGGCAATTGTTTATGATATCCTACCCAAACAAGGAATATAAAACTAGACTCTACAACTCAAAGTACCCAAATATTTTGCTACATGATGGCCTTAACATAATTTTTTTTATTTGTACTCTGCAGTACTATTATCTAGCATTTCCAATCAAGTTTATATCCACACAGCACTGCAAAAACTAGTAAGATGGAATACAAATTTCTTGCAAAAATAAAAAAAAATGTTGGTATATGTCAGAACTAAGGACAATAACTTCTTCATGACATTTTCAAATGGTATAAAAAATTAATAAGGTTATCTGTGAGGCCAAGAAACTGTGTAACTGGCAGTTTATGTTCTATTCCAAGAGTATGGAGTTATGGTGATAAAACACAGTGTACTGCCAGTCTATAATTTACTGAAGAATGGTGTTCTGTAAATTTAAGACATAAACAACAGAAACTGAAATAACTTCAAGCCTAGAGAAGGTACCAGACAAGTGTTGAAACATGTCTTGTGATCGAAAAACATTTTGTTTCAACAGAGGTCACATTTGTAAAATTATGTTAAAGCCGTCAATATATTTGAAACAAAACATGTTATTGAATACTACTTAGCAAATTTGCCTGCTTAGTCATCTTCAAGTGAACATTTACTTATGTTGGTAAGTATATAGCATTAACAGATCGTACATTATGTCATAAAAGAAACATGACATCAGAATACTCCACAAGCTTTGGAATTTCATCAACCATACTGAAATACACAAATCAGCTTAAAGTGCACATTTGTATGCCCAGATTCACACTGATATAGGCACCTACCCGCTGTTAAGTGTATCAGTGTGGTTTTTGGGATACCAGTTTTTCTTGGAGTACCAGTCCTGTATTATCTCATGTTTGGATCTTTATTATGTCATTATGCCATACGGGCCAGAAGGTGAAAACATGCACTTGAAATTCAGTGAAGAGTTGAAACTAACCAACAGTGTGGAATGAAACACTTTGTTTCAAATAAATTGGTTGCCTTTGCAGAAAAGATTAATGGAAGTCAATCTTCTTAAGCAAACCAAATAAAAATAACTTAATTGTCCTGCAAGATGATTATTGCTTGTACACTTTTGACATCGTCAACATGGGGACAATCTGTAGTATTATGAACACAAAATAAATTTCTAAAATCATTTATTCATATAGATGATCGGCTTTGGGAATTCTCTGTTGTCATCTTTGGATCTATGTTGACATAATTATATAATCTTCTCCATCAGTATAGTAAGAGGTGCCTTACAATGTATGTCTATATTCTAAAATTGACATGCTGACTTCTAGTGTAGCCCACCTTACCAACATGGACATACACCAATGAGCCAAAACATTATGGCCATCTGTTTAGTAGTATGTTGTCCCACTTTTCAAACACTGTACAACAAAGATTCTGGATGCCATGGATTCCACAAGTACTTGACAGGATTCCAGAAGTGTGTGGCACCTGATGTTTATGCACTAGTCAACCATTTCCTGCTAATTACTGGAAGGTGATTTACTGGCATGCGGCTGGTGCCCTATATATGTTCCAATGGGTACAAAACAGGCACATTTGCTGGCCAAGTCAACAATGTGAGTTCATCATAATACCCCTCAAACCACTGTCGCATATTTCTGGTATCACAACATGGACTGGTATCCTGTTGGTAGATGTCATTGCTGTAGGGGGAGACTTTAAGCATGAAGCGATGCAGGTAGCCTGCAGTAATGTTCACATAGTTTATTGCTGTCATGATGCCTTTGATTATCATCACAGATCCCAACTCAGTGTACCCCAGAGCATAATTCTGCCCTCACCAGCCTACATCTGTGATCCAATGCATGTTTTATTTAGCCATTCACCTGAATGACAGTGTAAGGACCCAACCATCAACCTGGTGTAACAAGAAATGTGATTCATTCAACGGGCAAAATGTTATTATTGCTCCACAGTCAAAACTGGTTGATTTTGTGCCCACTGAAATTATAATTGATGATGTCGTTGGGTCAACATAGGAACATGTAGGGATCATATGATGTGGAACTCCATGCTCCACAATGGCCTTTGAACGGTGCACTCCGAAATGTCTGTGCCTGCACCAGCATTGTACTCTGTCCTCAGATCTGCCACAGATCACTGCCTAATCTGGATTATACAGCAGGGGATCCTCTGACCTCTGCATTTTGGCGGACAGGGTGGGTAGTGATCTGCGGTTGTTTGCTGATGATGCCTTGGTATATGGTAAGGTGTTGAAGTTGAGTGATAGTAGGGAGAAACAAGATAACTTAGACCTAATTTCCACTTGGTGTGATGAATGGCAGCTATCCCTAAATGTGAGAACTGTGGTTGGGAAGTTGAATGGTCAACTGCAGTTTATTGGGAATTAGGAAAGAGTGGTTCACCTGTAAAGGAGATCGCAAATGGGATGCTGGTACAGCCTGTTCTTGAGAACTGCTTGAGTGTTTGGGATCCGTACCAAGTCAGATTTAAGGAAGATAGTGAAGCAATTCAGAGGCAGGCTGCTATATTTGTTACTGGCAGGTTCAAACAACATGTAATTTCTCACGGAGATGCTTCAGGAACTCAAATGGGAATCCCTGGAGGGAAGGCAATGTTCTTTTGGAGAAATACTATTGAGAAACTTTAGAGAGCTGGCATTTTAAGCTGACTGCAGAATGATTCTAATGCCACGAATAATATTGCAATATTGCACATAAGGACCACGAACATAAGATACAAGAGATTAGGGCTTGTACAGAGGCATGTAGACAGTTGTTTTACCCTCACTCTATTTGCAAGTTGAACAGGAAAGGAAATGATAAGTAGCTGTACAGGGAAACCTCGATCATGCACTATATGGTGGCTTGCAGAATATTTATGTAGATGCAGATGTTTTGTGGTGGGGCATGGTCATCCAAAATCATGTGGCCTACTTGTTATTCCAGCATCCTTCAACCACTTTCCCTAGGTGCTCACATCAGCAGTATGCCAACAGGCAATCAGCTTTGCCGCTTCAGAGATTCTTGTTCCCAGCTACCATACCACAACAATGTGGCCTTCATCAAAACTGCTTATATAATTGGATTTTGAGATATCTTCACTATAATTACTACCCATTCATTTGCCTTCCACTTACACTCTTTCCATGCTGCGTCACGTGCACACAACACCACCAGGAGGCATTCAGTCTCGCAGTGGGCAGTGGTCATAGCGCTTTGGCTCATCAATGTGCACTGTACAGCACCACTTATGATGTAAACATAGATCCAAAGATGACAACAGAGAATTGCTGAAACTGGTTATCTATATGAATAAATTGTTTTAGTGGCCGTAAATGATTTTAGTGGCCTTGGTAGTTGAGAATGTATTCTATGTTCACAGATTAATGCCTGATTGCCAGTAAAATGGAAATCAAATCAAATCAGAGAACTGAAACTATGCGAATGTACTGTAATTCACCTGATAGCTCCCAGCCACAGAAATCCCTTTTATTTTAATTCGACATGAGAGCTGTAAACAAAGAGAAAACACAAAAATCATGAAATGTAAACACACATCATATGAAGACTAGCCGCAACTACAACTCATAACCACTCTGTGAATGTGTGAATCTTGCTGTTTGGGTGTATTAGAACAAGTTTACCCGCTAACATCTGGCTGCTTGTTGCTACTGCTTACAGAGCTAACGCCACATTTCAAGTAGCCTGAAGTGGGGGAAGGCACTGCTCATATGTAACTCTACATGCGCGTGGCTCCACTGGTAATGGATCAAATGAAATTACTGTAAACAGTTGTGATGTCATCTGCTCATTGAAAGCAGTTGGTTATTATGAAGTATTGCATAGTTTTTGTGCTAAAACCTTTGACACACTTTGTTGTCAGTAAAGGCTTGTGTGTGCTTTTTTTTTTTCAATGCTACATTTTCTTTGCAGTTTAAGTTGCAATTTGGTGTTTTTCTTTTGTTTGTGTTTTATTGCTGCAGCATTATTCTGTAGTAGTGGGCTAAAGCAGAATTGTTAGAGTATCAGTTCTTATTAGTCAGAATTACAAAAAATATAACTGTAAACTAAAACAATGAAAAATTCCTGGAATTTCAGAAAAATTCTTGGGTTTTTCCTGGTTTTCTCCCAGGTGAAATTATTTCTTATTTTTTCCTGTTTCCTGGAGAGTAGACACCCTGGAGAGAGAGAAAGAGAGAGAGAGAGAACAGATTGAAGATTTACATGGAACCAACAACAGAATTTATATTACTCATTCTTCTAGATATACCAAAAGCATTAAGCACTATTTTCACATAATACAGCCAATGCTAATCATTTACATGCCTAAATCAGTACTGATAAAGATTGCTCTCAGTTCACAGAGCGAAAATTTTCATGTGATCAATAGGAACATTCTTGACAGTATAATTCAAAATATGAATGATAAGCTTCTAATAAGAATGAACAAGAAAGCAAGTCACCATCTACGATACTTTGTAGACCACATTTAAAGTGCCATGCAGGGGTTTTAGCAAACCATCTTCACAATAATTCTGTATTACTCCACCCCTGAATGGTGCAAGGAAAAAACAAACACCTGTAGCTTTCTGTGGGAGTTCTGATTTGTTTTATTTCATTATAATGATCATTTCTCCCATTGTAGGTCACTAGAAACTGAGAACACTTTAAGTGGAATCAATTTATACAGTTCTTATGGTAAGAAGAATTCCACACTAGGAATCCAGAAATTATTCTCTTCTTTCATAGCTTCTTTTTAAGGGGGCTTCTCATATTTAAAAAAAATAAAATAAAGGCTTTCTACAAACATAAATCTTTTCCCTCTCCTTGACAGTGTTCTCAAAACACACTTTATATGATAATTTTGATGAAATAAGCAGTGTCTGTGAATGATGTGAAGTGGTAAAAAGCAAATGCAGATGCTCAGCTACCAACCATAAGATAATCTCATAATTCATTCACTTTTTAAACTATGGTCACTGAATGGACAGATATTTCAAGGAGAAAGTAAAGTTAACAGTGGCCAAAGTCAAATAAGTTATCAGAAATATTTCTTTCCTATCAAATGTTATTAGGAACTAGTTCGTTTTACTGAAGAAAAGTGTAGTCACATTTCTGCTCTGCAAATGAAAAAGGGAGTATTTAGCACACACAATTAAAATAATTTTTACATGCAATTTTATGATCATTGCCACAATTTAAAAAATGCATAGTAATTCTGAATGTATCTTGCACCTGTACATATACTTTACAATATACAGTTATGAACAGAATATCAGCACCTTTAAATGATATCGAAAATTGCGGATAAGGAATAGAAAGGTGATATTATTACCTCTTCACCTATGAATGTACACACTTTGATATAAAATCTGGCCAGCTGCCACCATTGCAGAGTTTAAGTCCACACTGATTGTGACATGGAGCAAATAACGTGGCCATGTTGTAGGGATATCTGCACAATCTGGCAATGCTGTAGGCTGCAGCAGTTACTGGATAAGTTTTGTCTTCTGTTAGAGTGTCTGTGCAACAATTACACCCATGGTTTAGCAGTAAACTGCATAATCTGAATGCAATGTCTCATGAACGAATGGCTCAGAGCCGAAACTTTTATAATGACTTTTGTCCAAATGCTGAAGTCCAGAGTGTAATATAGCACATTCTGGCACATTGATAATAACAGTTCCATCCAATAACATATTTGGGGGTAGGTTTCTAGGAAAACTATCTTGAATGCTGTGTACATCTGACTTCTCCTGGACCCATTTGCGGGCACCTGGTAGTGGCTGCCATGGTAGAACTGCTCTCCCTCACCCTGTGGTGAATGCATCAGCTATCACTTGTTTCTTTTGAGAGTATTTACTGTTGTAGTCTTGTTGAGTGATGCTCCACAAAAAATTTCTCTGATTTGTATTTCATGCTTAATAACAATGGAGGCAGATGGCCCATTTTTATGTGATGAGTAATGTATTACATTATAATGCAAGATATGAGTATGGCTCAAAATTAATTGTATAATTTGTGATCCAATCAGAATACCTCACTACACTGCTTTACACTTGTTTCTTTTCTTTTTATAAGTGAGTCTTCATACAATTTTTCGTCTGGAACTTCTATTTTTTCCATCAAGCCACAGTTAGTAACTATGGTGTAAGGAGTTTTTACGGTCATTGCTTGATTTCACATTGTAAATATATATGATTAACTGTGTGAATACTTTGCAGTAGATGCTCTATAGCAATGCAGGCACACTGCACATTTTGAGGTCTGCATATAGATTCATGGAGAACTTAATGCCTATCAAAAGTGATATTTAAAGTACCGAGTTACATTTAAACAAACAAATTTTTGATATTTTCAAGCTGCCCAGAGTGGAAGTAAGTTGCTAATGTCAGTGTCAGCAAATGTTTACAAGGGTGCCTAATTCCTGTTATGCAGATTTAGAGCAGAGGAACTGCATTCAGTTCCTAACAATTTCCCTAATGTATGGACCCTAAGTGATGAACAAAACTCAAATGAAAGGTGAGTTGAAGTTCTTCAGAAATGTTTGTGTAGTGAAGAAGCTTGGTAGTCACAAATCAGTCCCCTGTGACTATTAGCACAGCTTACTGAGTCAAGCTTGTAGGAAGACGTAATATGTAATGGTTTTCTTCGAAATTTGTTAAATAATTTCTTCAAACAATTTGCAGCTCCTGTAAATAATAAGGAAAATAATAACCTAGACTCCACTGGTTTGCATCATGGTTAGGAGTGGGAACTCTCACCATCCTTGCATCACAAGACATGTGTAGAACCAATGAGCTTACAAAGCACTGCTGGTTTCTTCTCATCACAATACTGGTTGCTGAGCCTCGTAATGCAAGATTAAAAATAAGAACAGTTGTTAATTTGTATGGCATTCCTCACATACAAAAATTAAATTTTCTGTCTCAGTGTCTCATCATGTGTGTGGATTACATAGCATGTCATCAAAGTGGAAAGGGAATGCCAAATGAGTTTAGCAGAACAACTCAGAACTACACATGAAAATAAGTGCACTGTCACAGGTTTGCCAATTATTTGCAACAATGTTACAAAGTCTTAGCTGTGCTAGGGGCACCTATGCTAATGGAATGCTTCTCATGCTCATTTTATACAAGCTCTCAGAGCGGAGGTGTGAACGCATTTCATTTTTATGCAACATTATTTCCTGATATTTATTAATATTGCCTTCCAGGCTTTCTACCAGTTGTGCAAGTAAGAAATGTGGATTTTGGACAACAGATGTGACTCCAATTCAGTTTGTGCTATAAATATTTGACACTGTGCCATTTTGTTGTGTCATCAACAAGCGTCAGACATGTATGAGTGATAAACAGGAAAAGTGTGTGTTGTGTTTAGTTTTTCAATATATTGAAATTTATACCCAACAAAAAGCATTCCCTGACAGCATTAACTGTTTGTTTTCATTTGAAGAAAACTGCTGCAGAATCATACCAATTACTTCGAGAAGCTTCTGGTGAACATGCTTCATTCCAAGATATGTGTGAACCATGTTTTCAGCATTTCAAAAGTGAAGACTTCAACGTTGCAGACAAGGAACGTGGAAAACACCAAAAAATATGAAGATGTGGAATCAGAAACAGTGTTGAACAAAAAACAACTTGCCGAGCAAAATTAACAAGCTGTTTCCAATCGACTACAAGAGATGGGAAAGATTCAGGAGACCAGTAGATGGGTACCACATGAGTTGAATGACAGACAAATGGAAAAGTACAAAAATACATGTGACGTTATGCTCACTTAGTACAAAAGGAAGTCATTTTTGCATTGTATAGTTATAGAGGATGACAAGCGTTTTTTTTTTTTTTTTTTTTTTTTTTTTTTTTTTTTTTTTTTTTTTTTTTTTTTTTTGAGAATCCCGGTGCAAAAAATCATGAGTAGACCCAGGCACACCACCCACATCGACCACAAGACCAAATTGCTTTGGCACAAAGGCGATGCTTTGTATCTGGCGGGAACAGAGTCTATTATGATGAGCTGTTAAAACCTGGGGAAACTGTTTCTACTAAACATTATCAACAACAATTGACTATTTGAACAGTTTGCTGCTTGAAAAAAGGCCACAAACTGAAAGAGGCAACACAAAGTTAAGTTTTCTTCATGGCAATGCTCCTTCACGTAAGGCAAAATCAGTTTATGACATGCTGGAACAACTTGGCTGGAAAGTTCGACCCCACACACCTTACTCACTGGATTTGGTTCCTCCCAGTTACCACTTGTTTGCATCGATGGGTCATACATTTGCTGAGCAGTGCTTTGATTCATACAAAGATGTGAAAAAATGGCCCAATGAATGATTTTCAGCAAAAGGGAAAAATTTTTACTCGCATTGTATTCACAAATTGCCCAAAAGATGGGAAAAATATATAAAAAACTATAGAAGATACTTTGAATAAAGCACTAATTATCATTCTTCTGAATTTAACATGTATTTTCAAACAAAAAATCTCAGAAATCCTCATTTTTGAAGCTTGCCAGCTGTGAAGGGGGATGTTAATGCTGATGTTCTATCATTTCAGTGCAGGGATAGGAAAGCTGGTAATTAGTTTCCGCTAACACAGCATATGACATGTGAAATATTGAGGCATATAATTTTCCATTATGATTAAAATTTCCATAAAATACAGGTGAATAAAACACTTACATTGACAGTTTGCAATGAAAAATTATTTCAATGGAATAAAACGTAACTGCAAATCAACCTCCCCACCCCCCCCACCCCCAATGTCACAAAATAATAAGATATCAAACACTTTGAATCTCAAGTCTTATGCCACATAAAAATAGAATTTCATAACTAATTTTGCTGATGTATGTTGATGAAGATGGAAGTAAGAAGCAACAGAGTTAACTACCAGGTGGTTACAGTTTAAGTGCTGTTGTTCACAGAGGCCCCTGTGGGCTGTAATTATCATATGGCAATGAAACTTGCTAAAGATTGGTTAGGAACAGGACATAGGCATAAAAGTTCAAACAAGTGAGAAAGGTATAATGTTGTTTTATTATTAACTGGCTCTAATACACTTTGTTCAATATGAGCATCATCAGAGATGTTGACAAGACGCTGACTCCTTAAAACTATGAGATCAACAGTTGCTCGCAGCAATTTGGTGGAATCCGAACAACATGTTCCTCTATATTGACCTTCAGATCAGGTAGAGACTGAATGTGCCCCTGGTAAATGCATTCTTTTAGATATCCCCAGAACCAAAAGTCACATGGATTCAGATCAGGTGATCTTGCAGGCCATGCGTCTCTAAAACATCTAGAGATAATACATTTGTGGAAGGTTGCAGTAAGCAGATCTTTCACTGGGTGAGGGACATGAGATGTTGCCCTCTCTTGCAAAACAGGAATCACATACTGTACAAGGAGGTCTCAATAACATGCCGATCTCACAATGCACCTGACAGGTCCTGGGTGTATTCTCTTTGAAGAAGAGTGGACCAAGAATAAAATTGCTTGTGAATCCACAGAGCACAGTCACATAGGATGAGTGCTTGAAAGGCTTGGCTCTTCATGCACAACTTGTGGTTTAACAGTACCTTAAATTTTGCAGTTCTATGCATTCATTGCACCTATAAAGTAGAATGTGCCTTTTAACTCCACTGAATATTGCCTGTCCACATGTCATCAACTTTGACCCATGCCAGAAACTGAAGAACAAAATCATAACACTGCTGTGGACCATGAGGTTTCATTTGTTGTACCATATGGATGTTTTGCAGGTACCAGTGTAAAATAGACCATAAAGATATCCATATTGTTGACTGTGGGATGTACAATTCTCGTGACAATGCAGGAATACTAACACTACCTGGGGCACATGCTGTATGGTCAATTACTGCAACAGTAACCTTGTCAATAACTTCCTCCATGATAGAATGCATTCCTATTCCAGGTGCCACACCAATCTCACCTTTCTTTGTGAATTTCATTATCATCATCTTCAAACCGTTTAATGACATCAGGCCTGTCCTAAGGAGTTGTTTCAGTCCGTGATACTATCTCAATGCACTGTAGCTGCTGCTATTCATATAAAATAGTTTCACTAACAGGACACCATCTCTCCTCTTGACAGCCGTACTGTTCGCTCGTGTTATGACTGTCACCATGGACATCATACTGTCATACAGTGTACAGCAACAGATTTGCACCTGGTGGCCAAAATTGTAACTAACTTTTTTCCAGAATAAAATGGTTCCACATTAACATGTTAGCATATTTACGAAGTTTTGCTCTCATATGGTAATTACAGCCCCCAATGGACCTTCGTGAGCACCTACACTTTGATTATGACCAACCAGTTATTATTTGATGTGACACAGTAATCAATTCGCTTGAGGATTCGGAAGAGAAGAAACATAAAATTAGGTTCATTAACACAGAAACTAAAATCTAAATGTGGGCAATGTGCAATTCTGTGGTTCATATGTTTTCCCCTGTGAGAACTCTACATCTCACGCATACTAACTAGGCTGTTCATTGCTTTTTCAGTGTTCCTTTCTTGTGTGGTCTCTAAATGATGAAAACAATGAATCTTTCCAGGTACTTTTTGTATGTTGTTGCTTGGTACTGATAATGCAGACTGCTAGGCCTGTTCACACAAGGTACTGGATAGAGCTTGCCAGAAGGCTTACAAATGGTATTCGAAATTTAAAGTCACAAGTAAAACAATCACTTGATTACCCAGAATTTCCATGCTAGTTTTTGTAGCTGTGTAAACAAAAGCAAGAAGAAATCCTAATTTAACCATTAGTATAACTCATTCAAACAGCAGTGGAACAAAATCAGCAAAAATAATCTTCCATTTAGAGTTATAACACAATAAACAGCAGCTGAACCAGTGGTGAATCATGGCCATGGTCACAAATTAATAGCTATCTGTATCAGTGGCAGAGTGTATACTACATATTTGAGTGTCAAGTAATGTACTCTCAGATGAATTTATCTGCCATCATGGTGTTAAATCAACAAAAAATGTTGCAGAGTAGTGCCTCCATCACCAGTCTCCTGTTGTCATCATTTGTTGTTGGGATTTTCCAGTTGCCCTGGAGGTGGGACACTGAGGTAAATGTGTATATTCTACATGGTGAAATATCAAACATTCCATTCTTCCAGATTCACAGGTCGTGTGCAATGGTATCAAATAGAGATATGAAATATCTTGTGAGTGAACAAATAAAAATAATAATAGTGACAATAACAAACTGGAAATGAATGAAGTTTATTGCATTACAGGATGAGGTTGATGATTAAAATTACATATAAAGAACAATAGGCTGACCATTCAGTTGGTGGAGTCCAGAGTTTTATAAAGATTTTGTTACAAATCCGTTCAGCCTACTTGCAGAGAAAACAGAAAAAACTGAAACAGTACACATTGGTAGTCAATGTGATCTGAACCAGCTACTAGACTTGCAACTTATTCTGTCTAGCTTGTTGGGAAAGCTTATTTTAACTAAACTAACATTTTGAGCAAAACGACCTTGTCCAAAATTCCAAGAAACAGTAAGATACTATGCAATGTTGATCTAAAATGGACTGTGGCTAGCATCTGGTCTTGTGTCATACACAATTAGAATACCAGAAATAGAACCAAAATGTGGAGATAAAATGTGGAGATATTATTGGTAATAGGCTTATAGATTGATGCAATGACATAATAAATCAAATTTTGGATTTACAAGGAAAAATTGGGAGTATAACTATTGAAGCAGAAACAAAACAAAAGAAATTGCAGTTGTGCACTTTCATACATTTTTCACCTGCAGATCTATCATAAACATTGTGTACTTAGCTTGTTTGCATGTGGAAGTTTCTTTCTATTTTATTTACATTATCCAGTCTTTTTTTATATTGAGATGATGAACAGAATACAGATTCTTGTCACTGACAGTACGCACAAAGTAGATGACTATGGCTACTCCTGCAAGGTTGGCAGGAGACACATTATATGGAGTGTTAACATTCATCAGTTACTTGTGACAGCTAGCAGCTCAATGAAAGTAGTAGTGAAAGAAAGTTGTAACATATAGCTTGTACAGCAAAATTGGATCTGATTTTGAAAGCAGCTACCATTTTAGAAAGTAATCACTTTAAAACTATGCAGACAAGGCATTGCTACAGTAAACATTCTCTTTCCATGATTTTAGGTGAGATAGATAGCTCAAAATGGGAAAGGTGAGAGTGGGTGGCAGATCATACATGAAACGACCCTTTTGGAATAAAAAATGTTACATTGCTAACCCAATGTGATGCTGTAAGAGAGAATCATTCAGAATATTTTATTGAGCTGACAAGAAAAAGTCAAGTAAATTTAGCAGGTCAATCAGTCAAGCACCCACAAACAACTGTTATGAAAACAGAGTTGCCGTAACAGTGCCTAGGGCATTCCAAAGTTTTGTCTACACTACTGACAAGAAGAATGCATTTTCATAGATGGAATTGTGCATGATCAGATCCAAACATCCATAACATGAAGCAATGTGTTACAGTGGATGTTCGGATCCAATCAAGCATGATTCCAGATACAAAAATGCATTCTTCTTGCCACTAGCATAATCAAGACTTTGCAACATTGTAGGTAATGGTTTTCCATCTCTGTTGTCACAACAGTTATTTGGAGGTGTGGGTCTGATTGATCCTGCTAAATTAGCTTGACTTTTTCTTGCCAATTTGATGAAGTATTCTAAATAATTCCCACTTAAGAGATCATGTTGTGTTAGTAAACCTTTTTGATTCCGAAAAGGTCATTTCATGCATAAGGTACCCCTGCTATCACCTTTAATGTTGTGAGATATCTACCCCAGCTATGATTAAGGCCAAGAGAGAGGGTTCATCGATGCAATGTCTTGTCCATATAGTTGTAGAGTGCTCACTACTTTAACTGAGCTGCAAACTGTCACAAGTAAATGACAAATCCTAACTCTCCATGTCATATGTCTCCTGGCAACCTTTCAGAACTTGTCATAATTTTCTGCTTCATGAATACCAACTTACAGCATCAACAATATAAGAGGAATTCTCTGATAAGATTTCAAAATACTGTCAGTGGCATTATCAAACAAGACAGGATAAAACATGAATGCAATAAACAACCCACAGTAGATCTTGAGGTAAAAAGATAAGAAAGTGTGCAACTTCACGTTTGCCTATTTCTGCTTTTTTTGTTTCTCCTTTAATAGTCATACATTTAGTTTTTAGGAAAAAAACTGAATGTATGACTTCATTTGATTTATTACTCTGTGGCATCAATGTTGTAGTCCATTCTCCATATTATTTCCACAGTTTATTCATGTGTCTGATATTCTAGTTGTGTATGACACAAGTCTGGATGTCAATACAGTCCATTTGAGGTCAACATAGTGTAGCATCTTACTGTTTCCTGACATTTTGGGCTCGGTCATTTTGCACACATTTTTAGTTTTGTTAAAACAAGCTTTCACCACAAGTGCATCTCATTTGTAATTTTTATTTATGTAATCTGCTGTTGGTCTGATGCTGACTCTTAGATCAGTGTCTGGTAGTGCAGCTTCACTGAGGTCTAGCTGGAATAAGCTGTGGATAGCAGTGAGGGCATTGTGAACTGTCCATGAGCTCCTTCATATTGCCAGTACAGTTGAGACTCGGCAGTACTGCTGACAAATATTCACTCACTTTCAGGATTAGTGCTGAGTGATCCTGCTATATTCCCATCATATAATCTTTTCTTACTGGTGAAGTAATCTAAATAATTATCACATAGACATGACATTGAGATCAAACATTTAATTTTTTGACCCTAGGAATGTAATCCTGTGCTTCATATTCAACACGTTTTGTATTTCATTTTATGAACTGTTAGCAGCAACTACCACCAGAGCAATGGCAGAGATATAAATGGACCAGTAACATGTTTCCTCCCTAGCACGAAGCTCATCTCATGACCTGAGGCAAGGAGTTTAGTTGTTGGTTCAAATATCATTGGATTACCTATGTGCATCACTTTGACTTTTCCACATAGCCGGAACAGAATTTAGTGACAAAATGCTTAGAAATCCTTGCATTGTGCCAAATGAACAATCAGTCTTTTTCTTATTTTTATTTTAAGTTATCAGCCTTTTTCTGTTTTGCAATAGACTTCTTTCATTCCTAGTTTGTTATTGTTACTGTTAATCATTCACTCAAAATAGCTTTCCTGTCCTTACATATTACCAATGCACATGGCCAGAGAATTTGGAAGAATGGAATGTTAGATATCTTTCCACACAGAACACACACATCTACCACGGTATCTCATTTCTAGGGCAACAGGAAAAGCCTAACAACAAAAGATGAAAATGGGAGACAGGCAAAGTCAGAAACTGTAACAATTTCTGTGAATTAACACCATTATAACAGATAAATTCATGTCAGAGTATATTACTCAACAACAGAATACATAGTATGGACTCTGCACTGCTACAGACACCTATGAATTTTTGACCACGACCGTGGTTTACCATTGGCTCAGCTGCTGCTTGTAGTTTTACAAGTGTAAATGGAAGACTATGTTTGCTAATCCTGTTTTGCTACTAGAATGAGATTTTCACTCTGCAGTGGAGTGTGCACTGATATGAAACTTCCTGGCAGATTAAAGGTGTGTGCCGGACCGAGACTCGAACTTGGGACCTTTGCACTTTGCAGGCAAGTGCTCTACCATCTGAGCTACCCAAGCACGGTCACGCCTTGTCCTCACAGATTTACTTCTGCCAGTACCTCATCTCCTACTTTCCAAACTTTACAGAAGCTCTCCTGTTAACCTTGCAGAACTAGCACCCCTGAAAGAAAGGATATTGTGGAGACATGGCTTAGCCACAGCCTGGAGGATGTTTCCAGAATGAGATTTTCACTCTGCAGCAGAGTGTGCACTGACATGAAACTTCCTGGCAGATTAAAAGTGTGTGCCAGACAGAGACTCAAACTCGGGACCTATGCCTTTCACGGGCAAGTGCTCTACCATCTGAGCTACCCAAGCATCACTTGCCCCATCCTCACAGCTTTACTTCTGCCAGTACCTCATCTCCTACTTTCCAAACTTTACAGAAGCTCTCCTGCAAACCTTGCAGAACTAGCACTCCTGAAAGAAAGGAGAGTTGCTGGCAGAAGTAAAGCTGTGAGAACGGGGAGTGAGTCAGGCTTGGGTAGTTCAGATGGTAGAGCACTTGCCCACGAAAGGCAAAGGTCTCAGGTACGAGTCTTGGTCTGGCACACAGTTTTAATCTGCCAGGAAGTTTCTGTTTTGCTACTGTTTAAATGAGTTATGACAATGGATAAATTAGGGTTTCTCCTTGCTTTTATTTACACAGCTACAGGAACTAACACATAAATTACTGGTTCACAAGTGCATGTTTCACTTGCAACATTTGATTTCAAATACAATTCGTAAACCTTCTGGTAACCTTGATCTGGTATCTCATGGGAGCAGGCTGCTATACAAGTACCAAGTAACAACACAAAAGAGTCACAGGAAAGATCTGAAGGAACCATCAGTGACATGGATTTGGATTGTTTCCATCATTTAGGAACCAATGAAAATGGAACATTACAAAAGCAGTGAACAGGATAGTTAGTATGTATTATATGTAGAGATCTAAAGATGAAAGACATGTGAATGCACAGTATTGCACATTGCCCATATTTGTGGTTTAGTTTCTGAGTTAATAAATAAATTGATTTCTCCAAGGCATTGACTAATTAGTTAATTGTGTTTCTTCTTGCTTCCATCCCTACTGACATATTTCTGAATTCAAATGATAGATATGAAATTATATGTATATGTGGGACAAGACTGCTTGTAGGCACACTCAGGTTTGAGATGTAAAGTGTTTTATATCTTACTGTTTTGTGACGTGCAGGAGAGGGTTTATTCCCATTTACTTTTTATTCCACCAAAATAACTTTTTGTCGCAAACTATCAAAGTAGGTGTTTTAATCATTTGTATTTTGGGGAAATTGTAATCGGAATGGAAAATTTTATACCCCATTATTTCATATGCTGTTTGCTGCATGACAGAAAACATATCGCTAGCTTTCCTTTCCTGTGCTCAAATTATATAACACTGGCCAAAGCCACAAAACTTCAAACATGAGGAATTCTACATTTCGTTGAAGTGACAAAAGCCATGGGATAGTGATATGCACATATACAGATGGCAGTAGTATCATGTACACAAGGTATAAAAGGGTTGTGCCTTGGCAGATCTGTCATTTATACTCAGGTGATTCATGCAACAAGATTTCTGACTCAATTATCAGTGCACAACTGGAGTTAACAGACTGTGAATGTAGAATAGTAGTTGGAACTAGACATATGGGACATTCTATTTTGTAGGACAGTAGGGAATTCAATATTCCAAGATTGACAGTGTCAAGATTGTGCTGAGGACACCAAATTTTAGACGTTACCTCTCACTGTGAACATTGCAGTGGCAGATGGGCTTCACTTAACAACCAAGAGCAGTGGCATTTACATAGAATTGTGAGTACTAACAGACAAGCTACACCTTGTTAAATGACAGAAATCAATGTGGGATGTATGACAAAATTACCTCTTAAGACAGTGTAGTGAAATTTTACATTACTGGGCTATGGCAGCAGATAATCTATGCAAGTGCCTTTGCTAACAATGTGACATCACCTGCAGCAACTATTTGGGCCATTGACGATATTATTTGGACCCTAGACAACTGGAAAAATGGGGCCTTGTCAGATGAGTCCCAGTTTCAGCTGGTAGGAGCTGATGGTAGGATTTGAATGTAGAGCAGATCCCACAAAGCCATAGAACCAAGTTGTCAACAAGACACTATGTAAGATGGTGTTGACTCCATAGTGGTGATAATGGTGTAGGCTTTGATTACATGGAAAGGACTGAAAACTCTGGCCCAACTGAACTGATCTTTGACTGGAAATGGTTATGCACGACTACTTGGAGATCACTGGCAGCTATTCATGGACTTCATGTTTCTAAACAACTATGGAATTTTTATGGATGAATATGAACCATGCCACTGGGCCACAATTGTCTGCAGGTGGTTTCAACAACATTCTGGATAGTTTGAATGAATGATTTGTCCACCCAGATCACCTGTCTTGAATCCCATCGAACATACAAGAATTCCAATCACGGACAGAATGCAATGACAACCATTGACAACACATTCCTATAGTTCATCAACACTTTCAACGGGACTGGAATACACTAATGCTTTTAAATGTCCCCCCCCCCCCCCCCCCACACACACACACACAAAATGCAACAGGTTCTGTACTGTGGTACTGGCAAGCCATGATCAATACACTTGATGTCAAAGATTTGTACTAGGTATTCTCAAACATCTACATGGAAGGACGCTTGTGCACCAGAAAGGGTGTATCATGCACACATCATTTCTCCCTAAAGGACATCATCCAAGTTGTTGATTAGCTTGTGTTGCCAGAAATGATGGTACACATCAGCAATAAGTTGGCAAGGTAGGAAATGTGGCCCTATCAACCAATCACCAATGGCTCCTGCTCACATATTAAAGGAAAATCTCCAATTATGTGCTTACACAATGGTAATGGTGTGTTCTCATGTGTGTATTGTGGATGTCCATAATACAACCTTGAATAAAGCATGCTTAGTCTGCAAATAACTTGTGTGAGGATCTGTGGATCATTCCCACATTGTGTACGGATCCACTGGCAAGGGTAACCTGGGTTGGAAAGTCAGGTGTGGCCAGAGCTTATGCACTTTGTAAATACTATTGATGCAACAGTTCCTCATGTAATATACACTGAAATCAGGAATTACCACAATCAGGGAAATGATATGGAAGGCCTAGGCCCCTTCAACTAACATCCTTTATCCTTCAACAACAAAAAAGTTTATTTTTATATACTTTCTTCGATAACAGGTCTACTTTGAAAAAAAGGCAGAAAAACTGAAGTTAATTAGCCATTATGGACATTCAAAATGGTAAGGCAGACATTAAAATACAATACCAATAACCTCAAACAAATTCAAGAAATAAGACCTTAACTGTATTGGACTTTTTAAAACTTTTAAATTAAACAATTTTAAATAAACCAGCCACATAAAATAATTAAAACAGTTCTAGATAAATTTCTTCAAGCAAATTCAAGTCCAAGATATTAGGCAGACCACCAAAAGAAAAATATTAACAAAGATAACATAGGGATCATCCAGAGGTGTACACAAAAAAATTACAATAAAACTTAGAACAAGAATACAATATGTACTGAACATTAAAGAGAAAATTTCCAGGGCAAAGCCAGTCAATACAAGGCCTCTTGGCCGACAGCAAAATTTTGTTTCCAGTGCAAGTCAGATAACATGAGACACTCAACTTGAGCACCGACAGTCAGGACACCCGACTGCAAGCAGATAGCAAGCTGCACTAAGAAATGCTTGAGAGGTGTGCACATAGTCGCAAGTAATCCAGGCCCACTTGACAAGAAGCTACCACCGTGGAACACTTTCCCAACAACTTACTAACTGCTGCTAACAAACAAGAAAGATAACTATCTGACTGGGTTATACTACAAGTAAAGTTATAGCTTAACCATTATTAAACTTATATAGCATTTCCAATAAGTTGATATGCCCTAAGCAATAAGCTTTGCTAACACAGAACTACAGAAAGGAAGATGTAAATTCTTCAAGGAAGAAATACAATTACCATTAGCCAGGGCTCACAATGTGCTTAAAAGGCCTGGACAGTAGCAATACCAGAGAGCCCACCAGCTTCTAAAACATCTTGAAAAAAGAAAAAAAAAAAAAAAAAAGAAAAAAAAAAAAACATTAAAACTTAGAACAAGTGATTCTCTTGCATAAGAATTTTAAAACAAACAAAATAAAAAAAAAACTAGGTAAGATGTAGGCCCCTGATACAGCTATACATGACAACTGGGCACATTACTTTACCATAACAACATTAGCCATAGCAAATTTGTTTGAGAGAGAGCACTGGACAGCAGATTACGATGATCTGCTTCAAAATCACACATAGCAGGCAGGACAATACATTATTAACAAATCACTGAGCAAGCAACAAGACATGCATGCTGATTCAAAAAAACATAAACATGAACATCAGTTCCAATACCTTGTGGAGAAGGAAATCAGTACACAGAGTTGAACAACTAGTGGTACACAACATAAGCAAACCAGATCATCCCTCCTGCCAAGTTCTGGTGAGGAAAAGTGAACCATAACTAGAAAAGGCGTTGTGAAGTGTTGCTCATATGTGTAGCTCCAAGTGCTGCTCTCCAACTCCAAAACTCCTGTCAACTACTGACACCACATTATTTGGAGGTCTCTCTCTCTAGATGTGACTCTAGCAGCTTCTTTTGGAGACTAAGCGAGGCAGTGGTAACTGCTCAAGGGAGTAATCCACAACTCATGGTAAGATGCCAGCTAAAGTTATTGATAGTGAAATGAGCCACCAAAGCTCAATCTCCACCACTCAAGCCAAAAACCAACCACTTTTTTTCTGTTTACTTTATTTTTTTAATTTCTTTTTTAGAAGGAGAGTAACACATCAATCAGCTAGTTTTTATATGGCTCACATCTACCTTCAAGATTTTCCCAGTTTTCAGGATGTGGAATATTATACTAACAAGAGTTAATATCTTAACAATTACAGAGGGTCCCACTTATTAGGAGCAAGGTTTCTGGTTGAAACCATTACTCTGATTACACCCCATGCTAAAATTTCAAACAAAAATCTTATCCCCAACTCAGCCGCAAAAGGGTCTCCTTCCTTGATTATACTGTCTTTCTTGATGACGATGGGTTATGTCAATGTTTTTCCTAGCTCTATGCCAGTTTTCTTTAATCAGACAGGGGGTAATCTGCTCAGGTAGCACATTGTTTATACTTCAAAAATTAACCAGGGGCAAATAAGAGAATAAGAAAATATCAAAGCAGCAAGAACTGATTTAGAAGCCTGAAGCTGTGCTGAATTGAAGGCCGCATTAATCCAAGGGATGGAAATGTCCCATTTGGTCTGATTCTTAGCATTTTAAATAATTAAGGCAGCATTAAGATTATGATTAACACTCTCCGAAAAGGAAGGTTGAAGGTAATAGGGGGTGGTCGCAATGTGGTTAATGGCATTACCAAAACAGAACTGTTTAAATTCTCATGACACAAAGGTTGGAGCATTGTCACTAACAAGCACCTTTGGCAGACCAAACCAGGAAAATGTCTGAGTTACATTACAAATGGTTAGTGAGGCAGTAGCCCCTCTACTTGGCAAAAGCCACACAAAATGAGAAAAGGCATCAACGACAACTAATATATAATGGTTCCCAGCTCCTGTTTGATGAACGATTTATCCATCGGGCTTTGCTCCCATTTGGAATACTATAAGCCTTTACATAAGTTGGAATTGGACTTAACCATTTTTCAAGATTCACATATCTGAATTATCTGGTGAATATTCTTCTACAAGGATGGCCATGTAAGATGGGCATGGACCTTAGCAAGGGTTTTATAGAGGCCCAGATGCCCCCCCCCCCCCTTAATAAGGAACTATGAAAATCACAAAATAAAGATGGAACAAGTTCAACAGGTAAACAAATTTTGGGCTCAGCTAATTTCACAAATTCACGACAAAGTATGCCCTTTCTCAAGTACTGACTGGGAAGTTGCTCACCCACTGCCTTCTTGTAGGGCCTGTCTTTGATAATGCACAAATTTGCAACCAAGGACCTGCGAGTCTCATAACAATAAACGACCTTCTTCAAGCTTATGATTGTCTCCTCCCACTTAAAGGCCAAAAGTTTAAAGATGTCAAAGAGCTGGCCAGAAAGTATGTTGGCCAAAACGAAATGTTTTACGACCAGTTGACATCAGATGCTTCAAATGATAATTTAACAGCTGAGCTGCAATAGTTGCCACTACAGTAAGAAGGGTCATTTCATTTACGCTCCTCATCAGCAAATGTAAATACTTCAATAGAGGTTATGAAATCATTGAGTTGAGCAGAGGCAAGTGGCTTCTGAGTGAAGACAATACATGATCAATCCTCAAACCTCATGCTCCCTAAGATGTTAGAAATACAGCTCTGTTTGGTTACATTCTTACTCAAAGCCATGACAGCAATATGGACATTCAATGTGCTGAAATAAGGTTTATTCAGAAGCTGTACCTGCCAATACTACAAGCACTCAAGTTCATTCTTAAGACATGCTGGCAACTTCCTTTCAATTATATGGGCTCTAAGCAGCTCCAGATCTTCCCGCTTTCAGAGTACACCTGACAGCAACTCACTTAACAAACCCTTAGACAAAGGATAAGGAACAGAAAGAATGACTAAATGTGAAATCTGCAAAGTGTCAGCACATAATTCAAACCAACAATCAGCCATAAGTCTTCATGAACTTGATCCAATTGGTCGACTGCTAGTTCAGTGATGCCATTTAATAAACACCAAACAGGATTTGACAATTTAGCAAAAGACTCTCTGATGGATCCCTCAAGAGCTTGTTTTTCAGCAGTTATAAATTGGAACTGACCAACTAAAACACCCCCTTCCCCACTTGCCCCCACACTCTCCAAATCTGCACCCATCCTAATCTGTAATTCTTTAATCCTTGCACTTAGCTGTTTTACAATATCCTTCCACTGGTAGCTGAGTACAAGGTGGGCTAGATCAATAAGATTATTATTGAAATGACACAACTTGACCTGAACCCTACACACCTGCTTACAGGTGTGTTGGTTACCCTCTCAGAATGTAATGTTTTGAAATAATTCACCCAAAGTTTTTTTAAAAAAATGGTGGAAATAATGCCACCTGCCTCACCAATCATTTTGGATGAAATGTGAAGAGACTCACCAAGTGCTGCAAGGAACCCTGCGGAAAACTCTGAGCACTGCCCTTCATAGCTGTGCAATGAACGCGCAGTTCATATTAAAGATGTTTGTGTTTCAGCTAGCCTATAGCTGCACAGCTCCTTGTCTCAACACTGCCCATAGTTATCTGCAAGAAATCGAAACCTGTTACAAATTTTACACTTGACAAAGACAAAAGATGTTAATGGAGGTATACCAATTCCCCCCTGCCATGGGATTAGCCAACAAGAACGCAATCATGCTCATTGGCTAGCAATGAAATCAGGAATCAGCAGGATCAGGAAATGACATGGAAGAACTAGGTCCCTTTACTAACATTATTTATCCTTCAACAACAATGACATTTGTTTTTATATATTTTCTTTTGCTAACAGATCTACTTTGAAAAAGAGGTAGAGAAACTGAAGTTAATTTGCCATTAAAGGTATTCAAAATGGCCAGTAAGGTGGCCATTACATTACAATAATAACAATAACTTCAAACAAATACAAGAAATAAGACTTTAACAATACTGACCTTTTTAAAATTTTTAAATTTAACCATTACAACCACCCACTTAAAATAATTAAAACACTAAATTTCTTCAAGTGAATTCTAGTCCAACACTTAGGTGGACCCTCAAAATAAAATTACTGACAAAGGTAACATAGAGATTCCCCAAAGGTTTACATAAAAAATTACAATAAAACTTAGAACAAGACTACAATATGTATTAAACATTAAAGAGAAAATTTCCTGTGCAAAGCCAGTTAATCAAAGGCCTCTTGGCTAAGACCAAAATTTTGTTTACAGTGAAAGTCAAATAGCATAAGATACTCAACTTGAGCACAGACAGCCACAATGCATGACTGTTAACAAATAGCAAGCCACACTAGGAAATTCTTGAGAACTGTGCACATGGCTGCAAGTAAGCCAGGCCCATGTGGCAAGAAGCCACCAATATGGAACACTCTCCCAATAAGTTAGTAAGTGCTGTTAAGAAACAAGAAAAATAAATTTCTGACTGGATTATACTACAAGTAGAGTTATGGTTTAACCACATTGCATTTATATAGCATTTCCAATAAGTTGATATGCCCTAGGCAATAAGCTTTGCCAAGACAGAACTACAGAAAGGGAGCTGTAATTTCTTCAAGGAAGAAGTATAATTAACAACTCGCTAGGATCTTAACATTAGCTGGAAGTCACTACTTGCTTAAAAGGCCTGGATAATAGTAACACCAGACAGCCCACCAGTTTCTAAAACATAGTGAAAACAAACATTAAAACTTAGAACAACTGGTTATCTTTCATAAGAATTTTAACACAAAAACAATTTAAAAAAAAGGGACTTGGTAAGATGTAGGCCACTGATATATCTTTGCGTGATGACTGGGTACATTACATAACCATAACAACATTCACCATGGCAATTTTTTTTGGAGAGAGTATGCTGGCCAGTAGTTTCAGACAAATTACTTCAAAATTGGCCTTCTCGTTAGCCACACAGTCTAATGCACGGCTTTCTGGATTGGGCAGGAGCACCTGGTACCCGGCACGAATCTGCCCGGCGGACTTGTGTTGAGGTCTGGTGAGCCGTCCAGTCTGTGGATAGTTTCTAGGCAGTTTTCCATCTGCCCATGCGAATGCGGGCTGGTTCCTCTTATTCCACCTCAGCTACACTATGTCAGTGGTTGCTGTGCAAACATAGTTCTCCATGTAGGTGTACACCACCATTACTCTACCACACAGTCATAGGGGTTACACTTGTCTGGTGTGAGATGTTCCTTGGGTTGGGTGGGGGGTCCACCTGGGCCCGAATTGCACAATAACCCTGCAAGACTGGTTCAGTGTGGGGCAACGGAGGGGTGAAGTGGACTGTGGTAGTCGTCATGGGGTTGCAGACCACTGTGGCTGCGGTAGGGGCGGAGCCTCTCCGTCATTTCTAGGCCCCCAGTTAACATACAATAGAATACAATGCTTCAAGACCACATAGAGCAGGCAGGACAATACACTATTCACAAAATCACAGAGCCAAGTAACAAGGTGTGCATGACAACTCAAAGAAACATAAACACGATCATCTATTCAAACAGCTTGTGCAGCAGGAAATCAGTCCACAGAGCTGAACAACTGGTTATGCACAACATAAGCAAACCAGACTGCCTTCAATGACATGGAAAAGATGTCATGCTAATCCATACCTCTTGTGTGTCACTCCAAGCACTGCTGCTGCCCCCTGGCTTTATACCTTGTGAAAACTTGTGTCAGCTGCTGTGTCATGCTCTTTGGAGGCCTCTCTCTCAAGAAGTAACTCTAGGAGCTGCTTTTGAAGGCTAGGCAAGGTAGCAATAACTGCACAAGGAAGTGATCCATGCCCTGTGGTGAGATGCTACAGCACATCCACCTTATGATGGAGGGCAAGACATGTTCTGCTGCAGCAATCCTTCTGGTATTTGTGCCCACCATTGTATCCACTTGCTGTAGTTCATGCTCCTCCACTTGTGGTATAAACACTTTTCTTGGTTTCATGCCAGGCTTATAAATGATCTGGCCTTATGCATGTTCTGTTGGGACCCAGTGAACACACTGCTGTCTGGCTGTCTTATCTGAGAGTACATTTGGTGACATAATTGCACTGCCTCTTGTGCATTACCATTAGAACACTTCTGCATGAAGTGGATACCTACCATTTCTTCATCTGAAAATGCTTGAGGAGCCATGGAAATGACTTCAAATGTTACATGTGCACACTGTGTTTACTGTTCACTGTGGGGGCAGGTACCTGGAACATAATGCCGTCTAAAACTTGAACTGTGCTTGGACACTTCAACATCACTCTACAATTCACACCAATGAAGATAACTTACTCAAATAACTGATAGTGATGTGCCAGCTACAGAGGTTCAGCACAAACATAGCCTTAGACAATAACAGTGTTGCAGCACTGACATAGTTCCACTTGTGCATATTTGGTATTGTGGAAACCATTAGTTTGAAGACCTATGTTTATTAGGATTATTTGCTTGTTTCATTGGTCTCTACTCATTCCTTTAATTTATATGCATAACAGTCAAACACCCTACATAGATTATCTGAGTGATGCTGTTCATGACAAATCAAAAACTCCAAAAACAAATGACACCAGCATTTTAATTAGCGGGTTAGACAGGAAAGACCTTCAGCCTTCACCAGACATATCATCGATTCAGCTGACAGACTAGTTCAGAAAAAAATATGTTTATAACGAACTGTGAAATAACTGTATCAGTGAACTATCACATATCCCTCAAAGAGCAACAAATTGACCATTCCTTGAAAATAAACAACAAAATTTTATATTGGTTGGTGTAAAATTTTTAGGGATATATTTTCAGTTTCATCAAAATTGAATACACATGACCAAGGATCTAATCTATGAGTTATCTGACATATACTATGGGTTTTAAGCACAAGCTCAAACAGAGAAACAGTAGTACAGGCATATCATTTTCTTACAGTCTGCAATCCAGTATGGAGTAGTATTCTGGGGGAACACAGCTATAATCAAACTGCATTCATCACTCAAAAACTAGTCATCAGCCACATATGACTCTAATGACAAATATAACTGAAAAAGGTAAGGTTCATGTCACATTATTTTTCCTGCATTGAAAATCCTAAACCTTCAGTGCTTATATGTGAATACAACAATGGTCATTCTCAAAAAATATTTAACAAAATATGGTGCATATCACTAAAATAGTCCTGCACTTAGTTATAGAACCAGAAACTATAATAACATGAATGTCTCCCAGATGTCCTTTGCCTATCAGAAAAGTGCCATTCATAGTGGAACACAACTATAAGTGGAATGTTTGTGATGTAATTCTATATATCATGTTATCTTAAAATATTGTATGAATTCTGTCTTACATATTTAAAATCACACTCATTCTCTATGTCACATCATAAAAATACATTAATGTACCATTTAATTCTGTACTGTGCTATAGATGAAAAGAGAAAATGATGTTGTCTGCACTAAACAAGGAAACAAGTATCAAATTTCATTGTAGAAAAAGATAATGCATTTCAGATGTTGGCAACTTCTTGAACACTGTGAGATGCAACACAATTCAGTCATAGAATTATGAACACTGTAACTGAGCTCATATGGCTGCAAAAAAATGTACCTAATTAGGGAGACAAACATCCATCCTGGTTCAGTATTTGCATGGTTTTGGAAGGCTGCCCATACTCATTTAGTTGATGAAGCACATTTTGTTGTACTTCAATTATGTCAAATAATATTAAGCAGGCATAGGACACATAAATGAGGTGCTATATCTATTAAAATGATGAGACATGAACTTTTGTAGGTGAAGAAACTGTTACAGATAAAAACTCAGTTCATTTACTCTTTCTTCACTTTGAAATCCTTTAATCAAAGGCATTTTGTGCTGCTAATTTTGTTGACATCTGGTAGGAGATTCTGCATCATTCTGTTTCCTTTTTTCTCTATTTCAGATTTTTTTATTTGCTGTATCAAACTACTATTATGGATATGTTGATAGAAATATACACTGAGGTGATAAAAGTCATGGGGTACCTCTCAATAAGATGTCAGACCTCCTTTTGCCTGGTGCAGCGCAGCAGCTAGACATGGCATAGATTCAACAATTTCCTTAGGAGGTCTTGCAGAAATATTGAGTCATGCTGCCTCTATAATTGTGCATAATTGCTAAAGTGTTCCCAGTGCTGGATTTTTTGCATGAACTGACCTCTTGATTATGTCCCATAAA
Source organism: Schistocerca gregaria (assembly GCF_023897955.1). Classification (NCBI taxonomy): domain Eukaryota; kingdom Metazoa; phylum Arthropoda; class Insecta; order Orthoptera; family Acrididae; genus Schistocerca; species Schistocerca gregaria. The sequence continues at coordinate 380,780,915 of NC_064921.1, read as the reverse complement.
TGTTCAGTAGGATACATGTTGGGTGACCTCCGAGGCCAATTCACTCATTCAAATTATCCAGAATTTTCTTCAAAGTAGGTTCGAACAATTGTGGCCTGGTGAAATGGTGCATCGTTGTTTGGGAGAAAGAAGTCCATGAATGGCTGCAAGTGGTCTACAAGTAACTGAAAATAGCCATTTTCAAACAATGACTGGTTCAGTTGGACCAGAGGATCCAGTCCATGCCATGGCCCAAACCCATTTACAGCCATCACCAGCTTACATAGTATGGTCTACCTAAAGGGGGGCCCGAACCACATGGCATTTCCATGGTATCTTGTTGGCAACTTGGGTTCATGGCTTCATGGAGTCTGCCCCACACCAAACCCCACCTTCAGCTCTTACCAGCTGAAACAGGATCTCATCTGACCAGGCCACAATTTTCCAGTCTTCTTAGGGTCCAACTGATATGGTTATGCTGTTAGTGAAGGCACTCACATTATTCAACTCCTATCATAGCCCATTAACACCAAATTTTGTCACACTATCGTAATGGACATTTTTGTTATATATCCCAAATTGACTGATGTAATTATTTCACTCAATGATGCTTGTCCGATAGCACTCACAGCTCTACGCAAACGCTACAACTCTTGGTCACTAGTGGATGCTGTCAGCCACTGTGTTATCCGAGTTGAGAGATAATGCCTGAAATGTTGTATTCTCAGCACTCTTTTGACGCTGTGGATATGAGAATATTGAATTCCCTAAAGATTTCCTAAATGGAATGTTCCTTGTCTAGCTCCAACCACCATACTACATTCAAAGTCTGTTAATTCCCATTGTGGAGCCATAATCACTTCAGAAACCATCTCACATGAAGCACGAGTACAAATGACAGCTTTGCCAATGCACTGCCCTTTCATACCTTATGTACATGATAGTTCCACCATCTTATCTGACTGTTGCTATGATCTAAATAAATAGTATGTACAAAAGTGCTTTAATTATATGTGTTATATCTAAATATCAACTGTGTATTCTATGTAAGAAGTCTTTCTCATACATCAATGCAAAAAATCAAAGTTCTTGCCTCAATAAATTTTGTGTATATTTCTACCTTTGTTTTATAATTCATGGGATATGCTTGATTGAATTGGATGAGCTTGTTATTTTAGATCATTAATTCATCAACAATATTATACTTAATCATATTAATAATACAAAAATACATACTTTGCCTATACAAATGAAATATGCTTACCTTTTAGGTATCAAAGTAAACTACCTCAAATATATATTGAATGGATAAAAAATGGTTCAAATGGCTCTCAGCACTATGGGACTTAACTTCAGAGGTCATCAGTCCCCTAGAACTTAGAACTACTTAAACCTAACTAACCTAAGGACATCACACACATCCATGCCTGAGGCAGGATTCGAACCTGCGACTGTAGCGGTCGCGCGGTTCCAGACTGAAGTGCCTAGAACTGCTGAGCCACAACAGCCAGTATTGAATGGATAATTATCAGTCATTTAGGATAAGACTATAATAAGTTTTGTGTGCTTTTTCACAAATTTGATTCTTGAGACATGGCACATCTTCAGGTTCAGCAATTCAGTTATTTCAAAAATGGCAGTTTTACATTTTTGCTCCCTCCTGGATAAATTTCTGTGGATGGCCATGATAGCAGACACCCATCCAACAAACATGCCTGGAATATGGCTCATTGGGAACTTGTTTCTCTTCCAATTATCAACTATCACTGACAGACAGTTTACCCATGTATCAGATGCCGTAAGTTTTGAGGAACCTGCACCACTCACAATGGTGACCCCAATTTGGTAGACACTCACCCACCAAACAAGTCTTGAATATGGTTGGTTATCTACTTCTTTCTCTTCCAACTATCATTACCAAACAGTTTATCCATGTAGCACATGTCACGGCCCCCATGGATTCGGGTACCCTGCAATGCAACGCCCATTTTTTCCACAGTAAAATTATCCATTAACATTACAGAATAGGAAATTACAAAACTGTTTAAAATTATGTGTGTAAAATTGTGTAGTATTTTTGAAGCACTAAAGATAATGCATTACTGCCAGAAAACTGTGTTTTTAAATGTTTGATGGATATATTTGATTTAATTATATTTTGTAAAACCACATTTAACCCTCCAATAGTGGCACCCCCTTCCCTCCTAGACACCGTTGCACTGCTCCTGCAAGGTGATTTATCAACTTTTACCAGTAAAATTAATTTCCAAGCATTGGGGCGCTTTGTAAACCCCTGGATACAGTAAGAAAAATCGAATTTTATTCATATTTTAAACTTTATTGCATTTTAATGTGAACTAATGAGTCACTGACTCACAATAGGTGGTTAGGTCTGCTAAGCCTCTCCAGTGATATGGATTTCAGCCATGGGAGTATTGTCCTACATCTATATCTATAGTCCGCAAGCCACATAACAGTATGTGGTGGAGAGTACTTCCGTGTACCAGTGTCAGTTCCCCCTTTGCCTGTTCCATTCACAAATGGATTGCGGGAAGAAAGATTGCGGGTATGCCTCAGTGTAGACTTGAATCTCTCTTGTTTTATCTTCATGGTCTTTTTGCAAGTATATTGGTTCCAGGAATGCATGCTCTCAGAACTTTAACAGTAAACCACTCTATTTTAGTGAGGCATCTCAGTGACACATTTACTAAATAAAGAGTAATGAAACATGCCCTTCTTTGGATTTTTTCTATTTCCCCTATCTATCCTACAGATCCCAGACTGCCGAGCAATGCTCCAGTATTGGTGTAAATTACCCCTTTTGTGGGTGGACTACACTTCCTGTGGCTTCTTCTAATGGCTCTAGTCTAGCATCAGCACAATCCTTGATATTTTATGGATGTGACTGCACCCAGTGATTGCTCTGTAATCTGTAATCATACATTAATGTGCTCTTATGCCTATTTAGCCATAATACTTTGCATTTGTTTATGCTGAGTGTTGATTGCCAATCCTGCACCAAGCGTCAATCATGTCTTTCTGAACTTAGCTACAATTTTCTAGAATTGTGAATTTTTTGTATACAACAGCATCATACACAAAAAGCCTCATGGAACTTCCAACATTATCCACAAGATCATTTACATATAGCAAAAAGTAATGGTCCTATAACATTCTCTTGGGATACACCTAAAGTTACTTCTATGCCTGAAGACTCCTTTCCTTTGAGAATGACATGCTGTGTTCTGTTTGTTAGAAACTCTTCAATCCAGTCACACAGTTGGTCTGATATTCCCTACACCTATATTCTGTTCATTGGTCAGTAGTGCGGAACTCTTCTCATCTGCCTGTCTGCCTGTATCTATTGCTTTCTGGCTCTCACGATGAAGAGAGTGATTTGGGTTTCACACAGTTGTTGTTTCCTAACCCACAATGATTCCTACAGAGAAGATTTTTGATCTTCAGAAATCTCTTAATATGTGAGCATAAAACATGTTCCAAAATTCTACAACAAGCCCAAATTTTTGCATGTCTGTTTGATGACCCTTCTTGAAGATCAGAATGACCTGTGCTTTTTTCCAATCATTAGGAGCGCATCGCTTCTCGAGAGCACTACAGTACACTGCTACTAGTAAAGAGGCAAGTTCTTTTTCATACTGTATGTAGAATCGAAAAGGTATCCCCTTAGGTCAAGTGCCCTTTCCTCTGTTGAATGATTTCAGTTTCTTTTCTATCCCTTCATCACTTATTTCAATATCTGTATTCTGTCATTTGTAAAGCTATTTCAAGGAGGAATTACAGTGTGGCCTTCCTCTGTGAAATAGTCTTAGAAAAAGACATTCAGTATTTTGGCCTCTTCTGTGTTGTCCTCTGTTCCACTGCCATTACGATCTCAGAGTGTGTGGACACGTGGTCTGATCCATTAACTGATTTAACATAATACTAAAACTTCCTAGGATTTTCTGTAAAGTCAATAGAAAGAACTATATTTTCCAGTTCACTGAATGCTTCACCCAAATCTTGGCTTTGATTAATTTTTGTTTGTCTATGAGGCTTGGCTATGGTTAAATTTGCAGTCAAGCTCTCTTTGCTTTCATAGCAGCTTTCTAACATGGTTGTCACAACTTTGCTCACCATTTAGGCCTTCCTGTCTAAAGCATATTGTACAATGTTACTGAATTTTGTCCACTGATGGTCAGTACTCCTGTAGTCCACTGATCCTCAGCATTGTCAGCACTGGAGATAAAATATTCATGGTGACCTGTCAAGTAGCCTAAAATCTGTTTCTTCTCACTTCAGCTAAGCTAAAGATGTTTCTACCTTTCTCCATATTCCTAATTACAACCATCTTCAGTTATGCTGTTGGAACGGTCTGGTCTATTTGTCACCGGAATATCTTATTCGTTACCTTCCCACATCAGTTCTCTGATTAACTGTTCAACTGATTAACTGTTTGGGATAGGCACATAGAACACTTTCACAGGATTTGCTAAGCTTTCTTCCCACATTAATCACTTGAGTCCCACCAGCCTATGGCTGCTATGGTAAAATCTTCACCGTGCCACTGCAGGTGGCAAAATCTTAAATTTTAATTTGGTTATGAAAGGTTGAATTAAACAAGACATTGAAAGGTTTAGCTTAAATGAAGAAGTGTAATAATAATATGAAAATACAAATCATTCATAAAATATAGTATCTTACTGAAAATTATCTACAGTATTGTGAAACAGATAACAAATGAAGCACAGAAGTTCCTCACCTTGCGTGCGTTTTTTCGAAATAGCAAAGCTTGCGAGTGGTGTTGTTAACAATTGCTGCCATGTGCTTACACAATATGTGAAATGAATGAGGAACATACAATAAGTAATGCAACACTTTTTTTTCTGAAAGAAGGTTGGTTTTATTCAGGGTTTCAATACACTATATTATTTCCCACTCTTTTGGTTATAAGACCCTATATTTCAACATAAACTCTATTCAACAAGATTACCTTACGCCATCTTACTGGGAAGGCTTTTTTGCCCACAAGATACCATTCTACTGATCGACATTGGAGCAAAATCTTGCTGCATCAACCAACCACGTACTGTTTCCCATGGGTTGAGTTGTAACTACTACCGTGACAGTCGCGGGGTTGAAATGACGGAAAGCACGGCAGGACCCATGGAGAGGTGCATGAACAACAACACAACAGGAGAGGACGGACACGACCAACGAAGAAGAAAATGAACAACAACAAGATCGAACAAAGGAGTCACAAGGAAACCTAACAAACCTGTCCACTCGTACACAGAAGAAGAAAGTAAGTAAGCTGCCTAATGTGAGGCGATGTGTCCACAGACATACGCAAGATTAGACTGGCTGGTTGAGCAAGAAGCAGGCACTTAAGTAGTCTATCGGGGTCGCTGCTATTGGACGATGGAACCACGTGTTCCACTGTGGCATCCTCACACTAAAAGAGGGCCAGGAGGCGCTCGCTGCCACAGCTTACAGCGCGATGGTGCAGAGACCTCTAGGGGTCTTCGACATCCATGACGTCTGGCGGGGATTCAAATTCCACAGCGTGCAGTACCAGAGGGTGTATGCACTGAAGGGTGTAAAAGGAAAACCAGTCCAATGAAACTTCGTGAGCTCCTTTTAGATGCGTAGACTTTTGTGAGACCTTGCATTTTCATGGAGAGAGAAAAGTTCATTTGCATTTTTGTGGTGACGAACATGCTGAAGTCATTTCTTCAATTTCCTGATGTTAGGACTATACACTTAAGAGTTGATCATTGCACCATGAAGTAGGACGTCAAACAGAATAACCCCTTCAGTGTCCCAGGACACTGTCACTATGATTTTACCAGCTGAGGGACCATCTTTAAACTTTAGCTTTGCAGGGCAAGTGCTGTGGTGCCCCTCCATGGACTGCTGTTTTGTTTCTGTTTCAAAGTGATGAACCCATGTTTCACCACCTGTGATGGTGTTTGATAAAAAAATGTAATGATCAGCCTCACAGTGCACTAGCAGTTCCGCACAGACAGTCGTTCTCCACTCTTAATTCTCTTCTGCTAGGCAGCAAGGAAGCCAGCAGGCACACACACACACACCTTTGAGTACCCCAACTGGTGGACAAGTGTGTCAGCACTACCTATGGAATCGTCCAGTTGGGCAGCGAAAGGTTTGATTGTGATCCATTAATTATTTCGAATGAGAGTGTCCGCACTTTCCAGCACTCACAGCTGCTTGCGGCCGGCTGGCATGCGGGACATCAGACCGGTTTGCACAACTGGATCAGTGACAGACTCCTTGCCTTATGACTCACTGTCTTATTCACTGCCAGATCTCTGTAGATATTCTGCAGGCGCCTGCAAGAATCTGCAATTGTTTGATTTCCCACCAAAAGAAACTCAAAGACAGCTCTCTGGTTGGAACAAAACTTCGTAGCAGACGCCATTTTGAAGGCTATGTACAATGCTGCCACCTATCGCAAAAACTATAGTGGCTGAAGGGCGAATATTCCGTGATGTCCCACAACAAATTCCACTTTTTTAATTTTTTTCTCAACCGAAACTAGCGGAGAAAGCAATTGTGCTGCCTTACTTATTGAACACCCCCCTATGGCCAAAAAAAGGGAAAACTATCTAAGAAAGAAATAAAGATAAATGTCAGCTTATGATGGCATAACAGTTTCTATGCAGCAACTTGAAGACTTGTAGCAGTATCTGTAAGAAAAGAACTTTGTAATAAATAAAGAATAAGTCAATGCCATAGTAGTTTGTGTGTTCAAATGTGTGTGAATTCCTAAGAGACCGAACTGCTGAGGTCATCGGTCCCTAGACTTACACACTATTTAAACGAACTTATGCTCAGAACAACACACATGCCCGTACTCGAGGGAGGACTCGAACCTCTGGCGGGAGGGGCCGCGCAGTGCATGACGTGGCGTCTCAAACCACGTAGCCACTCCGCGCGGCCATAATAGTTTGAATCCAGACATTGTGATTAAGCGGAATGATGTGTAGCATCTTTCCCCTACCATTCCCTCTCCTTTGGACCTGCCATTAATACCATTTGCAGTGCCTCTCTTCTTGCCAAGCTTCTCTAAACTATTTTTTGATGATTTGTTCCTAACTTAGTTCAAGTTTCCCCTCATTTTCCTTTTCTTTCTCGCTGTTGAAGCCACAATCAATGGATATTAATATTACGATTAGCTCGAAAAAAATTCTACCAAATTTTATTGCGGAGCTGAAGTTACCCAGCTGGCCTGTTTGAATTGTTATCGAGTTTCTTCGTATCTGACACTGTTTGCGTTCCAGCAATTTTATTTAGGATGTAACTACAACTTTTCGCTACTATACATTAAAGTAGTTTCAAAACATCTTGTTTTCAGCTTTAATCGTGGTCGTTGTATGTCGGAAAGCACGCCGTCTCGATATCCGACCACTCCCGGTTGCCAGCTGCCGATTAATAACGGTGTTGTTCTATGTTAACCGGATGATGGACATACAGTGTTGAATCGAATATACAAATGCAATTTATGTCACGGAAGTGAAGAATGAAGCAGGGAACTATCATTGCTGTAAGAGATCGAGTGTTGTTTTTGTAACTGTTAATAATATAGCCAACATTCAAAATTAATAAAACAGTAGTTGTACCCGGCTTGCGTTGCTGCATCACGGAAAGAAAAACAAGCGTTTGGTTTTATAATCTGTTTGTTGAAGTACTTTTGGGTGCACAATATTTTAGGTTTTCTGTCTGTAATATAGCACGCCCGTATTAGAATACAACGTTGTATCAAAATTTCAAATCAGTCGATCAAGAACTTTCCGAGATTGCTATGAACGTAAACGTTAACGTTTCTAACCGCAATTCTCAAAAAATTCTTGACCGATTGATTGGAACTTTTGATACAACCTTGCATTGGAATATGCCCACGGTGTTATATCCTTTTTTAAAAATACTTTTGCGAAAGGCGTTGCTTATAGCTTTAGCAGTAAACAAGTAATAAAACAATACGTCGTGGCTGACGCGGTAATGACATAAATTTTCCGGTACATTTAGTGATATACATGGATAATGTCTGTAAAATATATTGCAAACAGTAGTACGCAATAACCTTTTTTCCTCCCATCATTTTGTGGAGAGTGTCAGCGATAAAAAATTTGGTAAACGTTTGAAATTATAAATTAAGTAAAGTTTGCTGCCAGTTGCTAAAAGTGCTCTCATTCTCAGATAGTAGATGCTTAAATCTGTGTATATTTTCGCGGTAGTATCACATTGTTGATGTCGTCATATCATCTCAACCTTCGCGAACGCACAGAGAACATCTCACGAAAATTTCATCGCAGTAAGATGAATGGCTTAGGAACGCATATAGAGCAAATATACACAAAACACACATTTTTTGGTATAGATTAACATTTTTATTTACATATTTGGCACTTTCTCTTTCTGGCTGGAAGGTCTTTGCGTTTACGGTCTAATCAGAAATGCGCCCCTGCACTGAGAAAAAAGAGAGCCAAAAGTTCCTACTCGTATTTCTAAGCTGCGTTCCGCGTGGCTTTCACGTTCACTCGCGGCGGACGACTGCCCAGTTCGTTCTTGTGTGTGTTGCGTTTAATGTGTTGGCCCGTAAGCACCCAATGATGCGTCATATCACCACTCCTGGACAGCATGGAAAGTAGTCGTGCAGCTGTTGTCTTTATTCTGATGAATGATGTAATCTAAAATTGTAATATGCCAAAATGAGACGTATGCTCCTAGATAAATGTATTGTTTCGCCGACGAATGCAAAGTGGAAGCAGACTAGTATGCAAGATAGCAGTGGAGGCACTGGAAGGTACTTTCGGAAATTTTACTCGCATGTCGTTATCTGACCCGACTCTTGACTTCAATAACCGAATCAAACGTAAAGACAATGGCTATCCTATTTCGCTTTGGCATTTGCATTTCTTTACTAATAATTTTCCCTGCGTCCTCACACATACTTTTATTGTGATGTTGTACGTTATACTTCTTTTCTACGACACATCTTTGCACTTCTGTAATTGTATCCAGGACACACGCTTTGCACTGTTCTTCTTGCCGTGAAAGAAATGTACGAGCAGCCGTAATCATTAATTGTAGTTTTGATTATTTTATTGTTATTTTTTATTCATTTACTTAATAAAGAATTGTTGTAGGGTAGGCGAAAAAGGTTGCCAATGTTACCCGCGTGTGCAAATCCATTGTTGGAGGTGCTATATGTACTTACACTGACGGAAAAAAATCGCAACACGAAAAAGGAGTTGTGCGACGTAAACGAAAGTTGGTAGCCGTGTTTCTACATCTGAAAGATAACGTCTATTAAAATTTCGCGCCCATCGCGCCACTATGAGAAAGCAAATCAGGTTTGCTTTAAATACAAGCTGCAAGGGTCGTGAGCGTTAGTTGCCTTTGAGATTAGAAGTGGTGAGTTGACATTAGTCAAAAACCCCTTTAAGGCGACAAAGACGCCATTATCAGCACCTCACTGAGTTTGAACGAGGTCGTGTTACAATGCTCCGAGAAGTTGGATGTTCCTGATCCGATATTGCAGAAACACTTGGCAGGAATGTAGCCACTGTACATGACTGCTGACAGCGATGCTCACGAGAATGTACGGCCACAAAAAGACCTGGCTCTGGATGCCACGTGGCACTACCGAGAAGGAAGACCATCATGTATGGCCCAGCCGCATCATATTGCATCTGCAGCAGCAGCACCACGGTGACACAACGAACTGTTAAGATTACACTACTGGCCATTAAAATTGCTACACCAAGAAGAAATGCTGATGACAAACGGGTATTCATTGGACTAATATATTATACTAGAAGTGACATGTAATTACATTTTCACGCAATTTGGGTGCATAAATCCTGAGAAATCAGTACCCAGAACAACCACCTCTGGCCGTAATACGCCTGGGCATTGAGTCAAACAGAGCTTGGATGGCGTGTACAGGTACAGCTGCCCATGCAGCTTCAACACGATACCACAGTTCATCAAGAGTAGTGATTGGCGTATTGTGACGAGCCACTTGCTCGGCCACCATTGACCAGACGTTTTCAATTGGTGAGAGATCTGGAGAATGTGCTGGCCAGGGCAGCATTCGAACATTTTCTGTATCCAGAAAGGCCCGTACAGGACCTGCAACATGCTTTCGTGCATTATCCTGCTGAAATGTAGGGTTTCGCAGGGATCGAATGAAGGTTAGAGCCACGGGTCATAACACATCTGAAATGTAACGTCCACTGTTCAAAGTGCCGTCAATGCGAGCAAGAAGTGACCGAGACGTGTAACCAATGGTACCCCATACCATAACCCCAGGTGATACACCAGTATGGCTATGACGAATACACGCTTCCAATGTGCGTTCACCGCGATGTCGCCCAACACGGATGCGACTATCATGATTCTGTAAAAAGAACCTCGATTAATCCGAAAAAATGATATTTTGCCACTCGTGCACCCAGGTTCGTCGTTGAGTATACCATCGCAGGCGCTCCTGTCTGTGATGCAGCGTCAAGGGTGACCGCAGCCATGGTCTCCGAGGTGAGTCTATGCTGCTGCAAACGTCGTCGAACTGTTCGTGCAGATGGTTGTTGTCTTGCAAACGTCCCAGTCTGTTGATTCAGGGATCGAGACGTGGCTGCACGATCCGTTACAGCCATGCATCCGCAACTGCTATTGATACGAGGCCGTTGGGATCTAGCACGGCGTTCCGTATTACCCTCCTAAACCCACCGATTCCATATTCTGCTAACAGTCATTGGATCTCGACCAACGCGAGCAGCAATGTCGCGACACGATAAACCGCAATCGCGATAGGCTACAATCCGACCTTTATCAAAGTAAGAAACGTGATGGTACGCATTTCTCCTCCTTACACGAGGCATCGCAACAATGTTTCACCAGGCAACGCCGATCAACTGCTGTTTGTGTATGAGAAATCGGTTGGAAACTTTCCTCATGTCAACACGTTGTAGGTGTCGCCACCGGCGCCAACCTTGTGTGAATGCTCTGAGAAGCTAATCATTTGCATATCACAGCATCTTCTTCCTGTCTGTTAATTTCGCGTCTGTAGCACGTTATCTTCGTGGTGTAGCAATTTTAATGGCCACTAGTGTACTTGGAGGAGGGCTCCGAGCCAGACGCCCTATAACGTGCATTCCACTGACCCCAAACCACCGCCATTTGCGGCTTCAGTGGTGTCAAATGTAAGGAGATGAGTATATTGTATCGTTGGCCTGGTGGCCTCTATTCGGCGAAGTTCGGCCGCCAAGTAGAAGTCTTATTTCAGTCGACGCCACATTGGGCATCTTGCGCGCTGGGATGAGGATGAAATGATGAGGATGACAACACAACACCCAGTACACGAGCGGAGAAAACATCCAGCCCCGATAGGAATCGAACCTTGGCCCGCTTGCATTGGAGGCGAGCACGTTACCACCGTGCTAAGCGGTTGAACTGTGGAAAGTGAGAGCTCATTGGAGGTCAGTCGTGTTTTTTGACGAAATCTGGTTCTGTCGTGGTGCCAGTGACGGCCATGTGTTGGTTAGGTGGCCAGTTGAAGGTTTGCAACCAACCTGTTTGCATGCTAACACACAGGACCTTTACGTGGAGATATGGTCTGGGTTGCCATTTTGCACGGCAGCAGAAGCACTTTTGTGATTATACCTCGCATCCTGATTTCAAATTTGTACGTCAGTATGGTGATTCGGCTTATGCTGCCATTCATGAAAAGCATTCCAGGGTTATTTTCCAACAGGATGTAGCTCGCCTACATACAGTTGTTGTTACCCAGAGTCGACATGTTGCCTTGGCCTGCTCGAGCACGAGATCTGTTTCCAATCTAGCGCTTATGGGACATCATCGGAAGACAACTACAACGTCATCCACAACTAGCATTAAATGTTTTGTATTTACGACCAAGTGCAACAGGCACGTAGCTCCATCCCACAAACTGACATCCAAATGGTTCAAATGGCTCTGAGCACTCTGGGACTAAACTTCTGAGGTCATCAGGCCCTAGAACTAAAAAGTACTTACTCCTAAATAACCTAAGGACACCACACACATCCATGCTCGAGACAGGATTCGAACCTGCGATCGTAGCGGTCGCGCGGTTCCAGACTGTAAAGCCTAGAACCGCTTGGCCACTTAGGCCGGCTGACATCCGTTACACCGGTTATTAATGTACCAGCATATCACATTTGCAATGGTTTATCTCGCGCTTACGTTAACCTATGATACTGCAATGTTAATCACTTACATATGTTACCTATACAAATGTATTCCCGAAATTTCATTACTTTACATTGGTTATTTTTTGGTGTTGAGAGTTTTATCCGTCAGCGAAGACACTTTCACGAAACCTGTTTCACCTATGCGTCATTTTACACCACAGAAAGCAATCGGTACAGCATAACACGTGTCCCATACCGATGCTCTGGTCCTGAAGACGTGTTCATGACAAAAAGACGTTTGAGTAAGTGTAATATGTGGAAATAACTCATCATGGATGAAGCTGATTAATTCAACAACTGAAGGCGTTAGACACAATATAATTATTGCCTTTATTATCACTTCTACATCATTCACCGGCCATTGCTGAACAGACACTGTCCAGTTTGCAATATGTGAGTGCAATATTGCAGTTTGAACTGTCATATATCGCAGCTGTGGAACTCCGCTTATCAAAATCTTCTATAATAGTCTGGAGCGTGCTTACTTTATTTTCTCCGCTTACCGGTGGTGGAACCATTTGTTTAAAAGCACACTAGTCATTTGATCAGTTTCAAGTGTAGGCCTGTACATAGCCTCCGTAGGTACCAATACAAAAATTTTGTTTCACTTTTGTAATGGAGAGATCGACTTAAGATGAAATTGTGTTAGATAATTTTAGTGTCTTGACTGATGCTCATTGTATTGCTCGGATAAATACTAAAAAGCCTTGGTACATAACATCTGTATGTGTTTGAACTACTGAATTAAAATTTGTAGACGCTACCTCAACATGTTATATGGACGCAGTATAATACATTTGAAATACTATGAATATAAATTGCTGAATAGAGGCCCCACAGTTCATAAGTGCTACAGAGCCCACAACAGAACACAAAATTATAAGAAGTGCAAGGCCCGTGTTATACTCATATTGGAAAAACAAAACGAGAGGAGCGTTCTTAGTGGCCTGGCAGTGCACTTCGAATAGGGGAAAGTATAGCGCAAAAATCCGTAACCTTGATTTGCGAAATAAGAATTTTTGGTGCTAATATTTTTCACTTATCATTTATGGGTGAACCTGGTAGTCTAGTGATAGAGTGTTTTCTGGAAACGTTTTTCCTACCTTGCAAAGTAATACGTTCGAGAAATCTCAATCAAAAACTGAGATTAACTTCTCATAGCTGGTTATACGGTCATGTCATCGTCGTCGCTCTTTGACTGTAAAAGTATTTATTTGTAAAACCCAATATTGTAATTTTGAGAATGTGGCCATTATCACGTGGAAGTAATAGTGCTTTAGCACGTGTAAAAACTTAAAAATCATGTGACATGACAAAACGTATTGTGTGTATTGCACTCTGTGAATTGCATTCTAAACATGTTGCTCGTATTCTGCTAAATTTTTGTTCACATCTGTAATGCGATTTAAATGCATTGCAAGTGTATTGCTCAATTCTAGGTTATTTTTGTTTGCATCTGTTTTTCATACACTCTCGCATTTAATGGTGGCCTCCGAAATTTCCATTGGAGAGGATTATTCCAGTACATTTATTTCTGTTAGAATTAGCCTGTTAATAATGTATCTACGGTGGCACTTTTAGCATTCCAACATCATTAAGACTAGAAAGTGTACACATCTACAGTGCTCACACTCTACAAACCACTGTGATTTGCTTGGCACTCAGTGCAAGAAGCGACACCATTGTACTGCTTGTGGCTGAAGAGGGGGGTAAAATTTGCAAAGAGCAGAGCTGCGCCATGCGCTCTGCATCCTACTTCCGTCCCCCACGCGTATCCTCTACGACCTCGTCCCCTTCGCCCAGCTTCTCATTTTCCTTGAACACATCCGCACACTATATATTGTCCGCCGCATTGATCCCCCTCACCCCCTGGTGTCTCCCATGCTTTCCACCCCCAACCCGTTGCCGCACCTTTACCGTTGTGTCCCACCCTCTCTCCATTTCCATACCCTCCACCTCCTTTCCCAACGCAACTTCCACCATCCACCCCTCCCGGAGGATGAGCTTCGCCCTGACATCTACCCTTCCTACCGACTCTAGCCCCATCTTCCTGCCTCCTCCTCAGGGCTCCTCCCCCTCCCTTCTCCTGAGCGGCTTCCCCCTCCTACTCCCTCTCTTGTGCTTCCTTTCAGTGTCTCTGCACTCCCTCCTGCCTTGTCTTCCCTCTTCGTCTCCTGCCCCACCAATCTCCTGCCTCTTAGTGTACCCACTGACACCCCTATTCTCTTCATGGCGCCACCTCCGCTGCTGCCCCTTGCTCTCCCCTCCTTTTCCATCCTCTCAGGCCTCTCCCTCGGCAGGAGAGTGGGTTTTAAGTGTGTTGTTCTGGAGTTTTTTTAATACTGTGGCCGACTTCTAACCTGTGCATGTGCCTTCAGTGTCTTCTTTGTGTTTTAAAAACCGCCAACTGTGTTTTTAACTTTATGGTGACTTTTTTAATTGTCCTGCCATGAACGTCTCCATGTCAGCGTATTATTACCTCAATTATCTCCCATTACTCTGTTTTATGTTTCTTTTTTATCGCCTTATATATGTAACTTTTTATTCTTGTCTTAGTTGTCATGTCATTCGGCTGAAGAGCGGCGGATTGTGCAGCTGACAGCCCTCCCCTGCCCATATGGGGCAGGGGAATGAAATCACAATAAAGGAAAAAAAAAAGCAGAGCTGTCATTTGTACTCAGGTGATTTATGTGAAAATGTTTCTGTGATCGTGACTGCATGATGGGAGTTAACAAACTTTGAACGGTGATTGATAGATGGTGCAGGACGCATGGGATATTGATTTGAAAATCGTTGGGGAATTTAATATTCAGAGATCCACAGTGTCAAGAGTGTACCGAGAATACCAAATCTCAGGCATTACCTATCTTCACGCACTACGCAGCGGCCGACGGCCTTCGCTTTACTACAGAAAGCAGCTGTGTTTGCTTAGTGTTGTCAGTGCTAACAGATAAGAAACATTGGGTGAAATAACCGCAGAAATCAATGTGAGACGTACGACTAATGTATCAGTAGGACAGTGCTGCAAAATTTGGCTTTAAAAGGCTACGGCAGCAGCTAAACCAACGGAATTTTTATGTATGACAATGCGCCATGCCAGCCACAGTTGTTCGCGATTGGTTTGAAAAACATTCTGGACAGTTCAAGTGAATAACTTGGCTATCATGTCACCCGACATGAATCCCATCGAATATTTATGGGACATAATCGAGAGGTCAGTTCGTGCACGAAGTCCTGCACCGGCAACACTTTCTCAGTTACGGTTGGCTACAGACATGGCATGGCTCAGTGTTTCTGCAGCGACTTACATCGAATTTCTACACTACGCGCATCGAAGCCAGCTTCCGTACACTTTGAAATGAAAACAAATGTTGGGGACTTTAAATCACCCAATAAGGAAACGAGATGATGAACGACTGACAAACTTGCAGCACTCCGAGTAGCTTAGCAGCGAACCGAGGTCATGTTAGCGGAAGTCTCTATATGAGTTTCTCTCCCATGTGGTCCGCTTTACGCAAGTCCTGATCAGTGTTGATGTTCTGCAGACTCACGTATAAATTCATGGAAGAAGATACTTCAGAACGTCTACATGTCATCTATGGTTTCCTGCTATGATGCTCAGTGGCTCTGAATGCAGTGCACAGGGATTTTACACCATACTGAATTCTGTGACACAAAGAGAGTATACGGTTCTGTAATCGTAATGGTAATTTGCGTTTTGTTATATAGAGGAATGGGGGACAAGATGATAATACAGTCGCAGCAGGCTAGATGACGAAAACTGCGCAAATTTTTTCACATATCCGTAGTTCGGAAATACAGCGTAGTGGACCTCTAAGACCATAAAACGATAGCCAGTCAGCGACGAGTGTGCAGAAATGTATGAATTTAAACTAATTTATCCGAGTTAATACCTGCTATGTTAAAGAGCGCAGCTGCTAATTAAGTTAGCTGAAGGTAATGCTTTCAGATCAACAGTCAAAACTAGGCACACTTTAAATTCTTGCCCATGACTGTTATGTCAGACCCGAATTTTCTGGTTAGTTTGTTTCATGCCCAATGGATCATTTTGCATGATAGATCGTAATCATGTGGAAAGAGTCATGTTACATTCTCATAGCAAATTAATTCGTACATATGGTTACATTCTGAACATTTCTAAGGATTTTTTTTTCAGGAAGAAAAAAGAAATACAGATGTTGTGAGTTAGCTGGCCTACCCCACTCACTTTACATATTACAGTAAGAGAAATTCTTCTACGGAATAGAAGTTGCCAAAGAGAAGCTTTCTTAGTTTGTGTTCAAATTTTACTTTGATGTCTGTCCGACATTTTATATCACTGTGTAAGTGATCAAAAATCTTGTAGCAGCATTGTGCACCCCTTTTTGTGCTAAAAACAACGTTAATGTGGAGTAATGAATGTCATTTTTCCTCCTGGTATTGCAATTTTGTACATCGTTGTTCCTTTTGAACAGGAATTAATTACTTACAACAAACTTCACGAGGGAATAAAAATATTGTGAAGCAGTTGTTAGTACGCCCAACTTGTTCCTAAACAGATGTCTACAAAATGATCGTGGGTGAGCAGAACATATTAATCTTACAACACAATTTTGCACATTAAAGGCTTTCTTTCTTAAAGATGAATTATCCCAGCATATTATTCTATATGACGTTATTGAATGAAAAATATGCAAAATATGTCAGCTTACTGATTTGTCTCTTCCCAAAGTTCCCTATGGTTCTAAGCGCAAATGCAGCTGAACTAAGTTTTTTAGGAGTTCCAAAATATGCTTTTTTCGGTTTAAATCCTCATCAATGTGGGCACCTAAGAATTTTGAAGTTTACACTCTATTTATTATTTACTCGCTAAGTGTTACACTTACCATTGGTGTAGTACCCCTGATTTAAGTTTTCCGTGATTCCCCCAAATCGCTTCAGGCAAATGTCGGGATAATTTCTTTGAAAGGGCACGGCCGACTTCCTTGTCCATCCTTCCCTAATCCGATGGGACCGATGACCTCGCAGTTTGGTCCTCTCCCCCAAATCAACCAACCAAAACTAGTGTCATCTCCAAAAAGATCTGCTTGTTGTACATTAGACGGAAGTTTGCTCACATCTATGAGGAACAATAGAAGACCTATATTGATTGAATTACTAACTACAATTTGGTTAGATATGACATTAACCATTGGTTCGCTGTACTATCAGTCGCAAAAAACTTTGATTTATCTAGGAGAACACCGATTCACACAGTCACATGTCTTAGATAATGTTTACTGTGTAAAGCTTGAATGTTGCATCACCTACGCTAAGTAATACCATTAACGAATACTGCAGTAAGATAGTCGATACGGTGCAATGTTATTAATAATAAATAATTAATAAAGGCCACTTATGTTAATTTTTTATGATGTATAGAGACCATGTATTAGCCTTTATCATAATAGACAGGCTGCTCTAGATAAGTAACTGAAAACTAAGCACCTTAGGTGGACAAAACCCCGTACAAAGCCACGCATGCAAACAAAAGGAAACACTAAAAAATGGTACATTATCGTGTCTAATAAGGTGCAGGAAATCTGTTTGCATTCAAAACAGCTCTCAGTCGTCTCGAAATGGATAAATACAGGTCCTATATTATTTTCAAGAGAATCTTATACCATTTTTCCTGCAAAATAGTGGCAATATCAAATAGCGATGATGGTGCTGGAGAGTAATCACACTCTCTTTTCTCTAAATTAGACCACAAAGGTTCAGTAACAGAGAGATCCGGAGACAGTGATGGCCAGGGAAGATACGACATAGTAACATTGGATGGGCCTGATCAGCCAAAATGGTCACAGAATGCTTGGTAGTAATGCAACATTGCAGAGTAAACACAAAGTCCATGCAATGAATATAAGGAGGTGGCTGACGAAATAAGTGCGGAGCCTCCATCATATTTCACTCTACGGATATAAGCTCGGCCAGAAGTGAGCAACAAGAATCATCCGACCAATGACTTTCCTCCACTGCTCCGTAGTGCAGGTTTCGCCATCAATTTTTGCTGTTATGGACATATGCATCACTGTTGAATGGTTTTGGAATTCTAGCTCGCCCTGCAATTCCTTGCTTATGGAACTCCCATTGTTTTTCTGCTGCACAGTTCATGGCTGCGACATTCAGTTCTGCAGTGACTTTTGCAGCTTTCGTCCTCTTTCTTTCGTCACAACCGTTTTCAATGATGGTCGATGTGGGCGAGCGGTTCTAGGTGCTTCAGTCTGGAACCGCGCGACCGCTACTGTCGCAGGTTCGAATCCTACCTTGGGCATGGATGTGTGTGATGTCCTTAGGTAAGTTAGGTTTAAGTAGTTCCAAGTTCTAGGGGTCTGATGACCTCAGATGTTGAGTCCCATAGTGCTCAGGGCGATTTGAACCATTTGAACCTTTATGACCGTCTTTCACGACCATTCAACACACAATTTCGTCCGCGTTATGACTCAGCGGAAGATGTTTTTCCGCTTTGTCAGTATGCGGCATAAATCATCGATACAGTGCCTCTTCGGATGTCTATGTTGCGGAAGTGCCCGCTGTGGTGTCACCGCAAGGCACCACACTTGCTAGGTTGCAGGCTTCAAATCGGCCGCAGTCCGTCAGTACACATCGAACTCGCGAGTCGCCACTGTCGACGCTAGCAGACCGAGCGCCGCCACTCGGCTGGTCTTACGAGACAAGCTAGCGCACTGCCCAGCTCTACAGCTGACTATAATAAGAATGGTTCACTTGTTATAGCTTCAGAGATCTCATCTGCAGAGACGCTAGTTAGCATAGCCTTCAGCTAAGTCAGTAGCTACGACCTAGCCAGGCGCTATATACTATTTGCGCATTGACAATTGATCTATATGTGTGAAGCAATCAGTACTGTAAAGCAGCATTCGCAGTTCAGTCTATAACTGCACTTATAAATATTATTATACAAAGTCAAGATCGACATTCATCGCTGATGCTGAATTAAAGCTAAGTATTTAATTGTATTCCTGTCTACTAACTTCTAATCACTTAAGATGTTCCAGATACATCCCGTCAAGTATAGTTCATTGATCCTCACGTCAGCCTACGTGATCAACGCATCCAATAATGGCCATCGCTTGTCATCAGATTAAGAGTCAAATTGCGTGACTCAGCCGGGTCACCCTTTTTCCATGAGGCCCATACTTCCGACTCATACACAACACCCACCCTACGAGAACCAACATTTGCCCACATTCGAATTCACTTAGCTCCGACATACTACACTCACAACTTCGCCGAATGCTATTCTGACCACGACTAACACTTGCAACGTGTTGACGACGCTACACAGGTGCCTTCAGGATCAGGCTTGGCTAGCATCTGCATTTATGTTCAAGCATGCTTTTCTCGCGCTGGTTCCAAATGCTTATCCAACCCGTGAAACTGTAGTATGAATTTTGTTTCGACCAAAAGTATCTTTCTGGGTTTTTATAAATTTCGCAAATTTGGCAGTGGTTAACAGTAAAATTTATTTCCATATAGTACGGCAAGGAAACCATCTACTGAATTACTTCTCCGGCCCTTCTTACATTCGTTCAATTATGTAAAACACAAACAATATACATGAAACCCTAAGTTCAAAAACTAAAGAAAATTACAGAAAACGCGAATGCTTATATGTGGCATATATTGGGAATATGATGAATGGTTCAAAAACGGCTCTAGGCACTATTGGACTTAACATCTGAAGTCATCAGTCCCGTAGACTTAGAAGTACTTAACCCGAACTAACCTAAGGACATCACACACATCCATGCCCGAGGCAGGATTCGAACCTGCGACCGTAGCAGCAGCGCGGTTCCGGACTGAAGCGCCTAGAACCGCTCGGCCACATCGGCCGGCCTATGATGGCAAGCCTCCTTTCAAAATACTATAACGAATAGCAATATTTACAGTTGTCTTTTCTAGTTACGACTAATTGTAGTCCTCCTGTCAATAGGCATCTGCACGTAATAGATCACAACTCAATGAGTGACTTTGAAAGTAACAGTCATTACGTTCATTGTTACTCACACCTCGACAGCAAATCTTGACTTATATCTACTTTTATGAAGCTAATAAACTAACCTCAATCATTAAAGCCGGTATTTTTCCGAAATAAGTATCGTCATCTCCTTGCTTATCATTTATAATAAATCTTCACCTAAAGCACAACTGTTCATTGCTGAAAAATAATTGAAGGGCTGTCTTCATCGTGCTGTAATGTCACTTCCTATATTTTAATGCACGTAGACTCTTCAAATATTTGATAAAATGTAATACTTTGTATTAAGGTGACAACAAATTTTGCCTAGTGTATGATTATACTTACTGCGTACGTTCTTGTGCTAACTGGAGATTCACCATTTTGAATTTTCCCACGCAGCGCAACTGTGTAGTGTTTCATAATTCTGCAGTGGCTCTGCTTTGATAATCGTTAACATAAACATAGATAACATTATTTGTTGTACTCTTCGCGCTACAGTTTAATCTTCTATATGATATTAACCGTTTTATAAGCGCAAAACTTCATTATCCGGGCAACAAATATTTGTACATCAGCTGCCTCCACGTAAGCGCAAAACTTCATTATCCGGGCAAGAGATACCTGCACGTCAGCTGTCTCCACAGAGTCTCTATTATAGCTTCAGTTGCAAATATTCCGTGGCCCATAGGCGTCAAGTTATAATTTTTCCACGACTTCTTCAATATAAACCGAAGCGCCAAAGAAACTGGTATAGACATGCGTATTCAAATACAGAGATGTGTAAACAGGCAGAATACGCCACTGCGGTCGGCTTCGCCTGTATAAGAAAAGTGTTTTGTGCAATTGCTAGATCGGTTACTGCTCCTACTATGACAGGTTATCAAGATTTAAACGAGTTTGAACGTGGTGTTATAGTCGGCGCACGAGCGATGGGGCACATCTCCGAGGTAGCGATGAAGTGGGGATTTTCCCATACGACCATTTCACGGCTGTACCGTGACTATCAGGAATCCGGTAAAAAATCAAATCTCAGAGCGGTATCTCCGAAAAAAAATCCTGCAAGAATGGGACCAACGATGACTGTAGAGAATCGATCAACCTGGCAGAAGTGCAACCCTTCCGTAAATTGCTGTAGATTTCAACGCTGGGCCATCAACAAGTGTCAGTGTGCGAACCATTCAACGAAACATCATCGATATGGGCTTTCGGAACCGAAGGCCCACTCGTGTACCCTTGATGATTGCAAGCAAAGCTTTACGCCTCGCCTGGGCCCGTCAACACCGCCATTGGACTGTTGACGACTGGAAACATGTTGCCTGGTCGGACGAGTCTCGTTTGAAATTGTATCGAGTGCATAGACGTGTACGGGTATGGAGACAACCTCATGAATCTATGGATTCTCCATGTCAGCAGGGGACAGTTCAAGCTGGTGGAGGCTCTGTAATGGTGTGAGACGTGTGCAGTTGGAGTGATATGGGACCCCTGATACCTCTCGGTACCGTTATGACAGGTGACACATACCTAAGCATCCTGTCTGATCACCTGCATCCATTTATATCCACTGTGCATTCCGACGGCCTTGGGCAATTCCAGCGGGACACTGCGACACCCCACACGTCCAGAATTGCTACAGAGTGGCTCCAGGATCACTCTTCTGAGTTTAAACACTCCGCTGGCCACCAAACTCCTCAGATATGAACATTATTAAGCATATTATGCCTCGCAACGTGCTGCTCGCGAGAGATCTCCATCCCCTCGCAGTCTTACGGATTTATGGACAGCCCTGCAGGATTCATGTTGTCAGTTCCCTTCAGCACTCCTTCAGACATTAGTCGAGTCCATGCCAGGCCGTGTTGCAGCACTTCTGCGTGCTCGCAGGGGCCCTACACAATATTAGGCAGGTGTACCAGTTTCTTTGGCTCTTCAGTGTAAATTTAGGCAGAATTATTTACTCAGCAATTATCATTAACAATCCACACTCCATCTATTTTACGTACCTCACTTAAGACCTTTGCAATAAGACATATATCAAATTCAGACTGAGGAAGCAAAGTGGTTAAATGTTCGTCCTGTTGTTCTTAACACGGGCTTCGCACGCAGAAATTCGAGATAGGCACGGACAAAGGATACGACACGCACGAAGAGCAGTATTTGGTGTTATGCACTCCAAACTACAGGACTCCAATGTTATTTCAACGTTGATCTGTCTCGTTAAGTCACCAGAAGAAAGACATTATAGTTATTGTGTATAGAACACTTCAGGCAGCTGTATTTGTCTTAGGAAACTAGATACATATGTACTGCTTATCGCTCTTCACAACATGAACATTGGGCTACTGGTGAATGGTGTACCTTACTCTTACGGACTAGCCCCGGTTTAGCATCTCGTCCAAGACACATGTGTCAAATGAATATCTTTGGTTCGAGCAATGTTTTATAACGGGTGATAGTAAAGACCTACGACTATTTATGCTAGATCTGATTATGCAGATCTGCAGGAATGAAATTCTTGGCCGGCCGGAGTGGCCAAGCGGTTCCAGGCGCTACAGTCTGGAGCTGTACTCCACATACACTGTTGCAACAACAAATCTTGAGTGAACTGGAAAACTCTATGAGGGTGCTCTAATTTCCATAGATACAATTATTAATGACATCATATTTTATCGTAAGAGCTGTATCGCTAATTAGGTAAGCATTATCCATAATTATATTTTTACTTGTACGAAACTGAGCATCATTTTTGGACCCCAACATTCGTGGAAACTGCTGCACAATCGATCTGCATGAAATTACGTTCATACCACAGAGTACGTATAAATAAACACAAAAATTATTATGATTACAGGATTTTACATGAGCTGACAGTACGCTCTGCGTTGTGTAATCAGATAGTCTAAACATCATGACATGGATTGAAAGACATAAGATATTATTAGGGGATTACATTCCATGCCATGTATGCGAATCAAAAAACATCAGTAGTAGTTGCTGGAGAGCAGTGACGGACAGGTTTACTGATCCAACCATATTCCACACGTTCAGTGAGCGACAAGTCAGCAACGAGAAGACCAGTGAAACGATGACACTAATTGTTCTTTGAAGAAGGCTTGCAAATTCCTCGTCACACGTGAACAGGTACTGCCCGTCATAAAAAATATGGCATTTGGAATCGCTTGAAGTAGGGGACAGTTCCTCGTACTCTCCCTTGTGTAGTGGATCCTACTCAGATTGCTCCCAGAGCTATAGGCGTTGAGATTGTGCTTTGAAGTGAATGGCAACCCATATATATTACGGCACTCAACATTCGGCTTGCTAGAAAGAGGTTTCCAAGGTGGCGTCTTAACACGTGTGTGGACGGTTGAAAGATGACAGTTTCGAGGCGAGTGGACGAAGCCAGCAAATGTGATGTCATAAATTAATTACACTGTCGAAAAGAAAGCAACATACACAAAGTCTGTGTTCAATGGCGCCAGGGTTATATAATACGTCATAGGGAAGAGTAGTAGAGTGACTCGTTTGTCACGGTCATCAGTGATCAGATGGCTCTCAGGAGGCCTGTCTGTTCGCCCTATGCTTTGACTCTGCTAACAGCAACTGTACTTAGCTTATAGGTGAACAGTGTTTGCAACACTCATTCTAGGGTGCAACCATACCATACCTACGAGTACGTACGCCTCTTGAGCCGCTTCAGCCATTTGAACAGGGTCGCATTGGGGCTACTGGATGGACGTATTGAAGGATTGCTGCACATGCTGGGCACAGTATACCGGAGATATGTCACTGCTTTTAACAGTTGTCTGTGGGAAATTCCCACACCTGCAGCCGAGGTTCTGGACGTCCGCGTAGTACAGGTGCACAAGATCGACACAGCGCGAGCAGCTGCGACCAACTGGACGCCATACAGGGACGAAATATGGCCACGTGCTTGTCATCAAGGATTACTGGAAAGGATTAAGATCACTTGTGTCTCTGTCCAGGCTACTACTGATACCACGACACTGTCAAGCATGAATACTCTGGCCTGGTGTCATGAAAGAAGAGTTGAATGTAAAGTGGAATACCGCTTCATTGTTTTCAGTGATGAGAGTAGGTTCTCTGTCTGTATGCTAGTGACAGATGTCCACACGTGTGGCGTAGACCTAGTGACCTGCCTATTTTAGAGTGCATTCGCGCATAACACACAGGTTACATGCCAGGCTTTACGGTGTGGGGACCCATCAGTTACAACTCGCGGTCACATTTGATGTTTTTGTAGGGTAAAGTAACCAATGCCATTTCTTAGTCAGTAAGGTAATGCGTGTTTTCAGCAGGACAATGCACATCCACATACGGCTGCTGCGACGCAATAAGCTCTTCGTGGTGTACAGTATCTGCCATAGCCAGCAATATAACCATATTACTCGTCACCTTACCGCGTATGGGTCATGATGAAGTACGAACTTGCTCTCCAGAGTCTGCAAGAACTACTGGCGAACTGCAAAAAAAAAAAAAAAAAGAGAGAGATGCCTGGGAAATCTATCGCTGGATGGCATTGGAATCTATAGGGTACTCGGAAATTTCCGTTACGAACTTGTAGGACTGGTAGAAGGGAGTGAATACATAACATTTCGAATACGAACCCATGTATGGAAAGATACCGTTTCCGTGCCACAGCCGTTTGAAGACATGTTTGCTAAGTAGGTACGCAACAGGGTAGTCATGGTGGGGAGTGGTTACGTCGGATCGACTGATATCATTTGCCGTGTATCCTAACCTTTCTCACCCGGTTCGAGCCTCATTCACTTGTCTTTGAGTGTTAGAGCAACATGGTTGAGTACGCGTTTGCAGAATATACCGATATGACTCGTCTGAATGGCGAAACTCAAGGTAATGAAAGAGCTGCTCCTCACCTTGTCAAGATCGTTCTCCACAAGGTCCAACTCCATCGCATAACCTTTTTGCCACAATTATGCAGCTGCTTCGATAACTGGTATCTTCAACGTGAGCAGGCGTGACTGTGGAAGTATACATACCGACAATTGGAAGAAGTTGTTCTGCATCACGTTGAAGAGAACCCGTCAACAAGTACACCAAACATTTCTTTGGCTATTAGTGACTGGAACTGTTAAACTAGTGACGTACTGGGTCATGCCTAATGAACAGTGGTCGCGTTACCAACATGTTTTCAAATGGTTGTCGCACGGAAACGGTACGTTTCTGGATATAGGTTCCAATTTAAAATATTACCAACTCGCTCCCCTCAACAAGTCCTACGCGTTTGTAGTGGTTATTTTTGAATGCCCTGCATAAGATCGTTTGCAAGCGTTGCGTCCAGAGCGGAGGATACACTGTATATTGTTGCAACTGTTTGGTCACCCTTTCCTACGACATAATAATTTTGATACCGTCATGTGTTAAAGCAGATGGTATGAGCAGATTCAATCTTTGCCTTTTATTTCATCAAGGCATACTGCCATTTGCTCCCACGTTTCCACGTAGTTTCATGGAATTCTTGGCGTAACACTGTCTTTTCTATTGACACAACAAAGAAAAAAGTGAATGAAGATGAGGAAGTAATACACCATCGACAAGGAGGTTATTAGAGATGGTGCAGAAAATCGGTTTGGGAAAGGAATTCCGCGTGTCCTTTTAGAAGCAGTCATTTCGTTAATTGATTTAGGGAAACCAAGGAAAATTTTAAACTGAGTTATTATCCTGACGAATAGCAGAATAGTGTCTTACTTCTGCACCACATCTCTATAGTTACACGAGAGAGAGTTGATGTATTTGTTTGTACGTCAACTCGCTATAATTTTAGTCATTACCACACTTTTATAGATATTTTCCTGGTTTGGATTCATTCAGGTTACTCTTTCTTCGCGTGGGAATTTGCATAAATATTAATGCATATCTGAACTATGTTCTTAATTCGAACGTACTTTTTTTTCATGATAGAAATTTTTCTTGTTTTATTCGGGCCCTCTTGTGTGCCACATCAGGGTTGTGCAAACGTGCTAGTACCGCGGACCCCACACCCCTCGCTGAGACACCGAAAGAATCGAATACACAAAAGTCCCATGACAAAAGTCATGGGACACCTCTTACCATCGTGTCGGACCTCCTTTTGCCCGGTGTAGTGCAACAACTCGACGTAGCATGGACTCCACAAGTCGTTGAAAGTTCTCTGCAGAAATACTGAGTCCTGCTGCCTGTATTTTCTGCAAAAATGTTGCCGGTGCAGGATTTTGTGCGCGAACTTTTCTCTCCATTATATCCAGTGTCGGGTGATCTGGGTAGTCAAATCATTCGCTCGAATTGTCCTGAGTGTTCTTCAAACCAGTCGTGAACACTTATGGACCGGCGACATGGCGCCTTGTCATCCATAAAAAATACATCGTTGTTTGGAAACATGAAGTATATGAATGTCTGCAATGGTCTCCAAGTAGCAGAACATAACCATTTCCATTCAATGATCGGTTCAATTGGACCAGAGGCTACAGTACATTCCATGTTAACACAGCCCAAACCATTATGCAGCCACTATCAGCTTGCACAATGTCCTGTTGACAACTTGGGTTACGGCTTAGTAGGTTATGCGCCACACTCGAACTCTACCCCTCTACCGGGGTGGTGGGGGGCTCATACCAATTGAAATCGAGACTCATTTGCTGAGGCCACGGTTTCCCAATCATCTAGGGTCCAACTGATGTGGTCACTAGCCCAGGAGGGGCGCTGCAGATGCTGTTGTGCTGTTAGCAAAAGCTCTCTCGTCGGTCGTGTGCTCCCATAGTCCATTAACACCAAATTTCGCCACACTGTCTTAATGGATTCGTTCGCCGTACGTCACCCATTGATTTCTGCAATTATTTCACGCAATGTTGCTTGTGTTTTAATATTGACAACTATCTGCAAACACAGCTGCTCTCAGTTATTAAGTGAAGACTGTCGGCCACTGCGTTGTCGGTGATGAGAAGTAATGCCTGAAATTTGGTATTCTCAGCACACACTTGACTCTGTGTATCCCTGAATAGCGAATTGCCTAACGATTTTCGAGTTCAAAGGCTGTTAATTCCCGTGGTGAGGCCATAATCCAATAGGAAATCTTTTTATGTGACTCACCTGAGTACACATAACAGCTTCGCCAATGTACTGCCCTTTTATACCCTGCGTACGCGATACGGCCGCCATCTGTATATGTATATATACATATCTCATTACTTTTGTCACCTCAGTATATACAGAATGTAGATGACGTTATTCGTATCGAGTTAGCGCCTGTGCTGAAGTGTTAAATATTTACATATAAAAGTAAGTATACATACCGACGAGTCACAACATTATGACCAACGCCCGCAGCGAGGCTGAACGCCGCCTGGGAACGTCGCGGGCAGATGACGCAATATGAAGAGTATGTAAGGTGAAATGAGACGAACAGGGATTCATTGTGGCGGCGATACGGGCCGCAAATGGGAAATCCACTGACATAAGTAATTTTGACAAGGATTATTTATAGAATTTTAGATTTTTTTAATAATTTTTTTTTTTTATAGAAAAGCAGTTGTTATTGCCTGGCTACTGGAAACGGAGCATCTGAATCCGTGAAGCTTGTCGGTTGTTAATGTGCTACGGCTGTGAGCATCTACGGGAAGTGGTTGAAGGACGGTGAAATCATGAGTAGATGTTAACGTATTGGACGTCCACGACACATCACACAATGTGGAGGTCGAAGACTAGCCCGCTCTGTAAAGGGGGGTAAGCAGAGATCTGTAGCAGATCTAATTACACAGCACAACGCTGGTGAAGGCACAAGTGTTTCGGAACACTCCGTTCAACGCTTTGTACCAGACGATCCCTTATTTTCTCATGTCGACCCAATGACATGGCCAATTACTGTTGCAGTGGACACGGGATCACCGAGATTGGACCGCGTATCATTAGGAACGTGTCACCAGGCTAGACGAATCAAGTTTTTTCTTACACCATGTTCTTGGTCGTGTTCGAATACGCCGTCATATAGATGAAAGTCTGCTTAAAACACAAAACATGCCCCACTTCACAGACACAGACCGTTGGGAACAGCATTATGATAGGTGGGGGATCTACACCTGGTCTTCCTTGAGACCTGCGGTAGTAATCGAAGACGCCATGACAGTTGTGGACTCCTTTTCTTTCTCTTGTTCTTTATCCTCTGTCTTGACAGAGTCGGTATGTTAATTTGCGTATATGGCAATGTTAGTGGTAGCAGGTGGTCGAATCTCCTTCCCGTCTTCACTTCCTCTCCCCTCCCCCATGACGTAATTTTTGTACGCCAGTTGTCTAAATGTTTGCAAATTGTCTGAGGCGGGACGTGGGTACTAGTCCTGAAGAAAACCGCCTAAAAACCAGATCCACGCTCTCCAGCTCACCGGCCCTCGTCGTTAATCCTGCGGGCGGATTGTATTCGAGACCGGCGTGCATTCACGAATGCCGAAAATCATGTACTAACGCTCGCGGCTATCGGGGTGGGGTGGGGGGTACATGACGGCTACGGACTATGCGTACACAATTGCAGACTGCTTGAATACCTTCATGCTTGATGCCTTCCCCCATGGCGATGGCAACTTCCAGCAGGATAACTATCCATAGAGGTGGTTTCAGGAACACAAGAATTAACTCATACTGATGTTTTGACCAGCAAATTCATCTAATCTTGGGACCCCAGCGGACCCCAACTCTGCACCCACAAATCACGAGCCCATAGTTTACTGGAAATGTGTGGTTGTGCGTAGATATCTGATGCTAGACACCTCCGTATTCAGAAGAAGGAGTTGTCGAATCCTAAGCTACTCAGAATAGATGCTATATTGCCTGCCAAAGGTGACCCAAGTAGGTGGTTATAACACGAAGGGCGTTCAATAAGTAATGCATATATTTTTTTTGAAAACAGGTTGGCTTTATTGAAGATTACAGTGCATGATATTCTTTATTTATGTATTTATTTATTTTATTTTTTATTTTTTATTTTATTTTTGCTAAAAAAACTCTGTTTTTCAACATAAACTCCGTTCAATGAGACGGTCTTACGTCACCTTACGGAGAGGCCATATATACAGCATGTAGCACAGCACGGTACCAGCCTACTGGTCGAACTTGGAGACAAGGTTTTTCAGCGTCCCCATCATCCACGTACACATCCCGTCAAGTGCTTTCTTCATTGCACAGATGGTCCTTCGTTGCTCATTATGGTCTTCTGTTAGGTGGCGAGGAACACAGCTGGCACACACCTTCGAGTACCCCAACTGGAAGACGAGTTTGTCAGAAATACCAACAGAGACCTTTAGGTGAGCAGCGAGATGTTTGACTCTGATCTGTCGATCGCAGGAGTCACAGCTGTGTGCGGCCGGCCGGCACGCGGGAAATCGGACAGGTTTCCGCGACCTTGTTCGATGATGACATACGCTTCTCCCAACGACTCACCGTGCTTTTGTTCACCGCCAGGTCTCCGTAGACATTCTGCAAGCGCCTGTGAATATCTGCGATGCTCTGGGTTTCTGCCAAAAGAAACTCAATGACAGCTCTCTACTTGGTGTGCACCTTCGTTACAGACGCCATTTTGAAGGCTATAAGTAGCGTCGCCATCAATCGGAACTTCATGAAACTGTAGAGGCTGAAGTGGGAATATTTCATAATGTACCACAAC
The DNA here is from genome assembly GCF_023897955.1 of Schistocerca gregaria. Lineage (NCBI taxonomy): Eukaryota > Metazoa > Arthropoda > Insecta > Orthoptera > Acrididae > Schistocerca > Schistocerca gregaria. The sequence goes on along the minus strand of NC_064921.1, from coordinate 380,751,004 downwards.
AAATTTTGCATTTTTAAACCATAATTGGCTGAGAAAAAATGTGTTGTATTCCTTAATTGAACGCCCCTCGTATTTCGGCTCGTCAGTACAGTATAATTCATGCCAATTTGACGTTTGTTGCAGACCGCTTTCGTGCTGTCGCGGCTTTAATGGCAAGCAGTGTATTTTCTACTGTGAAAGAGTAGAACGACTTGGGGAACTGAGGAGAGGTGTTCGGAGCGGCAGTCGTCAGAAGGACGCGCCGCTGGTGCTTACGGCAGACCGGGTGACCGACTTGGCCCTCAGAGCGCAACTCCTGCGCGACCGCCCCCGGCGCCGCGACCACGGAGAACGCCTGCAGTCTGCGCGAGACCCCACTGTGTGCTGACGGCCTGCACTCTCCTCGAAACTCGCTGTTTTGCCCAAACCGGTACTGCTTTCAACTTTAGGCTTTACGTTTCAGCGTACTGCCGAGGGCAGTTTTACGTATTCAAACGCCACCGCCTAGCAGAGCTCGACCGACTGACGTGAAACTCTTGAAGTTCTTGAATCTGGCGCCTTCTAACGAAACAGTATTTCACGGTGGTGTTCTGCGTGTTCCGGCAACACTAACTGAGCTCTAGTTTTTGGGCGTCATCTGGAAGGTAAGCATTAACACATTCTGCGTGTTTTAAATGATACTGTTTATGTAAAACTATCTGCAGTTCCCGGTGTGTGTAATACATCCCACGCAAAGTGATTCGCCCTGTGCCTTGTTGATACTCATAGTGTTGGCACACCGCATTGGGAGCTGCAGTCACTTTAAATCGAAGGGTATGTTTAAGTCGCTGGGTATCAGAGGAACGAATACGTCTTCACGTTGATTCTTCATGGCCATCTTGTTTCGTTACATATGCAGCAACGGCAGCGAATCAATAAAATAAGAGTTTGCAATCCTGTTTCTTTCCAATTCTCGAGTTTCTGCTCGTGCCGCGATCTAGGAACGTCTGATGGTACTACTCCAAGACCGGTATTGTAGGTGCAATTTATTCTTGCGATAGGACTTTTCATTAATTTTCTTCGTTGTTTCATCTGAATGGATATATATATGGTGAGGCAGGAGGAAAGGTACATGCCTTTAGTGATTCTGAACAAAAAACTTCATATGAACGTATACCCTATTCCGAATGGTTTCCGAGATAAAACACATTTAATATTGCTTTTGCATGTTTTTCTTGAATAACTCGAAAACCACACCCTCCAGCGAAAACGTGTCGCATTATAAAATTAAACTATATTATATTTCCTACAAAGAAGGTCTTATTCATTTTTTCTCTAGAACTAATGGTTTGTGCAAAGAGAGCGCGAGAAAGTTGTGCGTGTGTATCTTCAAAAGAATATAGAAAATGAAACACCTACAGTCGTCCGTATGATGTCATTTGTTGTATGGCTACCAGTTTCAGTGCTTCAGGCCTTAGCTGATGCTAAACAGATTAACACCATCCATATACACGACGCATCAGTGGCCAGTATCTATAATTAGTATATGCAGATTACGTATAACTGCGAATTTGATGATTGGAGAGACAGCATCGCCGTTACAGGTAATCTGCGTAAAGCAGTTGTAGATGTTGTCCATTGATGAGTCGTGTATACGGATGGTGTTAGCCCTTTTAGCTAAGGCCTGAAGAAGGTGCCCTGAAGCACCGACACTGGAAGCCATAAATAAATGACATCATAAGTACGACTGTAAGTGTTCATTTTCTTACAAAAGGGAACGGCCGAGTCCTGCAGACGCCCAATCACAAGGTTGGACATACAAGAAACTGCTTCCATGTGAACTCGAATACCTCCAACTTTACTTTCATCGTCTTGGTTGAGTCTTCCATTAGAACTGGATGACGCTTCAGCGCCAACTGAATGAACCTGTCAAAAACGCGCTGCTCTTCTTTGAATCCTCACTACTTCATCTGTCATTGCTGTCTCGTAAGGTTAGCGGACTGACCAACAGTACTCAAGTACTGGTCGAAAGAATTTTTTCGTAAGCTGTCTCTTCCGTGGTTCCTGAGAATTCTTCCAATGAATGCCGGTCTAGCATCCGCCCTAGCTGCGATTACTTTTATGTGGTCGTTCCACTTTAAATCGCTCGTTACGCATGCTTGCAGTTGTTTGATGGATGGTAACACCTTCCAGTGGTTGTTCTGAGGTGGTGTAATCTATACTAATACACTCCTGGAAATGGAAAAAAGAACACATTGACACCGGTGTGTCAGACCCACCATACTTGCTCCGGACACTGCGAGAGGGCTGTACAAGCAATGATCACACGCACGGCACAGCGGACACACCAGGAACCGCGGTGTTGGCCCTCGAATGGCGCTAGCTGCGCAGCATTTGTGCACCGCCGCCGTCAGTGTCAGCCAGTTTGCCGTGGCATACGGAGCTCCATCGCAGTCTTTAACACTGGTAGCATGTCGCGACAGCGTGGACGTGAACCGTATGTGCAGTTGACGGACTTTGATCGAGGGCGTATAGTGGGCATGCGGGAGGCCGGGTGGACGTACCGCCGAATTGCTCAACACGTGGGGCGTGAGGTCTCCACAGTACATCGATGTTGTCTCCAGTGGTCGGCGGAAGGTGCACGTGCTCGTCGACCTGGGACCGGACCGCAGTGACGCACGGATGCACGCCAAGACCGTAGGATCCTACGCAGTGCCGTAGGGGACCGCACCGCCACTTCCCAGCAAATTAGGGACATTGTTGCTCCTGGGGTATCGGCAAGGACCATTCGCAACCGTCTCCATGAAGCTGGGCTACGGTCCCGCACACCGTTAGGCCGTCTTCCGCTCTCGCCCCAACATCGTGCAGACCGCCTCCAGTGGTGTCGCGACAGGCGTGAATGGAGGGACGAATGGAGACGTGTCGTCTTCAGCGATAAGAGTCGCTTCTGCCTTGGTGCCAATGATGGTCGTATGCGTGTTTGGCGCCGTGCAGGTGAGCGCCACAATCAGGACTGCATACGACCGAGGCACACAGGGCCAACACCCGGCATCATGGTGTGGGGAGCGATCTCCTACACTGGCCGTACACCTCTGGTGATCATCGAGGGGACACTGAATAGTGCACGGTACATCCAAACCGTCATCGAACCCATCGTTCTACCATTCCTAGACCGGCAAGGGAACTTGCTGTTCCAACAGGACAATGCACGTCCGCATGTATCCAGTGCCACCCAACGTGCTCTAGAAGGTGTAAGTCAACTACCCTGGCCAGCAAGATCTCCGGATCTGTCCCCCATTGAGCATGTTTGGGACTGGATGAAGCGTCGTCTCACGCGGTCTGCACGTCCAGCACGAACGGTGGTCCAACTGAGGCGCCAGGAGGAAATGGTATGGCAAGCCGTTCCACAGGACTACATCCAGCATCTCTACGATCGTCTCCATGGGAGAATAGCAGCCTGCATTGCTGCGAAAGGTGGATATACACTGTACTAGTGCCAACATTGTGCATGCTCTGTTGCCTGTGTCTATGTGCCTGTGGTTCTGTCAGTGTGATCATGTGATGTATCTGACCCCAGGAATGAGTCAATAAAGTTTCCCCATCCTGGGACAATGAATTCACGGTGTTCTTATTTCAATTTGCAGGAGTGTATGTCAAGACAAGTCGTTATTGGAATTATTACCAAAAATCTCGAAAAGCAATTGACCGATTTACTTCAGATTTTTCCACAATACTCTCATGAACATTCAGAAGAACATAGACTATATATAAAGGGGAAAAGTTGTTACTAAAAATCTGTTAAAGTTTTTGAGCGATTTACTTAAAAATTTTTTGAATATATGTAGTATACAAATATAAATGTAATATACAGGGTGTCGGACCTAACAGTCATCAGGTGCTTTTTTCTCAGCCGGTGTATCCGAGCGATTATAGGCGCTTCAGTCTGGAACCTCGTGGCCGCTATGGTCGCACGTTCCAATCCTGCCACCGGTATGGATGTGTGTGCCGTCGTTATGTTAGTTAGGTTTAAGTAGTTCTAAGTGCTGGGGGACTGATGACCTCAGATGTTAAGTCCCATAGTGCTCAGAGCCATCTGTTTTTTTCTGGTGTTCCAACAGATTTCTGCAATTTGGTTATTGCATCGTACAGCTTACTACTAGTCACATATTCCATGCGACGTCCATTGACAACAGAAAGCGTCAGTCTCTTAGAAACAACAGTTTTTATAATTGTAGTTTTACTTGCCTCTTCGTTAGAGCGGTCTCAGATTAGTCTAGTCCGATATTAGATTTAGTGTCTAAATGTATGTACGAAATCAAGTGATACACCAACATTTCTGAAAATTGAACCGTGAAGTATACATAAGCTCACCAGAGAAAATATTAGTCACCCCCCTAACATTTTGACTAACGGCCACAATTCTTAGAATGCCGGCCATTTTTATGGTTGTTTTTAGAAATTATATATCTGTGCGACACACTGAAGACCGACGGGGTCCGTTAATATACGTGATTTTTTATTTAAAAGCGGGAGAAAACTTACTCCGACAAATGACGGGATCGGGAGTCGCGGCAATTTTCGCGTTCTATCAGTTTTCAAGACTAACAGTCAGTGTTAAAAGAGCACTTTGGTCACTTTGAAGTCTTGTAGATGGTGTAGAAATGGTACCAGGCGGTCATGTGACCCTCTAGCACTAAGGTAAGTCATGGCGGTCATGTGGCGTGTGTGTGCTGTCATTACCTCCCTTTTCTGTTCCAGTAGAGTATGGTTCGCGGGAAGAACGACTGTCTGAAAGCCTCCGTGCGCGCTCGAATCTCTCTAATTTTACATTCGTGACCTCCTCGGGAGGTATAAGTAGGGGGAAGCTATATATTCGATACCTCATGCAGAAACGCACCCTCTCGAAACCTGGACAGCAAGCTACAACGCGATGCAGAGCGCCTATTGCAGAGTCTGTCAGTTGAGTTTGCTGAACATCTGCGTAACGCTATCACGCTTACCAAATAACCCTGTGACAAAACGCGCCGCTTTGCTTTGGATCTTCTCTATCTCTTCTCAACCCGACCTCGTACGGATACCACACTGATGAACAATACTCAAGTATAAATCGAACGAGTGTTTTGTAAGCGATCTCCTTTGTTGATGGACTACATTTTCTAAGGACTCTCCCAATGAACCTCAACCTGGTACCCGCCTTACCAGCAATTAATTTTATATGATCATTCCACTTCAGATCGCTCCGCACGCATACTCCCAGATATTTTACAGAAGTAACTGCTACCAGTGTTTGTTCCGCTATCACATAGTCATACAATAAAGGATTCTTCTTTCTATGTATTCACAATACATTACATTTGTCTATGTTAAGGGTTAGTTGCCGGTCCCTGCACCAAGTACCTATCCGCTGCAGATCTTCCTGCATTTCGCTGCAATTTTCTGATGCTGCAACTTCTCTCTATACTACAGCATCATCCGCGAAAAGCCGCATGGAACTTCCGAAACTATCTACTAGGTCATTTATATATATTGTGAAAAGCAATGGCCCCATAACACTTCCCTGTGGCACGCCAGAGGTTACTTTAACGTCTGTAGACTTCTCTCCATTGAGAACAACATGCTGTGTTCTGTTTGTTAAAAACTCTTCAATCCTGCCACACAGCTGGTCTGATATTCCGTAGGCTCTTACTTTGTTTATCAGGCGACAGTGCGGAACTGTATCGAACGCCTTCCGGAAGTCAAGGAAAATGGCATCTACATGGAGCCTGTATCTAATATTTTCTGGGTCTCATGGACAAATAAAGGGAGTTGTGTCTCAGACGATCGCTGTTTCCGGAATCCATGTTGATTCCTACAGAGTAGATTCTGGATTTCCAGAAATGACATGATACTCGAGCAAAAAACATGTTCTAAAATTCTACAACAGATGGATGTCAGAGATATAGGACAATAGTTTTGCGGATCTGCTCGACGACCATTCTCGAAAACTGGGACTACCTGTGCTCTTTTACAATAATTTGGAACCTTCCGTTCCTCTAGAGACTTGCGGTACACGGCTGTTAGAAGGCGGGCAAATTCTTTCGCGTACTCTGTGTAGAATCGAATTGTTATCCCGTCAGGTACAGTGGACTTTACGCTGTTGAGTGATTTAAGTTGTTTTTTTATTCCTTGGACACTTATTTCGATGCCAGGCAGTTTTCGTTCAGCGCGGACTGTCCTGCGTGTCTGCAAGGAATGGTGTACCAATCGCTTTCGGGTAACACGGCGCAAGTGCAATGGTCGTAAGAAGTGCCTAACCGACACCGACAGGGGCCAGACACTAGTGTCACCGACACTAGTGTCAATGAGCCTCTTTTTCAAACCCGGCACTCCGTGCAGCTGTTAATGAATGCCGTTCTACCTCACTTGTTCCCTAGCGAATATTAACTACACACAATGGACACTTGGACTCGGGTACCTCTCAAAATGACATTGCTCGAAGCGGCAGATGAGGCTACACGTCTCCAGTGGGCCAGGCAGCACTGACACTGGACAGCAGCTAATTGAGGGCAAATACTGTGGGCCAAAGAGACGCGATTTTTCTCTTTTCACATTTTCCGAAGCTTAGAGTGCACCGATGACCCAGCGAAGCGTTTCATCCGTAGTGTAGGATGTAGCTCAGGCTGAAATTCGTTATATGGTGTTTTGGGGGGCGTTACTCATAAATTGGGTTCGCTCGTGAGCAAGAACCAGGACGTGTACTTCGGCACTTTCGTATACCAATTTTGCCCTTTCGTTCACATCTTCATGAAGAGTATGCGGTCAACATTTCGTAATTCCGAGAAACCAACAACCGTTTTCACAAGGCTGCACACACATTTTTTGTGAATTTTTAATATGTATGGATATCTTTCTTCCGCGTTCCAATTTTGATTAAATAAAACCTATACGGTGACCCAAGCTATGCTCAAGTTACTTATGAAAACTGGTCTGGTAGTTTTTGAGATTAGCGTGTGCAAACAGACAGACACGACGGTTTTGCAGCTTTATTAGTATAGGCACAGACAACATTTTCACTTTTTTACGATACAAATTAAAAGACGCGAGTTTTCGGTAAACTGCGCTTGATGAGCATCGTATCCAGAAAAATGTAAAGAAAACGATTTTGTGTTAACTTTATACTATGCGTACTTATTTGTTGTTTATGTGTGTCCGAATGTATAAATGTGTCGAAGTATATAAATATCTTACATTATATGTACACCCTTCCGTAAGAGGGAAAAAAAAGGGAACCGACAGAAAAATGCTCCCGTCGGAGCCCCTGGCAGAAAAGTTGGGAACCAGCTGCCTCATCTACATCTACATCAACTTGATTACTCTGCAATTCACAATTAAGTGCTTGGTAGAAGGTTCATCGAACCATGTTCAAGTTGTTTCTCTACAGTTCCGCTCTCGAATCGAACAGCGCGGGGGAACAACAAACATTTAAAATCTTTCCGTGCGAACTCTGATTTCTAGCATTTTATTAAGATTATCATTTTTATCTATGATGGTGGCTGTCAAAGAAATATTTTCACACTCCTTCCTTGTTCGACGTACACTCAAGCATCCTATAGCACTTCAACTGGCATGCAAATGACCTGATATCAGTCTCACAGAAAACGTCTGGGCGCATTTGGAATACGTGTGAAACATAGTTATTAACATCTCCGCAATTTAGTACTTTTACGGGATCTCACTATCAACGAGTGGCCTCACATGCGTATACCGTATCTGAAGGAACTTGTGGACTCCCCTAATTACCAACCTGAAGCAATTATGAAGGCCAGAGGGGAACTTACACTGCATTAGTGTGTTTTCTCCTGGGAATGAGTTGGGGTTGGGTTGTGTGGGGAAGAGACTAAACAGCGAGGTCATCGGTCTCAACTCCTGGGGATGGCAAATATTTTGTCACGTTCCTTTGAGTTAAATAAACTACATTGGTGTAGTTTAAGTAGATGATAATACATAAATGACTGAGAGTACAAGTTTGTATAGGATGTCTGGAGATGAGAAGTATTGTGTGAAGATTCTAGGTGCTGCAGTCGGAGGCTGTAAATGCTCTCGTGTGGAAACAAAGAGGTCATATGTATGTTCTTGGGAAACCTTCCTCAACGCGGTGAGCATGCGTGTCCACAAATCACTGCTGAAGAGTGGGACGAACAAGGTATCAACAAACCATATCCAACAAATGTTCCAAATGAGCGTATCAGGCAGACATGCAGGACAGGGAAGCAGGATACTGCCCGTTCTTCGAAGAAGATTCGCGTATTCCTCGCTATCTGTGAACGAAATTATTCTGCTGAGAGACAGCACATCTTTCTTGAAACCTAACAGGCTGTCCTCAGAATGGAGAATTCAAGATCGCAAGTTGTATCCAAGGCTCATTCAACCATTTTAGATGGCGCTTGTCCGGTATATCTATCAACAAGTAGGATAGTCAGGCTGCGCTCACTGTGGTAGAAACTGATTAGTGTGTGGTCATCACTGCAGGACAGGTTGAAGCGCACAGATCCGAAAACACAATTTGTCTCTCGGATTGTCAGCGACTGCATTAAAGTGGTCATAAACTTTTGCAGTTTCTCATCAACAGAAGCTGAGACAGTGCGTTGCTATTCGTATGTTCTTGTTAGAGATGGCGGTTATCGCCGAAACAACTTCAACGCCCATTTAACCAGACTGTTAAAACCACTCAAAATAACCGGTTTCTGAAATAACCTATTTTCAGTTTTTTATTCTTATTATTTCCAATAATAAAAGTAAAAATTGAACAAAGATTAAAAAATGTTGACACCCTCACTCTCAAGATACATAGAATCAAAATACTAAATTAAATAGGCAAATAAAAGAAAATGTAGTCTTTCCACCGTTCGCTGCTTTCCTGAAAAGAGACAAGTGGTTGAATACTGCAAAAAAACACTGATATTCTGCCATTGATTCTAACTTTTTGAAACTCTTCAAAAAAATAATGTTGTGATCGAGGATCATGCCACTATTTGTGCATTACGAATAGTCCCTGCTAAAAGGTGAAAAATGAGATCGAGGAACTCTGTTTTTCATGTTAATTCGTCAGTTTTCGGGGGCTACGAGCAGATAAAGGCACATTACGTAGAGACGGGCAGCAGATCAACTATTTTCTATTTTTATCATGAAGTATGAATGGATTGTTAAGCTTTAAGTTTTCTCCTTTTATGATGTCGCAAGATTGTTGTAGCTCTTCCCGTTTTTAATCTTTTAAAGCAAATCGAGCATTACACTTCATTGGTAGCGCACTTTGTAAAATACTTCTAGACTTACTTCTAGACTAGGGATGGTGCCAATCTGTAGTACAACCTATGTCCGACGATGACGTGAGAAACTGCGATATACACCAGATGGTGCAAGTCTTGCACAATGTATGTACGGTGCGTACCGTCGAGCAGACCATACCACGAAGTAACTGGTACATTAATATCACAGCAACGCTGTACCAATATTCTTATGCCATGGGTTTGTTGCTCGTTTGTGTCGGCATTGTTGTTAAAAGAGCACTGATCGCTTTTCCCGTATTCTATTATAATTCAGTGTTTCAAAGAAATGTAAATTTTACGAACAAAAATTATTAGTATTTTAAAAAAGATTTATTTAAGAACTAAAAATTTTAGTACTGCTGCTATGGCTAATTGATATTTGGGTGTTTTACCTGGAGCAATGTTGAGAAGTAAAAAGCACCTGTTATATCCGAGGCCAACCAACTACGGCGAAAACTGGCTATTTTGAAGTAAAATTCCGATATTGGTTCTAACCGCTCGTTTTTTCCCATCCCTATTTTTTACGTACGGAACTTTAAAAATGCCTCACTTGGCGTAGATATGGCGTTGATGTAGTGTGACCAAACGTCCCGGAAAACCGGGATTGTCGCGGTTTTCATCCCTTGGTTTCGGTGTACCGAAGATTTGTTTCGGGACGCTCAAAGGTCCAGGAATTCAGATTTTAAATACGTTTCGTGAAACTTTCTCAAATTTTTGGGATTTCGCTATATTAAAGGAAATACAACACAAGAAATTAATATATTTCAGCTTATCTGTCTAAAACCTCCATTGTCCTATACTAGTAATCACAGTATCAGTATTGATACACTCAGCCAATAATTTACTTTGAGTGGTACTGTGGCCAACAAGTAGTAAGTTGTATTATTGTAACTGAGCTATGAAATCGTCCGACTGTCCCGTCACTTACTCACACACTCATTGTCAGAACGGTGTAGTAGTTGATGTTTTGTCAGACAAACTGCAATAGTTTTTTCTCATATTAGTGGTAAAAATTGCTGCAGTACTTCGAAACGCAATGCCGAAACGTGCCTGCAAGTTCAGTGACTGTTATTCCAAGGAATGGAATTTCATTAAGAAAGGTCGTTTTGATTACGAAGCAGAGTGTTCCGTATGTACTGTTTTGTTAGTATAAGTCATGGTGGACGTTCCGACATAGTTGATCACATCAGGTCAAAGGAACACATTAACAGATACAGTGCACCGAGCTGCAGTAAAACTCTACAAAATTATTTTGTGTAACATCAGTCAAGTGAAGAGACAAAAGTTCGAGCAGCCGAGCTTACACTAACCTACCACACGATAAAACATCACCAAATTTATAGATCTAGTGATTACACTAATAAGCTTAACAGCATTATGTTTGATGATTCTTCCATAGCAAAAACGTTTAGTTCAGCAACAACTAAAATGGCAGCCTTAGTGAAGGGAGTTATTGCTCCCCAGAGTGTAAAGGAAATCCTTGAATACATCAAAAAGTCTTCTTTCTACGGGATATCCACTGATGCCAGCAATCATAAGACGCCTAAAATATTTCCGTTTGTTATTCAGTTTTTCGATATTAATCAGAGAATTCAGAACAAACTTTTGAAGGTGAGTTACCTACCTAATGAAACATCTGACGAAATTTCAAGAATTTGTATGAGTACTATCGAAATATTTGGTCTTGAGATAAATAAATGTGTGGCATTTTGTGGAGACAACACCAACACAAGCTTTGGTGGTTTAAAAAGACAAGGCAAATGCAACGTATTTACCAAATTAAAGGCAACATTGCATGAAAACATTGAAGGAATACGGTGCCCTGCACATGTTTTACACAATAGCGTGCAGACATCTGCTGACAGTTTAAGCTGTGATGTTAAAACTATCGTCATGAAGGTATACTCACACTTTTACATATATACTGTTAGAACAGAGAGGCTTGAGGAGTTCTGTGACTATGTGGGAACTGAATATATGAATGTAATGTGTCACTCGAAAGCTCGCTGGTTATGACTGTTTCCAGCAGTTGAAAGAGTAATCCGCCTGTTTGAACCATTAAAAGATTTTTTCCTAAATGAAGAAAAATCCCCCAAAATATTGGTTCAGTTATTTAGTAACTCTTCAAGTGAAGCCTACTTAAGGTTCATTCACAGTCAGCTTAGCACTTTGTAGCATGTGATAAAGGAAATTGAGGGAAACATGAAAAGTGTAATAGAAGTAAATTATGTTTTGAAAAATACTCTGGAAACTGTTACTAAGAGGAGAGAACAGCAGTTCATTTCTTTTAATGTTAAATCTGTCCTTAAAAGAGCAGAAGTATCAAGAGCAGCGGAAAGGAGTTTTAGAGAAGAAGTTAACAAGTTTTATGACACTCGCGTAGAATATCCCAGCAAGTGGAGCGCCACATATTTACTCTCATCGCCGGTGTTTGTTTGGATGTTACTGAAGAGAGTGCCAAAATGGGAAAGTGTTGAAGAGACAGTTTCTTATTTGAAGAGTAAAGAGATTGAAATCGATGATCCATTCTCTTTGATCAGTTCGGTATACTGACAAATTTTGTTGAAGAAAGTCTTCACAAGTGGAATGATGAAAAAAAATCCACCATTGGAATGTCATGAGAAGTGTGTGAGGTTTTTTAAAAGCTGTGACTGTCTTCAGAATTACTCTGAGTTGGTAATAATTGCAAGGTATTTATTTGCTATCCCAGCCCATAATGCCAATGTGGAAAGAATATTTTCGTTCATGAATATCCAGTGGACTGATGAAAGAAACAGAATGAAGGTGGACTCTCTTGAAGCAATCGTGCAGATCCTGTACAACTACAAAATGGATTGTGCTGAGTTTTATCACTGTGTCTCAAAGAACAAAGACATGATCAAGAAGGCTGGAGGCAGTGAAAAATACCCTTTTCTCCAAGGACAGTCAATTACATCTACAAGTGCTCAGCAATATTAAAGCTCATGTTAATATTAATTGATTAAAAGTTGAATGGCTGTAAAATTTTGTAAAATCGTAATACATTTCTTTATTATTGTTTACGTTTATTAAATGTCATTAATTATGCAGATAATCTAGATTATATCAATCTTTTGTAACCACTTATTAGTTATAATAATGGGGTTAACAAAAGGTATCAACAAAACATTAATATTTAAAATTAAAAAACCTCGGTACATGTGGAATGAGGTGTCCATTGGCACCCGGGTGAATGTGTCCCGGTTTTCACCGAAAATAATTTGGTCACCCTACGTTGATACCAAAGAAATTTTCTTCCTATTCCTGGAACATGTTGTATATTAATAAATGCTGGCATTATTTTTCTATGAAATGTTTAGTATATATCGTCTAAACGCATAAAATCAAATACTTTGTCGTCTTAAAAACGTGGATGGATTATTGCCAACAGAAAGTTATTCACACGTTGTGGTGATATGTAAAGCGTCCTTCATTTTTAGTGAAGGACAACCCAAAATAGTAACTTCAGATGAAATGACCAAGAAAGTGCACAGTTTAATATTGGTCGATTGGCATTTAAAGTTGTTTGGAATAGCTGACGTCAAATGCATATCACAAGGAAGAGATTTTTGCATTAAGAATTAACTAGAAGTAAAATTTATGCAACGTGGCTGCCACACTTGTTGAATTCCGACCAAAAGCAAGTAGGAAGCAAATTCATCAACAACTGCAAACCATCATTTTTTTTCAAGTCCCCAAAGCTCCATTGTGGATTGTGGAGTGTTCCACATTGTCGCCACTTTTGCAGTGTGGACTCTTCTTATGAACTGTTTCTAACATCACTTCATCCACCTGCCCTCATATCTTTTTGGATTGGCCAGATTCCAGAACTCGTATTGTATCCTAAAGTATTTAGATTTGGGCAAAGTGAAGAAGGCGCAGCTGAATTCATTTGCACAAAGTTTTTTGATGTTGCTGAAGTTTTGGACGATGTTTCCCAGGTTACAGTTGCTGCTTATTCTGAAAGTTTATAAAAATAGAATCTGGTAAGAGGTTTAATGTTTGTCTTCAAATAAAAGGTCTTGGTTCAAAAATGGTTCAAATGGCTCTGTTCACTATGGGACTTAACTTCTGAGGTCATCAGTCCCCTAGAACTTAGAACTACTTAAACCTAACTAACCTAAGGACATCACACACATCCATGCCTGAGGCAGGATTCGAACCTGCGACCGTAGCGGTCACGCGGTTCCAAACTGTAGCGCCTAGAACCGCTCAGCCACCGCGGCATTTTGCACCACATGGTTTACTTCCAAATTTTGATACACTTCCCCTGCTGGTTACAATATTGACGTCTATTCGTGATGACAACTGCTTTTAGAGCGACCCTCTAAACACGCCCACTTCCTAACGTCCCTGACAACGAAGTGCGTCGTCGGCCTCGAGACGTCAAAGACCTCGTAAAACCTCCACGTTCAGGTTGGAGTTGTTATACTGGATTTTTTTTGCAAGCTTTTGACACAGGTTAACACTATTACAAAAACTAGAAAAATGTGAAACTTACAGGCTGAGAATCATGCTTACAGTAACTATTGATCATTATTTACGAGTATATGATGTTTATATTGTGTTGACAATGGTATGCTTAATTTGACTTTGGCGTGTTTGATACTCAGATTGTCAAACTGGCGTTTAGCAGTTTGTGTTTTGTTATAAATATGTTGCATCTATTTGATGCTTCATAACAGGATTTACAAACAATAAAAGTAATTTTGGTGTGAACAGTATTGTGAATCAACGATGCTTTTTAATTCAAAATTATGACGCAATTTTCATAATTCGAGTTTAGTTATTTTGTATTTGGGATAGAATTGACAAAAACTGGGAAGCATGTCAGCGTAGCTATTTCCTAAGATTTCGGATGAGACATAAAGTTCCAAAAGATGACTTAATTAATAATTTAACAATACTGCACAATTTGTAATTTTTGTCTTCTGGTTCGTTATTGAAATTAACGTTGCTGTTTCTATGATGTCAGTGCTCAGAGGTTTGTTTACCTGTAATATCCATTTTGTCTGTTCCAAAAATTTAAGTTTTCTTGATAACTGTGCGGTAGCAAATTTGCTTGTAAGTCTACATTGAAGATAATTTTCGATAAGCTGTAAAATCGATCCTGTATTTCCTGCTCTAGATAGGGTGTCCGTCGAAATATTGTGAGGACAGTTTGAATAGATTATAAAGACGAAGTAGACAGTTTTACTACGCTACGATTAGTTGCTGTAGTCTACCACGTCGATCCAGAAGCGAAATCGCAATCGAAACAGTGGGCGTCGATAGCCGGTGATCCTGTACCGAAAGAGCCGAAGTCGATTTTATTTGTTATCTGGGATACAAAAAGTATTCTTCTTATTGATTAGCTTACAGTGTGTAATACAGTAATGGATGAAGACTGCACAAGTCTTGTCGAACTGCTGAATGAAGCAATACGTAAGAAGAGACCTAGTCTGGAATCTCTTATTCGTTCGAATTAATACCCTCTGACTGTGCTGTGAAGTATCTTAATAATTTTGAGACCGGAAAACGATTTGAGTCTATAACAACAGCAAAAGTGCTTTTTTATTGATTTCTAGAATCGCTATTCCAGGATGAGATATACTCGCTGGGAGAACGTTGGACGAAGTGAATTTGCCTAACAGGGGACTATGTCGAAAATAAATATACTTCTGTCCTAAATATAATTATTCACTGTCAGACCGAGAACGCACATCGCCCTTGTACAGTCTTTTGGATCTTGTAAGTACAACGAGCGAGCTAGATTTCGCACGATCATCGTTTTCGTGATCCGTTGCAGTGGCAAATGGTGGAGTCGAAACAAATTTTTCTTCCTAGAAGTAGAGTTACGCTTTTAAAGGACGTTGTATATAGTCTGTAAAATAAAACTTTATAGTGACTCAGAACGAATTGGTATTATTAATTCGTTGTAAATTTCAACAAGCAACAGACCCAAAATCTTTTTGCTCCCATAAGACAGTTCAGGTGTAAATTCACTTATAAAGAAACGCTTCCTTCCCTCTTGTGTGTCTTCATTCGAAGAACTCGTTGTGAGAGCTGTAGGAATCTGACATGTCCAGCTGTGCTGAAGACAGGTTCAAGTGCAAATTTGTGAGCTGTTTACTTTGCACGCTGGCTGCAGTTTCCTGGAATAATGCATCCTGAAATGAAACCTATTTTCTGTTTAACTTGCAATTAAAATAGCGTGATAACGATTCCATGTCCATCTGTGTAATCAGCAAGGCCACCAAATGTACGTTATAGACGTTGTTAGTCATTGTGTCCCTATTATTACCTGCTTCCCCGTTCCATTCCGGGAGAGAGCGTGGGAAATTTCGTCACATACACGCCATCTGCACGTTCTACTACGAACTGTATTTCGTAGAGATTATGTTTTTCAGAGATGTGGTCTCTGGGTTATTACTGTTTTATGACTATCTATATAATAACACGCGAGTCCTATCGTATCTTGCGTTTCGACAGCTAGTTAACGTGACAGTGTTGCGGAGAGATCTTGATACTGGTCTCTTGGTATGCCCAGTAACTACACTTATGGTCAAGTACTGTGATGGTCGTCTTGTGGCTCTCATTGTTGCTATGAGCTGGAAATCTTTTGGGAAAGACTGGATATATCCTTCCATAACCCGCATAAGTCGGTAGAACTGGTATCCAGTGATTTCGAAAGCCACACGAGACAACAAAAATATCTGATTTTGTTCTGTTCATCGTTATCGGATAGGATGTGTATTATTCCAGATGTGTTTCTACCGTGAAGAATGTCATCACAGTTTGGGGCCCGTACAGGACCTGCAACATGCGGTCGTGCATTGTCCTGCTGAAATGTAGGGTTTCGCAGGTATCGAATGAAGGGTAGAGCCACCGGTTGTAACACATCTGAAATGTAACGTCCACTGGTCAAAGTGCCGTCAATGCGAACAAGAGGTGATCGAGACGATTAAACAATGGCACCCCATACCAATCACGCCGGGTGATACGCCAGTATGGCGATGACGAATACACGCTTCCAATGTGCGTTTACCACGATGTCGCCAAACACGGATGCGACCATCATGATGCAGCAAACAGAACCTGGATTCATCCGAAAAAATGACGTTTTGCCATTCGTGCACCCAGGTGCGTCCTTGAGTATACCATCGCACGCGCTCCTGTCTGTGAAGCAGCGACAAGGGTAACTGCAGCCATGGTCTCCGAGCTGATAGTCCATGCCGCTGCAAACGTCGTCGAACTGTTCGTGCAAATGGTTGTTGTCTTGCAAACGTTCCCATCGATTGAGGGCACGATAAGTTACAGCCATGCGGATAAGATGCCTGTCATCTCGACTGCTAGTGATACGAGGCCGTTGGGATCCAGCACGGCGTTCCGTATTACCCTCCTGAACCCACCGATTTCATATTCTGCTAACACTCATTGGACCTCGATCAAAGCGAGCAGCAATGTTGCGATACGATATATCGCAATCACGATAGGTTACAATCCGACCTACATGGAAGTCGGAAACGTGATGGTACGCAGTTATCGTCCTTAGACGAGGCATCACAACAACGTTTCACCAGTCAACGCCGGTCAACTGCTGTTTGTGTATGAGAAATTGGTTGGAAGCTTTCCTCATGTCAGCACGGTGTAGGTGTCGCCACCGGCGCCAACCTTGTGTGAATGCTCTGAAAAGCTAATCATTTGCATATCTCAGCATCTTCTTCCTGTCGGTTAAATTTCGCATTGTAGCACTTCATCTTCGTGGTGTAGCAATTTTAATGGCCGGTAGTGTATTTCCGGACATAAATTCATTGAATCTCTTTTTTACGTATCTTCTCATCGAGCAATCCCTAGAATTTGTACACGGTGGAAAAAATCACGCTTTATTTACAACACATCAAAATTTATCATGAGTTTTTGCACTGTGAGTACCACTGGCGTCAATATGACCTCAATGTAAATTTCTTTTTCTTTCTTGAACGTAACATTAACAAAAAAAAAATAGAATCATGACTTATGTCGAACAGCTGTTACGTACGTTTTTATGTTACTTCGTTAAAATACGGCGAATATATCCCGTGTAAGTTACTTGCGATCTTTATGACCCCAGTGGTATTCAGCAAAACAAACAAAAAAATCCTGACAGTATTGGGGTGAATAGTGAGAACTGACAGGGGTGATACTATAATAGAAGTGTGAAAATGAAGTGATCGTACGGCAGTGTTGGCTGGGATGTCCCAGTCGGGTTCGGCCGCCAAGTGCATGTCTTACTGCATTCGGCGACATGCGGCCGGTGATGAGGATGAAATGATGATGAGGTCAACGCAACACCCAGTTCCCGAGTGGAGAAAATCTCCAACCAGGCCGGGAATAGAACCTGGACCCAGTCCATGGGAGGCAAGCACGCTAGCCCCCAGCTTAGCAGGCCGACATAATAGCAGTAAAAATCTGGTTGAAAACATGCGTCAGCAAACAAGCCGTTTGCCATTGTGTGGTTGCGACCCAATGCTGGCTTCAGTATCAAATGAAGGACAGAAATGGAAAACGTTCTGAGGGCCAAATCCGACATTTGTCAGGAGCATGAAAGAACGATGTATCTCTGTTTGTACATAATTAATTTGTATCCAAAATTTGAGAAGGTATTCTGATACCACAAAATTATGCTGCTCAGCGCATCACTGCAAAACAAAATGAGACAAATTTGAAAATAAATACTATATTAAGTACTTTCTAAGGACTATATCAGGAAACTGACTAGTTCTGTGCATCAATATAACAGTTTTTACTAGCTATTCTTACAAAATAAGAAATCAGCAACCAGTCACTGATAATCCTGCTGTTTATAAATACAAATAGCACCATTACCGGTTTCGAACCGACAGGTTCATCTGCAGATTGCTATTCGCGTTTATGTTACGTTTATTGTTTTTTGCATTAGTTGTTGGCTGTTTCCGTAACAGGTAATGTCCACAACACCAAATCTATACTTAGTATAGATTTGGTGTTGTGGACATTACCTGTTACGGAAACAGGAAAAAAATCGCATAGCCAAGAAAGAGTTGGCGACAAAAACGAAAGTTGGCAGGCGTGTTTCTACAGCTGAAAAATGTCGTCTATTAAAATTTCGCGCCAGTCGCATAAGAGTAGAGCTAGCAGCACCACTATGAGGATGCAAATCAGGTTTGCCTTAAATACACGCGGTAATGGTCGTGAGCGTTAGTCGCCTTTGAGGCTGGACTTGGTGAGTTGATGTCAGTCAAGAATGCCCATAAGGCGACAAAGACGCCATACCAACCCCTCGCTGAGTTTGAGTTTGTAACAGGCCTACAAAAAGCTGCAGGTCTCTATGATACTGCAGAAAGACTTGACAAGAATGCGGGCATTCTACATGATGTAGGTAGCGGAGATCGTAGGAATGTACAGTTGCAAAGAGACTCCGGCCACGTGACACTACCGAGAGGGAAGACCATCGTGTTCAGCGTGTGACTCTAACGCATCATACTGCATCTGCAGCAGCAATTGAAGCAGCAGTTAGCACCATAATGACACAACGAACGGTTACAGATCTGTTACTTCAAGGACAGTTCAAAGCCAGACGCCGTGTAGCGTACGTTCCGCTGAATACAAACCACCGCCATTTGTGGCTTCAGTACGTCAAGCGAGAGCACGTTGGAGGGCAGTGTGGGTGCCTGTTGTGTTTTCTGATGAAAGCTAATGCAGCTGCTTTCTGATGAAAGCTAGTTCATCCTAGGTACCACTGGTGGTCGTATCTTGTTTAGAAGGAGGCCAGTTTAGGGCCTGTTAGCAACCTGTCTGTGTGCTGGACGCACTGGACCTATTCCTGGAGTAAAGGTCTGGGGTTCAATTCGTATGACAGCAGGAGCACTCTCGTGGTTATCCCATGCACGCTAACTGGAAATTTGTACGTCAGTCTAGTGCTTCAACCTGTTGTGCTGCCATTCATGGATATGATTCCTGGTGGTGTTTTCCAACAGGATATCGCTCGCCCACTAACCGCTGTCTTAGTTCAAGATGCTCTACAGTGTCGACATGTTGCCTTGTCCTCCTCGATCACCAGATCTGTCTCCAGTGGAGCATATATGGACATCGTCGGACGACAACTTCACCATTAACCGTCCCTGTACTGGCCGACCAAGTGCAACAGACAAAACTCCATCCCACAAGCAGACATCAGACACTTATACAACTCAATGCATAGACATTTGCATTCAACATTCTGGCGGTTACATCGATTATTAATGTACCAGCTACTCACATCTGCAATGGCTTATCTCTCGCTTACATTAACCTGTTTTCTTGCAATTTTAGTCACGTACGTTACTTAGACCTATTATCCATTTCATAGTGATTGACCTCTGACTTTGGCCTTATATTCTGGTCACATAGCATGACGAGCGCTGATTTTTTATACCTTGCCGCAATCGCGGAAGGTCTACTTTCATTTGGTGTATGGATATTACATTTTAGTTGAAGAGGGAGTGGCATACGCGGTAATATTTAATAGAAATCTTGCTTTTACGACCATTTTTTCGCAAGTGTCAAATCCGGGAAGTCGTGGAAGTCAGATCGCAATTAGGAGACAAATTTCCTTTGCACACTTTAAAGGTACATCTACATCTGCATGGATACTCTCCAAATCACATTTAAGTGCCTGGAAGAGGGTTCATCGAACCACCTTCACAATTCTCTCTCATTCTAATCTCGTATAGCGCGCGGGAAGAACGAACACCTACATCTTTCTATACGAGCTCTGATTTCCCTTATTTTATCGTGGTGATCGTTTCTCCCTATGTAGGTCGGTGTCAACAAAATATTTTCGCATTCTGAGGAGAAAGTAGGTGATTGGAATTTCGTGAGAAGATTCCGTCGCAACGAAGAAGTCTTTCTTTTTAAGAACGTCCAGCCCAAATCCTGTATCATTTCTGTGACACTCTCTCCCATATTTCGCGATAATACAAAACGTGCTGCCCTTCTTTGAACTTTTTTGATGTAGTCTGTCAGTCCTATCTGGTAAGGATCCCACACCGCGCAGCAGTATTGCAAAAGAGGACGGACAAGCTTAGTGTAGGCAGTCTCCTTAGTACATCTGTTACATTTTCTTAGTGTCCTGCCAATAAAATGCAGTCTTTGGCTAGCCTTCCCCACAACATTTTGTATGTGTTCCTTCCAGTTTAAGTTGTTCGTAACTGTAATACCTAGGTATTTAGTTGAATTTACGGCTTTTAGATTAGACTGATTTATCGTGTAACCGAAGTAACCTTTTAGCATTCATGTGGATGACCTCACATTTTTCGTTATTTAGGGCCAACTGCCAATTTTCACACCATTCAGATATCTTTTCTAAATCGTTTTGAAATTTGTTTGATCTTCTGATGACGTTAATAGTCGATAAACGACAGCGTCATCTGCAAACAACCTAAGAAGGCTGCTCATATTTTGTCCCAAATCCTTTATATATATAAGGAACAGCAAAGGGCCTATAACACTACCAGAAGTCACTTCTATTTTACTCGATGACTTTCTGTCAATTACTAAGAACTGTGACCTGTCTGACAGGAAGTAGTTTAACTTGTCGCGAAATTGAAGTAGATATTTCCTGTGAGTTAGTATGGGCAGAGGTCATTGTTGGCAACCGGAATAAAGTAATCCAGTCAAATAACTGAGACAATATTCCATAAGCACGGAATTTCACTACAAGCCACTTCTGTGGTACAGTGTCAAAAGCTTCCGGAAATCCAGAAATACGGAATCGATCTGAAATCCCTTGTCAATAGCACTCAACATTTCATGTGAATAAAGAGGTAATTGTGTTTCACATGAACGATATTTTCTAAACCCATGTTGACTGTGTGTCAATAGACAGTTTTCTTCGAGGTAATTCATAATGTTTGAACATAATATATGTTCCAGAATTCTGCTGCATATCGACGTTAACGATATGGGCCTGTAATTTAGTGGATTACTCCTACTACCTTTCTTGAATATTGGTGTGACCTGTGCAACTTTCCAGTCTTTGGGTACGGATCTTTTATCGAGCGAACGGTTGTATATGATTGTTAAGTATGGAGCTAATGCATCAGCATACTCGGAAAGGAACCTAATTGGTATACAGTCTGGACCAGAAGACTTGCTTTTATTAAGTGATTTGAGTTGTTTCACTATTCCAAGAATATTTACTTCTACGTCACTCATGTTGGCAGCTGTTCTCGATTCGTATTCTGGAATATTTACTTCTTCTCCTTATGTGAAGGCATTTCGGAAGGCTGTGTTTAGTAACTCTGCATCGGCAGCACTGTCTTCGATAATATCTTCATTGCTATTGTGGAGAGAAGGCATAGATTGTTTCTTGACGCTAACATACTTCACATACGACCAGAATCCCTTAGGATTTTCTGCCACGTTTCGAGACAAAGTTTCGTTGTGGAAACTGTTATAAGCACCTTGCATTGATGCCCGCGCTAAAGTTCGAACTTCAGTAAGAGATCGCCAATCTTGGGGATTTTTGCCCTGTTTAAATTTGGCATGTTTGTTTCGTTGTTTCTGCAACAGTCTTCTGACCCCTTTTTGTAGATTAGATTAGATTAGGTTAGATTAGTACTTGTTCCATAGATCATGAATACGACACTTCGTAATGATGTGGAACGTGTCAGGCTAATAAAAGGTGTCTGTACAAGATATTACATTACACAAAATATTACATGACACTTAATATTTTTAATTCTTTTTTGGTAGGGGTTGGGGAAATTTCCCACTTATTATATCCAAAAAGTCATCTAATGAGTAGAAGGAGTTGCGTTAAGAAATTCTTTTAATTTTCTTTTAAATGCTATATGGCTATCTGTCAGACTTTTGATTCTATTAGGTAAGTGACCAAAGACTTTCGTGACAGCATAATTTACCCCCTTCTGAGCCAAAGTTAGGTTTAACCATGAGTAGTGAAGATCATCCTTTCTCCTAGTGTTGTAGCCATGTACACTGCTATTACTTTTGAATTCGTTTGGATTGTTAATAACAAATTTCATAAGTGAATATATATATATATATATATATATATATATATATATATATATATATATATATATATAAGTAAGTGTCTGCAGGATGATCTTGGATGATCTCCAGCAATTATATATATATATATATATATATATATATATATATATATATATATATATATATATATATATATATATATATATATTAGCTCTTTAAGTAAATGTCTGCAGGATGATCTTGGATGACCTCCAGCAATTATTCTGATTACACGCTTTTGTGCTATGAACACTCTTTTACTCAATGATGAGTTACCCCAGAATATGATGCCATAGGAAAGCAGAGAATGAAAATAGGCATTTACTCAGATGTATATCGCCAAAATTTGCAATGACCCTAATAGAATATGTAGCTGAAATCAAACGTTTCAACAGATCCTCAGTGAGTGTTTTCCAGTTCAATCCCTCATCAATGCATACACCTAGAAATTTTGAATATTTTACCTTAGCTACCGATTTCTGATCGAAGTCTATATTTATGAATGGTGTCATTCCATTTACTATGTGGAACTGTATATACTGTGTTTTGTCAAAGTTTAATGAGAGCCCATTTCCAGAGAACCATTTAATGATTTTCTGAAAAACATCATTTACAATTCCACCAGTTAATTCTTGTCTGTTGGGTGTGATAGCTATACTTGTATCATTATAAGCTTTGCATCTTCGTGAATATGGAATGGAAGTCATTAAT
Source organism: Schistocerca gregaria (assembly GCF_023897955.1). Taxonomy (NCBI): domain Eukaryota; kingdom Metazoa; phylum Arthropoda; class Insecta; order Orthoptera; family Acrididae; genus Schistocerca; species Schistocerca gregaria. Next base: position 380,727,977 of record NC_064921.1, on the reverse strand, counting down.
ATATATTAAGAACAGCAGAGGACCCAAGACCGAACCTTGCGGCACCCCATTCTTGATTGTTCCCCAGTTTGAGAAATCACCAGTTTTTTGCATATTATGTGAACTGCTTATTTCAACTTTTTGCACTCTTCCAGTTAGGTATGATTTAAACTATTGGAGCACTGTCCCATTCATATCACAGTACTTGAGCTTATCTAGAAGTATTGCATGATTTACACAATCAAAAGCCTTTGATAGATCACAAAAAGTCTCAACAGGTGACTTCCGGTTCCTCAGAGCATTTAATATTTCATTAGTGAAAGTATATATAGCATTTACCGTTGAAAAACCCTTTTGGAAACCAAACTGACATTTTGTTAAAACTTTATTTTTACAAAGGTGTGAAGCTACTCTACAATACATTACTTTTCAAAAATTGTGGATAAGGCAGTCAGAAGAGAGATTGGGCGGTAGTTGTTGACATCAGACGTATCCCATTTTTTATGCAGTGGTTTAACAATGGCATACTTCAGTCTATCGGGGAACATACAATGCTTCAGAGAGTTATTATATATGTGGCTCAGAATACCACTTATTTCTTGGGAACAAGCTTTTATTACCGTGCTGGAAATACCATCAATTCCATGTGAGCTTTTATTCTTGAGAGAGTTTATTATCTTCCTAATTTCAGCAGGAGAGGTGGGTGGAATTTCAATTGTATCAAATGGTGTGGGTAAGGCCTCTTCCATTAACTGCCTTGCTTCTTCTAATGAACATTTAGATCCTATTTCTCTACAACATTTAAACAATGATGATTCAAAATGTTTTCGACTCCAGCTTGTTGTTTATCAAGTTTCCATTCACTTTGATGGTGATGCCACCATCCTGTACACTTGGTACCAAGGAGGATCAGCTCTGTCGTTTGTTAATTCATTTTTTATAAATCTATTAATTGCTGCCGATACTATTTCTTTTAATTCAAGCCACATCTGGTCTACATTTATATTATTAATTTGGAATGAGTGGAGATTGTCTCTCAGGAAGGCGTCAAGTGAGTTTTATCTGCTTTTTTGAATAGGTATATTTTTAGCTTATTTTTGGAGGATTTGGGGATTACAATATTCAATCTCACTACGACAATCCTATGTTCACTAATCTCTGTATCGGTTTTAATGCTCGTTATTAACTCAGGGTTATTTGTTGCTAAGAGGTCAAGTGTGTTTTCACAACCGTTTACTACTCTCATGGGTTCATGAACTAACTGCTCGAAATAATTTTGAGAACGCCTTTATCACAATTTCGGACGATATTTTGTGCGTACCTCCGAAATTAAACATGTATTTTCGCCAACATATCGAGGGTAAATTAAAGTCACCACCAACTGTTATCGTATGAGTCGGGTACATGTTCGAAAGCAAACTCTAGTTTTCTTTGAACCTTTCAGCAACTGTATCATGTGAATTGGGAAGTCGGTAAAGGAGCCTATTATTACTTTATTCCGGTTGCCAACGATGACCTCTGCCCATATTAACTCACAGGAAATATCTACTTCAATTTCGCGACAAGTTAAACTACTTCTAACAGCAACAAACACGCCACCGCCAACTGTGTTTAGGCTATCCTTTCGGAACACCGTTAGGTTCTTCGTAAAAATTCCGGCGTTAGCCAGCTTTCAGTGCCTATAACGATTTTAGCATCAATGCTTTCTATTAGCTCTTGGAGCTCTGGTACTTTCCCAACACAGCTACGAGAATTTACAACTGTTATACCAATGGTTTCTGTATCTACGTTCTTCCTGTGTTTGGCCTGCACCCTTTGTGACTGAAGCCCTTCTTGTGTTTTCCCGAGACCCTCTAACCTAAAAAGCGCCCAGTCCACGCCACACAGCCTCTGCTACCCGTGTAGCCGCCTCCTGTGTATAGACACCTGACCTATTCAGAGGAACCCGAACCCTAACCACCCTTTGGCACAAGACGTGGAATCTTCAGCCTACACGATCGCAGAACCGTCTGAGCCTCTGATTCAGACCCCCCACTCGGCTCTGTACCAGAGGTCCCCAATCGGTCCTGTCGACTATGCTACAAATGGTTAGCTTTGCTTTCATCTTGCAAGCAAGACTGGCTCACTTTACCACTTCTGCTAGCCTCTCGAAACCAGAGAGAATCTATTCTGATCCAAAGTGACACTCATCATTGGTACCGGCGTGAGCAACCACCTGCAGTTGGCTGCACCCTATGGTCTTCATGGAATCCGGGAGGACCCTTTACACATCTGGGATGACCACCCGGTATGCACACGGAGTGTACATTGGTTTTCTTTCGCTTTTTCTCAGCCAAGTCCCTAATGTCGGAGCTCCCAACTACCAATAATCCCACCCTCTGTGATAACGGTACAACCACATCAACTTCCAGACGAAATGTCGTTGCTTTGCAAATAGTCGTTTTATCCTAATAATGATGGGGTAGATTGCTGCTATTCGCCTGATGGTAATATATATTAACAAAACGAAAACTGTTGTTGCCTTTCACAGCAGTTATGCTTTTATGCACGTAGATCTACATAAAGCGTTAATATCACATCTTTGATTTATTTTCTTTTGCGTTTCTTTGCGCCACGTGTGCCATGTTGCCGTACCTCTGAATTGTATTTCCACTTTATTGTTCATTGTTGCCGTGCGGTTCTAGGCGCTACAGTCTGGAACCGAGTGACCACTACGGTCACAGGCTCGAATCCTGCCTGGGGCATGGATGTGTGTGATGTCCTTAGGTTAGTTAGGTTTAATTAGTTCTAAGTTCTAGGCGACTGATGACCTCAGAAGTTAAGTCGCATAGTGCTCAGAGCCATTTTTTGTTCGTTGTTGCAGTGTTTACATCGCGGCTTCCCGCGAGATACGAAACTATCGTGCTCCCAGTCGTTGCTGTGTATTCATGAGAGACAATTGCCTTGTACTTGTGTGAAACCATGCATCATTTATGGAGTTGTGAAAAGTTTGTGGTGATCAGTATGCGAGCTTACTTTGAGGTCTAAAAAGAACAGGGCGCGAGCATTTCCGTACCACAGCCAGTAAAGCGAAGTTCTGAACGTCTCGGGGTTGGTGAAAATACAGTGAAGCAAATTTCGAGAGAATATAGAGGAATCCCATGTCTTGTATGAGCAAAAAGGCGTTGTGGCAGGCGCCAAAAGTTTCTATTGGACAAGTTTACACAGGGAGTCGTAAGAAGGAAAATCCACAACTTCTATGTGTTTCCAACAGTGGCTGCCGTGTTGAAAAAATTGAAAACTGGAAGATTTTCCTGATAAGCGTGTACAAGCCTCTGGCGTGCTTCAGACACAAGAAGTTCAACAGAAAACCTGTGCTGATGAAAAATAACTCAGTAGCGGGAAAGAGAGACCAGTTCTTGTGCAACACTGGATAGACTATTTATTACACTGATGAAAGTTGGTGTGGTGCATGTCATTCCAGAAAGTGTGGTTGAAAGGAACAAAAAATGCCTTATGCATCAGAAAATGTTTACAATTGTCACAGAGGGAGTGTTAGAAAGAGGATGGGCTGGAAAGGGGGAATTTAAACACTGTTTGGTTCTGAAAAAAGGATTATTATGTGCCGCCTTGGGAACGAAGATGGGTTCGGGCAAAATGCTGGCTTATGTTTTATCGGGCAACAAATGATACTTTACAGTTGTGTCACTCCGCTCTGAAAAGAGTTCCCCAAACTGAAACTTCCTGGCTGATTAAAACTGTGTGCTGGACCGACACTCGAACTCGGGACCTTTGCCTTTCACGGGCAAGTGCTCTACGAACTTCTGCCAGTACCTCGTCTTCTACCTTCCAAACTTTTGTCTCGGTCCGGCACACAGTTTTAATCAGCCAGAAAGTTTCATATCAGCGCACACTCCGCTGCAGAGTGAAAATCTCATTCTGTTCCCCAAAGTGTCTGGAAGGAATTCGGTGAGTCATGTAGACAAACTTGAAAACAGTTATACACAGAGCCCACTGTTTGACTTAGCAATAGAACCGTTGCTGATCTAGGCAGACGACTGCAATAACAGCAGTGAGACCTCAGCTAGCAGCAAAAGCGATTAAGGGGAGTTTGCAAGGCCTATGCGGGCAATGCTGAATTAGCTACTGTATGTACCTGATCTCTGGAATCAATGCATATAACACTCTAAAAATTTTACACGTATCTGGTCCATGTTATTTGTGTCTACTGAACCATAATTAAGAGATGTACAAAAGGAGGAGAGATATGCTATTTTTTTATTACAAATAATTGTATATATAACGCCCTAGATGTCTGTCTATTCAAATCATTGCTATGGTTGTGCTTCAGTAGGTGTAGTATGTTATAACGAAATAGGTGTCAAAGTTTAATATGACTATCTCAAGTAGTTTTTGATATAACGGAACATAAAGCATAAAAATGTCATTTTGAGAAAAAGACATTTAAAGTTTAAAATGATAAAAATTGACTAGTAATTTTAAATTAAGTATCAAAAACACCCAGCAGCACAGTCAGCATCATCATGTTTGCAGCTTTCTTCTCTAAAAATTTCTGTCTTCTGATTGACCTTGCCACTTTGTGGTGAACTCAGCTGCACGCTTAGTCTCAACTTGTCCAATAACTTCAAGCCGTTTATAGTATGGTAGCCTGGAGTGATGTTAATGATGTTTTAGAACTCCTTCTTTCATGTTTCCCTCATTAAATGTTAATACAGCAACACTAACTCCCCATTTTAGTGTACTGAGCTGTACAAATACATTTTTGGGAACTCGTGTCCAGATAATGTTATTGAATGACTCATTACGATTCTGTGACACTTTCAGAGGAGGCCTGGGTGAGCTAGGTCCCTATAAACAGGTTTGATTGATTCATAACGGCTTCAGGAATAGAGTTCTTGTGTTAAAAACACACTCCCGAAATTTCAGCCTTCCGGAATTTACACGATTCAGGTCCCGGTGGGCAGAGTGAATGTGTCTGTTTTCTGTCAGTTAAAAGTTTTTGAAAGTATGAGGCCCAGACTGCTTTCCTCATACTTTCTAAATCATTTCCGTTATTTCTCATGGCCATTCCATAATACTGCTGAAGTTGATTTATTGTTTCATAAGCCAGCTGACCTGTAAGTGGCTTGCCATCAGGCAGTGTGGTGGTGTGAAGAGTTTGTTTTATTTTTTGAGATGTGTGCCTATCCTCTTTTGCCTATGCCCAACCAGTGGCGGATTTAAAAATTTTGCGCCCCTAGGCGGCACACCATATTATATGCGCCCCCCCCCCCCAAATACATGTTTTAAATAAAAACTATTACCCGATCACTTCACAACTGACGTTTTGCGTGGGAGCGCTGTGAGCTGTTTCCGTATTTTGCTATTCGTTGTTCTGAAGGACGCGTCAGCGGTGTAGTCGTGAAGAGTTTGTTTTATTTTCTGTTTTATGTCCTGAACTGTACTTTCTGTACGGCAATGGATAAAACAAACTTAAAACTGCATTGTGTTAACACATTCTTCTGTCGAAAGACAACAGAAGCGAACACAAGGAAAATAACTTTTCTTTTGTGGCCTAAATATTCAGCAGAGCGTGTACGACACAACGGATTTTTGTTATACGTTCACTTTTAATATATTCTTTTACATGAAGCCATTGAAAATGAAAATAAAAAAGTTGTGTTACGATCTAAAAATTGAAGCGAACGTGTCATATATTAGAAATTAATACGTAGTTTTACAGAGATGCGTTCAAAACTACAATTAAACTGTCGTTTTACAATATAATAACTTGAATGTGTAGGAGATAAAAATAAACACGCTCGTAATTAATACGTGAATCTATAGTAAAGTGTAAGAAATGAAAAAGAAATAGAGATTTCGGTGCACGAAGTAATAACTAAATACAGACGAACAAACACAGAACTGCATTTGCTATTACATAATTTTACAGACTCGCACGGAAAAATGAAATTCGTTTTATAATCTAATAATTAACGTGTAAAGCAATAGGATCTGTGTAGCTAGATGCTGCGTAATAAGTGTATAGAATACCTTTAACCCATGTAAGGGCTGAACAGTTTTGTACTGCACCTACTGCTCTCACCATAGCTCTTTCTAACGGTATTAGCAAAGCTTTTACGTATTTATCTACAGAACTGAACCTCGTTATTTATAAACACTGGGGAAGGAGGCTCTAAATCATATGACGCTTGGAGCTTTGCTGCACGTTCAGTAATATCGTCAGGTGAACGGTTCTTAAGGTTACTGAAAACTATAAAGAAGCCCAACAGTGTTCTCTAGCTTTCCTTCCTCCTCACTAATTTGGCGTAAATCTGCCGAGCACTGGGAGAAATGTTTCTACTCTTAAGGCTTTCCCTTCTAGTCAGAAAAACAACTTCAGAGTCTGCTTCTTCGTCAACATGAACTTTGCGTTTTCGTGATCTTTTATAGATGTATACATAGTCTATATCAGTCACAATCTCCATTGATTTATTTTCATAATACTCTAACATGCCACGAATAGATGCAATAAATCCTACAAGTGATTCATATAATTCAGGCACTGGGTGACTGGAATTCGGTAGTAGGAAAAGGGAGAGAAGGAAACGTAGTAGGTGAATATGGATTGGGGGTAAGTAATGAAAGAGGAAGCCGCCTGGTAGAATGTTGCACAGAGCACAACTTAATCATAGCTAACACTTGGTTCAAGAATCATAAAAGAAGGTTGTATACATGGAAGAATCCTGGAGATACTAAAAGGTATCAGATAGATTATATAATGGTAAGACAGAGATTTAGGAACCAGGTTTTAAATTGTAAGACATTTCCAGGGGAAGATGTGGACTCTGACCACAATCTATTGGTTATGAACTGTAGATTAAAATGGAAGAAACTTCAAAAAGGTGGGAATTTAAGGAGATGGGACCTGGATAAACTGACTAAACCAGAGTTTGTACAGAGTTTCAGGGAGAGTGTAAGGGAACAATTGACAGGAATGAAGGACAGAAATACAGTAGAAGAAGAATGGGTAGCTTTGAGGGATAAAGTAGTGAGGCAGCAGAGGATCAAGTAGGTAAAAAGACGTGGGCTAGTAGAAATCCTTGGGTAACAGAAGAAATATTGAATTTAACTGATGAAAGGAGAAAATATAAAAATGCAGTAAATGAAGCTGGTGAGAAGGAATACGAACGTCTTAAACATGAGATCAACAGGAAGTGCAAAATGTCTAAGCAGGGATGGCTAGAGGATAAATGTAAGGATGTAAAGGCTTATCTCACTAGAGGTAAGATAGATACTGCCTACAGGAAAATTAAAGAGACCTTTGAAGAAAAGAGAACCACTTGCATGAATATCAAGGGCTCAGATGGAAACCCCGAGCTAAGCAAAGAAGGGAAAGCAGAAAGGTGGAAGAACTATATACAGGGTCTATACAAGGGCGATGTACTTGAGGACAATATTATGGAAATGGAAGAGGATGTAGATGAAGATGAAATGGGTGATATGGTGATATGATACTGCGTGAAGAGTTTGACAGAGCACTGAAAGACCTGAGTCGAAACAAGGCCCCGGGAGTAGACAACATTCCATTAGAACTACTGACGGCCTTGGGAGAGCCAGTCCTGACAAAACTCTACCATCTGGTGAGCAAGATGTATGAGACAGGCGAAATACCCTCAGACGTCAAGAAGAATATAATAATTCCAATCCCAAAGAAAGCAGGTGTTAACAGATGAGAAAATTACCGAACTATCAGTTTAATAAGTCACGGCTGCAAAATACTAACGCGAATTCTTTACAGACGAATGGAAAAACTAGTAGAAGCCGACCTTGGGGAAGATCAGTTTGGATTCCGTAGAAATATTGGAACACGTGAGGCAATACTGACCCTACGGCTTATCTTAGAAGTTAGATTAAGGAGAGGCAAACCTACGTTTCTAGCGTTTGTAGACTTAGAGAAAGCTTTTGACAATGTTGACTGGAATACTCTCTTTCAAATTTTGAAGGTGGCAGGGGTAAAGTATGGGGAGCGAAAGGCTATTTACAATTTGTATACAAAACAAATGGCAGTTATAAGAGTTGAGGGGCATGAAAGGGAAGGAGTTGTTGGGAAGGGAATGAGACAGGGTTGTAGCCTCTCCCCGATGTTATTCAATCTGTATATTGAGCAGTGAAGGAAACAAAAGAAAAATTTGGAGTAGGTATTAAAATCCATGGAGAAGAAATAAAAACTCTGAGGTTTGGAGATGACATTGTAGTTCTGTCAGAGACAGCAAAGGACTTGGAAGAGCAGTTGAACGGAATGGATAGTGTCTTGAAGGGGGGGTATAAGATGAAAATCAACAAAAGCAAAACGAGGATACTGGAATGTAGTCGAATTAAGTCGGGTAATGCTGAGGGAATTAGATTAGGAAATGAGAGACTTACAGTAGTAAAGGAGTTTTGCTATTTGGGGAGCAAAATAACTGATGATTGTCGAAGTAGAGAGGATATAAAATGTAGACTGGCAATGGCAAGGAAAGTTTTCTGAAGAAGAGAAATTTGTTAACATCGAGTATAGATTTAAGTGTCAGGAAGTCGTTTCTGAAAGTATTTGTATGGAGTGTAGCCACGTATGGAAGTGAAACATGGACGATAAATAATTTAGATAAGAAGAGAATAGAAGCTTTTGAAATGTGGTGCTACAGAAGAATGCTGAAGATTAGATGGGTAGATCACATAACTAATTAGGAAGTATTGAATAGGATGGGGAGAAGAGAAGTTTTTGGTACAACTTAACTAGATGAAGGGATCGGTTGGTAGGACATGTTCTGAGGCATCAAGGGATCACCAATTTAGTATCGGCGGGCAGCGTGGAGGGTAAAAATCGTAGAGGGAGACCAAGAGATGAATACACCAAGCAGATTCAGAAGGATGTAGGTTGCAGTAGGTACTGGGAGATGAAGAAGCTTGCACAGGATAGAGTATCATGGAGAGCTGCATCAAACCAGTCTCAGGACTGAAGACCACAACAGCAACAAATCTCTGTCGTATGTTCTTCCAAACTGTCATCTTGAATACTGTTTCTAGTCTGCTGAGTTGATTCAATGAAGCTCTAGCCTCATTTCTCACAACTGGTTTTTCAAACGTATTACTGGCAGTATGTGTGAGGGCATTGATGACGCCCTCGCAGTTTTTATGTAGACATGCACATGTTTCCTCTCTTAATGACCAACCTGTTTTGATAAACTTTTTTCCGTTTTGCTTCCTGGTTTCATGAAAGAAACACATTGATCTCAGCGCCGTGTAGAATCAGAGAAAAAATTATAAAGATTTTGCACTACATTGAAAAATGAACATGCTTCCCGACAAGAGCTTGCAGCTTTAGTGCCGACTAAATTCGAAGAATGTGCTGCACAAGGCACATAATACGCTTTCGGATTGCGTTATTTAATGCGTGCCTCCAAACCAGTGTAGTTTCCTGGCATGTTGTCATGTGACTGGCCTCTACAGTCAGTAATATCAATGGAATTTGTAGACAGGACTTTTAGTATGACCTCAGTCAAGTTTTCGGACTTGTGTACCGGGTTTGGTAAAAACAGAAGGAAACGTTCAACAGGTTCACCACACTCATTCACATATCTTATTATGAAAGATAATTGATCAATATGTGAAATGTCCGCAGTAGAATCTACTATTATAGGGAAATATTTGGCCTGTTTTATTTCACTTATGATAATAATTTTTATTTGTTTAGAAAGAAGCTCTATTATTTCATCACAGATCGTTGAAGAAAGATAACTTCAACGTCCCTGCCATATCGTTCAATGTGCTCTGCGAGAAAAGGACCAGACTCCGCTATAAGTTCAAGATACATTATAAATTGACCATTACGTAATGAACTTGCGCTGAGGACAACACACACACCCATGCCCGAGGGAGGACTCGAACGTCCGACGGGGGGAGACGCGCGGACCGTGACAAGACGCCTCAGACCGCATGGCTACCAAGCGCCGCTATTACCGGCTTATGATTACGATACTACGGTACAACTAATCTGAATCGTCCGAAACTTTTAATACTACTTGTACGCAGAATAAAAATATGCAAAATAATGTCATTGAAGCTGCTATCCTCACAGGTCCAGCAGCTGGAGAGACCTCCCTCTTACCTTATATACCAATGATCCCAACCGATACACCCATTCAGTTTAAGGGAATCAAGGTTTCGTTTGTGGTAACGATAAATAAGGCTCAAGATCGGACATTCAGATACGCTAGAATTGATTGACGAGCAGAGTGTTTTTACCATGGTCAATTGTATGTGCACTTTCACTAACAGTTTAGAAAACCAGTTCATACTCTAACCACACAGTATCCAAAACACGAAAAACGTTGTATATCCTGAAGTTTTGTTATTGTCTCCTGTACAAAAATAAAAAAAAAAAAACTTGTCAAAAAGAATAAATACCAACAACAAAAAGTAGGAATTCTTTTTCATTCGTGCTGTATATGATTTATTATAATTTCAAGTTCCATAACTTCAAAACAGGCGAAGTTGCAACGAGGAGCAGAAATATGCATCCTGACACAATTCGCACCGACTTCCTAAATTAGGAGAGAGAGAGAGGAGAGGGGATGTCAGATGGAGAGAGGAAGGAGAAGAAGATGAAGAGAAAGAGGGGGCGGAGAAGATGAACAGAGGAAGGGGGAGGAGGAGTGGAGAGAGAAGGTTGGGGGAGATAGACAAAGAGGGGAAGAGGAGAGGGAGATAGAGGGGAGGAGCATGTGGACAGAGAGGGGAGTAGGGAGATAGACAGAGTGAGGGGACGTGGAGATTTGTCCAGTATACAGGGTGGTCCATTGATAGTGACTTGGCCAAATATTTCACGAAATAAGCATCAAACGAAAAAAGAGCGAAACTTGTCTAGCCTGAAGGGGGAAACCAGATATCTCTATGGTTGGTCCGCTAGATGGCGCTGTCATAGGTCAAACGGATATCAACTGCGTTTTTTAAAATAGGAAACCCCATTTTTATTACATATTCGTGTAGTACGTAAAGAAATATGAATGTTTTAGGTGGACCACATTTTTCGCTTTGTGATAGACGACGCTGTAATAGTCGCAAACGTATAAGTACGTGCTATCATGCAACATTCTCCCAGTGCGGACGGTATTTGCTTCGTGATGAAATAGACCGTTTACCAATTGCGTAAAAGATCGATATCGTGTTGATGTATGGCTATTGTGCTCAAAATGCCCAACAGGCGTGTGCTATTTATGCTTCTCGGTATCCTGGACATCATCTAAGTGTCCGGACCGTTCTCCGGATAGTTACGTTATTTAAGGAAACAGAAAGTGTTCAGCCACGTGTGAAACGTCAGCCACGACCTGCAACAAATGATGATGCCCAAGTAGGTGTTTTAGCTGCTGTCGCGGCTAATCGGCACATCAATAGCAGACAAACTGCGCGAGAATGGGGAATCTCAAAAACGTCGGCGTTGAGAATGCTACATCAACATCGATTGCACCCGTACCATGTTTCTATCCACCAGGAATTGCATGGCGACGACTTTGAACGTCGTGTACAGTTCTGCCACCGGGCACGAGAGAAATTACGGGACGATGACAGATTTTTTGCACGCGTTCTATTTAGCGACGAAGCATCATTCACCAACAGCGGTAACATAAACCGACATAATATGCACTATTGGGCAACGGAAAATCCTCGATGGTTGCGACAAGTGAAACATCAGCGACCTTGGCGGGTTAATGTATGGTGCGGCATTATGGGAGGAAGGATAATTGGCCCCCATTTCATCAATGGCAATCTAAATGATGCAATGTATGCTGATTTCCTACGTAATGTTCTACCGGTGTTACTACAAGATGTTTCACTGCACGACAGATTGGCGATGTACTTGCAACGTGATGGATGTCCGGCACTTAGATCGCGTGCGGTTGAAGCGGTGTTGATTAGCATATTTCATGACAGGTGGATTGGTTGTCGACGCACCATAACATGGCCCACACGTTCACGGGATCTGAAGTCCCCGAATTTCTTTCTGTGGGGAAAGTTGAAGGATATTTGCTATCGTGATCCATCGACAACGCCTGACAACATGAGAACATTACGGAAGGCGAACTACTCGCTGTTGAGAGGAATGTCGTTACACGTATTGCCAAATGCATTGAGGTTGACGGACATCATTTTGAGCATTTATTGCATTAATGTGGTATTTACAGGTAATCACGCTGTAACAGCATGCGTTCTCAGAAATGATAAATTCACAAAGGTACATCTATCACATTGGAGCAATCGAAATAAAGTGTTCAAACGTACCTACGTTCTGTATTTTAATTTAAAAAACCTACCTGTTACCAAGTGTTCGTCTAAAATTGTAAGACATATGTTTGTGACTATTACAGCGCCATCTATCACAAAGCGAAAAAAGTGGTCCAACTAAAACATTCATATTTCTTTACGTACTTCACGAATAAGTAATAAACAATGGGGTTCCTATTTTAAAATGGTTCAAATGGCTCTGAGCACCATGGGACTTAACTTCTGAGGCCATCAGTCCCCTAGAACTTAGAACTACTTAAACCTAACTGAACTAAGGACATCACACACATCCATGCCCGAGGCAGGATTCGAACCTGCGACCGTAGCGATCGCGCGGTTCCAGACTGTAGCACCTAGAACCGCTCGGCTCCTATTTAAAAAAAAAAACAAAAAAAAACGCAGTTGATATCCGCCACCCAGCGGGCCAATCATAGCGCCATCTGGCTTCCCTCTTCAAACTAGACAAGTTTCGTTCTTTGTAGTTTTTTCGTTTGACACTTATTTCGTGAGATATTTGGCCCGCCCACTATCAATGGACCACCCTGTATATGTTTCTTAAAATTACGATATAATTATTTCAGTTCTAAGCTAGTATAAACGGTTAAGAGTATTTGAAATGTAAACATCTGAATGTGAAAGTAGTAAGTGATGATGATGTGTTTATCACTGTTCTCTGTGAAGTGTCCTGTACTGGGCGCCGCATACAAGAACCTACTCCCAGGTATACAAAGAACAATATGTTTATTAATGAGCACATAAAACACAATCATAGGTCCAGACTTACGAGTATGTACAAGAACAACAGTCATGATCTGTTTATACTGTTAGGTGAGACAGACGGGTTCATTGACTCTAACTGACAAAGCTCTGTGTCCAAAAGGACCACTATTCAGGAGGGTTGTCACGGAACACAACACAGTTGTAAGCCATGCTATACCACAGTCCACAGTACCAGGGCCCAGTGAGGTGAAAGCACAGCGAAGACATGGATGGCTGGCAGCACATGGTTGGTATCATTGACAGTGTTCCCTGGCTGGTGTCAGGATTCCAAGTGCTGGACACTGACCACATGATGCCTTAGGCACTGTGCTGGTGGAAGGACTTGTGACTATTTTAGAACTTGTGATAGTGTGGACGAAATTAGGCCAACATGTACTGTAACTCCTAGGAGAGGTGTGACAGCAACCTTTCAGCAAGGAGAGCGCCAAAGCGCACAGTGGTAACATCCTGAATAGTCCCTGACGAGACTATGGTTGCTGTCATGGGGATCTCACTTTGTTATGGCTCTCGTTTCCTTGGCCCCTATGAGCCCGAACATCAGCCACCCATGGTACTCTCCTGCTATGTTGGTGGGCCACATGCCCAGATACATGAACCCTCTTCAGGGAAGAGATGGCGGACGACCTCACTGTCCAGGGCGTTGGAGTCACCATTGCTGGTGTCCTGAGGAAAATATGAATGAGGGTCATTGCTGTCCATGGGAATGTACCAGCTGGGGATTGGCGTCGATTTGTTCAGTGGGTGACTGGGGATAGGGCTGCTGAGAGAGGTCACTCTCGAACCACGGATGGAGAAGATCTGGAACAGGAAATGATGGGAAGTCTTATGCCAAGGCATCCTCATCCATGTGTGGCCTCATATCACTAAGACGCCTACAACACAAGGACCGGTCTGACAGTTGGACCTCAACAATCGCCTTGCTGAGAAGATGAGTTACACAGCCAGAACAAGGAACGCTGTGGTTGACCATACAGCTTTTATACTGCGCTCACCCCCTTGTGAGACACAGAACAGAAGGAGGCGAGCGATAATGTGAAAGCACCACCAATTCTATTATGCTTATGTAACTTTGGATACCAGATGGAGCAGTGCTGTATGGACCAAATGAATGCAGTCCCTCATCAGTCACAATGGTTTCAGGTAAATATTCAACAGAAAAAATTTAATGTCATAAGGCTTGTATGGCTTTTGCTAATTTTTTCGATTACATATGCGAGACATAGGGGAATTTGCTCCCGACATTCCCAACATCAACCAAGAAGGACCTAGGAAAGGACCTGTGAAACCCAGATGAATGTGTGAAAAGGGAGACATTGCCAGAGGCCATGGGAAATATTTGTATGTGGGGCTGCTTGTTTATGCTTACGTAGCTGGCAAGTAGCGAGTACCTGTTCTGTTTCTTTGTGATTGTCTTTCCAAAAAACATGTTCAGAAACCATTATTTTTGGAATAATAGTTCCCCAATGGAACTGATGGATCAGCATTAACATCCAGAACTGTAAAGCTTTTGTTTAACTACTGTCTGAGCCATGGAAAAAAACTGCTGTTTTGTAGAGCGCGCCGCAGCGCGTTGTGTGAAGCAGTCGCCATCCGTTTCTGCCGGTGGCGCCGCAGTGGCAATCGCAGCTTTGGTGTCTCCCTCTGGTGGAAAAGGGGAAAGGTTGCCTGTTAACGTGCATTTAAGGGGCGCTATAAGCTCACCAATTGGTCAGTTGCTCAGTCGAAGTGAGTGTGGGTCAGTCACTCGTCACCAGTTGCTGGTCTGTCTCTCGTTCGCATTTGTGCGGCAGTTAGTGTCTGTCTGTCGTTCGGAGAGCTAGTATGTCTGTCGTTTGGATCAAACTTTAAAGCCGGCAAAATGAGAGTCTTGCCACTCTTCCAGTAACAGATCTCGGATAGTGGTCGTCCGGTCGGAGCGGAGTTCCTGCATCTGAGTCTGCGCGTTAAGCCGCCAGTCTGCTCGAGTTGCTCGGGCAACGGTCATTGGCGGTTGGATCGATCGGTTGGTCGGTCGCGCACTGAGACACAAGATGACTTGTCCGCCTTGAGCGTCGGCGCATGTGAGTCCAGTGGGCCGCGCCATATTGCGAGGGGTAGTGGCTTCGCGGCCGACACGAGAGCAACAGGATCCAATCCAAACCGACGACATCGGTGGCGCCGGTGCGAGCAGTGACGCCGTGAAACGGGAGATTGGCACGCTTCCTGGGTGCGTTGAAGCGGCTGGCAGCGGACAGTTCGGGAGAGCGTTGGGGGTGCTGCGCCAGTCTTCGCCAAAATCGCAGTTTATTAGAAGTAATTGGAGATATGTTCTTTCGTTTACTTGTTAAATTCTACTTGTTTTCTTGGTGAGGTCACCAACCGCTTTGTTTTGGAGTCGTCCCACCATTATTCTCCGTTTTCCCACCCACGGGACGGTGGTTATTTATGAGTGGGGCGGTCCGTTTATCCCTTGTGGAGTAGGGGCGGGTTAGAGCAGCCTGCGGTTCGGGTTGTTCGATAATCTCCCTGTCAATCTGTCATGTTTGTCGGATCCGGTGTTAACGAATTTATTGCTTGAAGTGTAACGGTCGAATTCCTGAAATATATTTTTATCTTGCCTATCATCTTGAGAGGCGGTATATGTTAATGTAGAGCATGTTTGGCCAACCTTGTATATTTTATGTAAGACTGCATGTCATGGGTTTTTATTTAAATGGTCATTTTAGTATATAAAGTTGCCACCCTTCCACCGTGAGAGTTTTTTTTTAATCAAGTTGAACTTTCGGGGCAAGTTAATCTTTTAATGTTAGTGTTTCGTACCCTCTCCATCCCTCCTACGGGGTGCATAGTTTATGTGCTTGTGTGAGTTGTTAAAATTTTTAGTTTAAAGTAATCTGGTGTGTTGCAGATTTGCACTAGTGTAGTCTTTCAGAGGTTGTTGTGAGCGGTCGCGGTCGCGACTACAGCCGTGTCAAATGGGAGTGGCAAGGTTCTCAGCCCGAAAGCTAATACAGCAAAAAAAAAAAAAAAAAAAAAAAAGGCTCTGAGCACTATGGGACTTAACATCTATGGGCATCAGTCCCCTAGAACTTAGAACTACTGAAACCTAACTAACCTAAGGACATCACACAACACCCAGTCATCACGAGGCTCATACAGTCAATAATTTGTTCTTTCTGCCTCTGAATAAATTGTAACTTGATATTTAGAGTGCGTTTTCTGATTATAATTTTAAATCTGTTTCTAAAAAAAAGGCTTTTACGAATAAAATTTCCATTTGTTGAAAGAAATTTGATTAGTTTTCATCAGTTACCCACTGGCAACTACTTCCACGCTCACATAGGGTGATTAAGTGTGTTAATGTTCTTGATGAATCGCTAGTAAATAAATTAAATTCTTAACAAAAGGTTTTGAAAGTAAATTCACGGTTCACTGTCATTATGGAGAATGTGAACTCACTTGAGTGTTGATAATTCATGGCAATAGAGACAATATATCTGCACTTCAAGATGTTGTATGGGATTTTTTTCTGTTGGCCACATGTGTTTCACCAGTTTCATGACTTCTGTAAACACAGGGTCCTCAGATTCCAGTCAGGTAATCGTCTTGGTATCTACAGGAAACTGGAACGATTGCGTCTGATTCCATGTCCACGTGAAAGCAAACTTTTGGTGTGACCTCACATGCTGTGTTGTAGAGTGGTAGTAGATGTCATAAGAGTATTCCACGAGGAACAAAGGCGAACGTTGTAGATTCCACGCCGTCTTTACAGATGTGTTTGTCTTAAACAATGGCGGAAGCTGCTTGTGACCCATTAAAAGAACAAAACGTTGACCATACACGTAATCGTGAAACTTTTGACTGCAAATAGGATGGTGAAAGCTTCTTTTGCAATTTGACTATAGTTGTGTTGAGTTGGCATCAGCGTTTTTGATGCAAAAGCAATCGGGTATTTAACGTCCATTTACTTTATGAGGGATAACTGTTCCAACTCAATTGTATGGCGCATCAGCGGCGACAATAAATAGTTTGGTAGCACTGTAAGTCATAAAGGGTATTGGTTGGAGCAATGCACGTTTTAAGTCCTAAAACGCAGTGTTACAGTGGGGGGACGAGTTCCATTTAACGTTTTTGCGAAGTAGCTGATGAAGAGGTTCGGCGATTGCAGCTAAATGCTATATGAGCTTGATTTGTTTGGCATCCCTTGGTGCCGGTAGGTTTTGTGTAGCGTCCATGTGATTTGGGTTGGTGGGTCCTGAAAGCACTGACAATGTGTTCCAAATATTCCACCTGCCGCACAAAAAAGAGGCTTTCATCTTTATTGCATTTTAAGTTCACTTTTGTAAGACACTAAAAATGGTGTCAAAATTTGTGGCCAAGTCTTTGGCGTTCTTGGCCATTATGAGGATGTCATCTAGATAATTGGTTGCATGGGGAATTCCTTGGGTAAGTTTCTGCATGTGTCTTTGAAAATGGCTGGCTTTCTAACTATTCTGAAAGGCAGTTGATTATATTGGAACAAGCCAAGTAGCATGTTAATTACGAGAATGCATTTGGAGTATCATTCAATGGAACGAGCATACATGGATTGTAGTAGGGAAGGCGATAAGTTGATTTCATTTTCATGAGAAAATTTTAGGAAAGTGTGTATCATCTGTGAAGGAGATAGCATTCAGGAGACTAGGTAGAACTATTCTTAAGCACTGCTCGAGTGTTTGGGATCTTCACCAGGTTGGATTGAAGGACAGCATCGAAACAGATCAGAGGCGGTCTGCTAGATTTGTTACCGGTAGGTTTGAACAACATTCAAATATTACAGAGACGCTTTGGAAACTCAAATCTCTGGAAGGAAGGCGACGTTCTTTTGGAAGAACATTATTGAGATAATTTAGAGAACCGGCATTTGAAGCTGACTGTAGAACGATTCTGCTGTCGCCAATGTACCACGAAGATAAGAGAAATAAATGCTCTTATGGAGGCATATAGACGATCGATTTTCCTTCTCTCTACTTGCGAATGCAAAAGGAAATGACTATTAATAATAAAGGGTTTCCTCCATCACGCACCGTATAGTGGCTTGCGGAGTATGTATACAGATGCAGATGTAGACAGCTGTAAGTACACTGGTGTCCAAAATTAAAGCGACAAACCACTATTTCCATGTCCTGAGTCTAATTCGCGATATAATCACACAACAGATGTTCGTACAATCGTGTCCTGCAAGGAAGCTGAAAGTCTGGTCAACGGGCAGCCACGCTTACGATGACGTCAGGGCACATTTCAAACGAGGTAGTGTTTGCAGGGTAGTCCCACATCCACAATCACAGGCTCTCTGCGTTGGAGGGCCATGGGAAGAATGGAAGCAAGACAGTCGCAAACTGATGTGGCCTAATGTGAATCGTTCTGCTGTTTTTCGGATGTCGCGACAGTTTATAGAGGCTTAAACTGTACCACAAAGACCCGGGCGGGCTGACCACATGTGACATCAGAAAGAGAGAGTTGTTATTTGGCTATAAGGGCACGGCGTTACTGCCTTAGTACTGCACGCAAACTAGCATCTGACCTCGCAGCATCCACTGGACGTGTTGGATCGAGGCAAACGGAGAACAGAAGGCTTCAGCAGACTGGCATTTATTGTCGGAGACCTGCTGTATGTGTACTTCTGCCGCAACTTCACAGAAGAGAACGGCTAGAGTGGAGCCGACAACAAGTCACCTGGACGTTCGAACAGTGGGCCAATGTTCTTTCCACAGATGAGTCCTGATTTGGTCTGGACAGTGATTCTCGACGGATCCGCATCTGGAGGGAATGGGGAACGCGATTTTGGGACCCAACCATTGACTGATATCGAGGATGATCCCTAATTGCGTGGGCAGGGATTATGCTGACTACTCGAACACTCCATGAAATTGTACGGTTAAAACGGCAAGGTTTAACTGCTGTCAGGTATCGTGATAAGATCTTCGGACCTCATGTACAGTTGTTGCAAGGTGCTGTATTCATGGATGTTAATGCTCGACCCCATAGAGCACAGATGGCTGATGTTTTACTGGAAACGGAAGATATTGCACGCATGACGTGGCCTGCTCGCTCTCTCGATTTAAATCCCACAGAGCACTTGGGACATGGGTTGCATCACGTCAGCATTCACCAACCACTCTCCAAGACAAGCGAGCAGTAGTGCAGGAAGACTGGGCGTTATTGCCTCGAAATGAGATTGATGACATCATTCCTGCATTCCCCATCGCTTGTCAGGCCTGTATTGCTGCCGCAGGTGGTCACACCCCCTACTGAGCGCACTAACCAGTTGTCAGATTGTGTGTGTAAATCTGTTAAGCTGGAAAAAAATAACAATATTTTTTCTACCGTTAAGCATGTGCAGTTGTTTACGTTCTGTATTCTTTTCATTGTTTCTACTTTACTACCACCTGATTATACTGTTTCGTGGCAAAATAAACATAATCTTGCAAAATTCCGGTTTGTTGCTTTAATTTTGGACACCAGTGTAGGCTTTCGTATAGTCGATCTCTGCGAACAGCGTGCTCCTGGAATGTTTTGTCGCAATATCTTCCATTCTACATCTACATGTCTACTCTGCAATTCACATTTAACTGCTTGGCAGAGGGTTCATCGAACCACAATCATACTATCTCTCTACCATTCCACTCCCGAACAGCGAGCGGGAAAAACGAACACCTAAACTTTTCTGTTCGAGCTCTGATTTCTCTTATTTTATTTTGATGATCATTCCTACCTATGTAGGTTGGGCTCAACAAAATATTTTCGCATTCGGAAGAGAAATTTGGTGACTGAAATTTCGTAAATAGATCTCGTCGCGACGAAACACGTCTTTTCTTTAATGACTTCCATCCCAACTCGCGTAGCATATCTGCCACACTCTCTCCCCTGTTACGTGATAATACAAAACGAGCTGCCCTTTTTTGCACCCTTTCGATGTCCTCCGTCAATCCCACCTGGTAAGGAGCCCACACCGTGCAGCAATATTCTAACAGAGGACGAACGAGTGTAGTGTAAGCTGTCTCTTTAGTGGACTTGTTGCAATGAAACGCAACCTTTGGCTCGCCTTCCCCACAACATTATCTATGTGGTGTTTCTAACTGAAGTTGTTCGTAATTTTAACACCCAGGTACTTAGTTGAATTGTCAGCCTTCAGAATTGTACTATTTATCGAGTAATCGAATTCCAACGGATTTCTTTTGGAACTCATGTGGATCACCTCACACTTTAGCGTGAACTGCCACCTGCCACACCTTATAGCAATCTTTTCTAAATTGCTTTGCAACTGATACTGGTTTTCGGATGACCTTACTAGACGGTAAATTACAGCATCATCTGCAAACAACCTAAGAGAACTGCTCAGATTGTCACCCAGGTCATTTCTGTAGATCAGGAACAGTAGAGGTCCCAGGACGCTTCCCTGGGGGAACACCTGATATCTCTTCAGTTTTACTCGATGATTTGCCGTCTATTACTACGAACTGCGACCTTCCTGACAGGAAATCACGAATCCAGTCGCACAACTGAGACGATACCCCATAGGCCCGCAGCTTGGTTAGAAGTCGCTTGTGAGGAACGGTGTCAAAAGCTTTCCGGAAATCCAGTAATACGGAATCAACCTGAGATCCACTGTCGATAGCGGCCATTACTTTGTGCGAATAAAGAGCTAGCTGCGTTGCACAAGAACGATGTTTTCTGAAACCATGCTGATTACGTATCAATAGATCGTTCCCTTGGAGTTGATTCATAACGTTTGAATACAGTATATGCTCCAAAACCCTACTGCAAACCGATGTAAATGATATAGGTCTGTAGTTCGATGGATTACTCCTACTACCCTTCTTAAACACTGGTGCGACCTGCGCAATTTTCCAATCTGTAGGTACAGATCTATCGGTGAGCGAGCGGTTGTATATGATTGCTAAGTAGGGAGCTATTGTATCAGCGTAATCTAAAAGGAACCTAATCGGTATACAATCTGGACCTGAAGACTTTCCCGTATCAAGCGATTTGAGTTGCTTCGCAACCCCTAAGGTATCTACTTCTAAGAAACTCATGCTAGCAGCTGTTCGTGTTTCAAATTCTGGAATATTCTATTCGTCTTCCCTGGTGAAGGAATTTCGGAAAACTGCATTCAAGAACTCCGCTTTAAGGGCACAGTCGTCGGTAACAGTACCATCGGCACTGCGCAGCGAAGGTATGGACTGCGTCTTGCCGCTTGTGTACTTTACATACGACCAGAATTTCTTCACATTTTCTACCAAATTTCGAGACAATGTTTCGTTGTGGAACCTATTAAAGGCATCTCGCATTGAAGTCCGTGCCAGATTTCGCGCGTCTGTAAATTTTAGCCAATCTTCGGGATTTCGCGTTCTTCTGAACTTCGCATGCTTTTTCCGTTGCTTCTGCAACAGCGTTCGGACCTGTTTTGTGTACCATGGGGGATCAGTTCCGTCTCTTACCAATTTATGAGGTATGAATCTCTCTATTGCTATTGCTACTATATCTTTGAATTTGAGCCACATCTCGTCTACATTTGCATAGTTAGTTCGGAAGGAATGGAGATTGTCTCTTAGGATGGCTTCTAGTGACACTTTATCCGCTTTTTTAAATAAAATTATTTTGCGTTTGTTTCTGGCAGATTTGGAAGAAAGGGTACTGAGCCTAGCTACAACGACCTTGTGATCACTAATCCCTGTATCAGTCATGATGCTTTCTATTAACTCTGGATTGTTTGTGGCTAAGAGGTCAAGCGTGTTTTCGCAACCATTTACAATTCGCGTTGGATCGTGGACTAACTGCTCGAAATAATTTTCGCAGAAAGCATTTAGGACAATCTCTGAAGATGTTTTCTGCCTACCACCGGTTTTGAACAAGTATTTCTGCCAACATATCGAGGGAAGGTTGAAGTCCCCACCAACTATAACAGTATGAGTGGGGTAATTATTTGTTACGAGACTCAAATTTTCTCTGAACTGTTCAGCAACTATATCATCGGAGTCTCGGGGTCGGTAGAAGGAGCCAATTATTAACTTAGTTCGGCTGTTAAGTATAACCTCCACCCACACCAATTCGTACTGAGTATCTACTTCCACATTTTTGGAATGATAAGTATCAGTGATGGATTTGGCATTTACTACTGATTTAAAATCGCCACAAATTATCAGAGAAACATAGGAGTTTTCTACTAATAAGATCAGTCCCCTGACTGTTAGAGGCAAGTGTCAGGATTCCTTCCTCATGCAATCCTTGGAGTTCTAGGTGCAGTTTTTCCCGTAACATGAAAGGCACATTCTGCGCTTTGAAGGGCTTGGGAGTCGCTGGCAACTTCAGCGTAAAATGTACCTCAAAGTTAGAGACTCGAATCATCTGATGAGAGAAGACTGAAGCGTACTTCGTTAATAATACTTGAAGATAGGTACTAGATCCAAACGACTGGACGCGGTTCATGGAGTCAAGAACTTCCAGTTGAGTGCGTCGAAAAGATCCAAACCTAAGAAGTTGGTGACCCTCTGCATGACGACGACCAGTATTCGAGCTGCCAGGGAGGATTTTTGATATTTCACTGTGGAAACAATTGACACCTCACCTCAGTGGTATCTTTGCCATAACTTTTTAATTGTTGGGCAAAAAACACCTTAGAGTGCGAGGTCGCAAATTCTGTCTTTAGTAAGATTCATCTGAAAGTGTTTTGTTAACAGTTATGACAAGAAAAATATTAGCTGCTGATGACTCATTATGTGCATCACCAGGCCGACAGAAAATGAGTGTACAGGAGTTGTAGAGATCAACGTCCTATGGGACGTATATACACTGAAGAGCCAAAGAAACTGGTACACCTTTCTAATATCGTGTAGGGCTCCCACGAGCACGCAGAAGTGCCGCAACGCAACATGGCATGGATTCGACTAATGTTTGAAGTAGTTTTGGAGGAAATTGACACCATGAATCCCGCAGGGCTGTCCATAATCTGTAAGAGTACGAGGGGGTGGGGAACTCCTCTGAACAGCACGTTACAAGGCATCCCAGATATGCTCAATAATGTTCATGTCTGGGGAGTTTGGTGGCTAGCGGAAGTGTTTAAAGTCAGAAGAGTGTTTCTGGAGACACTCTGTAGCAATTCTGGACGAGTGGGGTGTCGCATTGTCTTGCTAGAATCGCCAAAGTCCGTCGGAATGCACAATGAACATGAATGGATGCAGGTGATCAGACAGAGTGCTTACGTAAATATCATTTGTCAGAATCGTATCTAGACGTATCAGGGGGCACATATCATTGCAACTGCACACTCCCCACACCATTACAGAGCCTCCACCAGCTTGAGCAGTCCCCTGCTGACGTGCAGGATCCATGGATTCATGATGTCTCCATACACGTCCGTCCGCTCGATACAATTTGAAACGAGTCTCGTCTGACCAGGCAACATGTTTCCAGTCATCAACAGTCCAATGTCGGTGTTGACACGTTAAGGCGAGGCGTAAAGCTGTGTGTTGTGCAGGGTACACGAGTGGGTCTTCGTCTCTGAAAGTCCATATCGATGATATTTCGTTGAATGGTTCCCACGCTGACACTTATTGATGGCCCAGCATTGAAATCTGCAGCAATTTTCGGAAGAGTTGCACTTCTGTCGCCTTGAAAGATTCCTTGCAGTCGTCGTTGGTCCTGTTCTTGTAGGATCTTTCCCCGGCCGCAACGATATCGGAGATTTGATGTTTTACCGGATTCCTGATATTCACGGTACACTCGTGAAATGGTCGTACGGGAAAATCTCCACTTCATCGCTATCTCGGAGATGCTGTATCCCATCGCTCGTGCGCCGACTGCAACACCACGTTCAAACTCACTTAAATCTTGAAAAACAGCCATTGTAGCAGCAGTAACCGATCTAACAACTGCGCCAGACACTTGTTGTCTTATGTAGGAGTTGCCGACCGCAGGGCAGTATTCTGTCTGTTTACATATTTCTGTATTTGAATACGCATGCCTGTACCACTTTCTTTGGCGCTTCATTGTATTACACTTCACAAAATTGCCACTTTCGACATTCAAGAAATGTTCAAAACAAACCATTAACTTGCACCATGAACACCGAATGAAAAATGGCGCTACACAGTGATCACAATGGTTCTCACCATCAAGATCGAAGCGAACTCCTCAAGAGTTACAAATGGTGCAGGACGTTCAGCTAGGTATTCACTCTTAATGAATGCATGCAGAATCGTATTGGTGTAACAAGGTGGTGAGAGATGGTGGAATGTAACCGAACGCGAAACTGACTGTCACTTATCGTGAAACTGGCTGTCCTTTAAGGCGTAGCTGCAGATGGTGCGATAATATGTTTCGTAGGCATGGAAGACACGCACGTCCAGAGGCTGAACTTGTCCGTTTTAGATGGAATGAATTGCAATGTCACACACATTTCAGAGGGAATAGCTGGCTCTAAAGAAGTATGATTTCTGTATACATAGCAGGAACCGACCAAAAGCAAGTTATTTTGACCAGCTATTGGCCAAAAGCAGTACTGGTAATATATAGTTCTATTACGCTCATTTCACACTCTTGCATTGTCTTATCTCGCTTACATTGACCCATGGTCTTGCGATGTTTATCACTTAAATATATTACCGAGACAAATGTATTCTCAAAATTTCATCACTCTACATTAATTACTTTTTGTTGTTGCGATTTGTTTCCGTTAGAGTATTTTGCCTCAACGATACAGATAGACGTACCGCAGGTGCAACCACAACGGAGAGGTATCTGTTGAGAGACCAGACAAACGTGTGGTTCCTGAAGAGGGGCAGCAGCCTTTTCAGTAGTTGCATGGGCAACAGTCTGGATGATTGAATGATCTGGCCTTGTAACAATAACCAAAACGGTCTTGCTGCGCTGGTACTGCGAATGGCTGAAAGCAAGGGGAAACTACGGCCGTAATTTTTCCCGAGGGCATGCAGCTTTCCTGTATGGTTAAATGATGATGGCGTCCTCTTGGGTAAAATATTCCGGAGGTAAAATAGTGCCCCATTCGGATCTCCGGGCGGGGACTACTCAAGAGGACGTCGTTATCAGGAGAAAGAAAACTGGCATTCCACGGATCGGAGCGTGGAATGTCAGATCCCTTAATCGCGCGGATAGGTTAGAAAATTTAAAAAGGGAAATGGATAGGTTAAAGTTAGATATAGTGGGAATTAGTGAAGTTCGGTGCTAGAGGAACAAGACTTTTGGCCAGGTGAATACAGGATTATAAATACAAAATCAAATAGGGGTAATGCAGCGGTAGGTTTAATAATGAATTAAAAAAGAGGAGTGCGGGTAAGCTACTACAAACAGCATAGTGAACGCATTATTGTGGCCAAGATAGACACAAAGCCCACGCCTACTACAATAGTACAAGTTTATATGCCAACTAGCTCTGCAGATGATGAAGAAATTGAGGAAATCTATTATGAGATAAAAGAAATTATTCAGGTAGTGAAGGGAGACGAAAATTTAATAGTCATGGGTGACTGGAATTCGTCAGTAGGAAAAGGGAGAGAAGGAAACATATTAGGTGAATATGGATTGGGGGGAAGAAATGAAAGAGGAAGCCGCCTGGTAGAATTTTGCACAGAGCATAACTTAATCATAGCTAATACTTGGTTCAAGAATCATAAAAGAATGTTGTATACATCGAAGAACCCTGGAGATACTAGAAGATATCAGATAGATTATATAATGTTAAGACAGAGATTTAGGAACCTGGTTTTAAATTGTAGGACATTTCCGTGGGTAGATGTGGACTCTGACCACAATCTATTGTTTATGAACTGTAGATTAAAACTGAAGAAACTGCAAAAAGGTGGGAATTTAAGGAGATGGGACCTGGATAAACTGACTAAACCAGAGATTACACAGGGTTTCAGGGAGAGCATAAGGGAACAATTGACAAGAATGGTGGAAAGAAATACAGTAAAAGAAGAATGGGTAGCTTTGAGGGATAAAATAGTGAAGGCAGCAGAGGATCAAATAGGTTAAAAGACGAGGGCTAGTAGAAATCCTTGGGTAACAGAGGAAATATTGAATTTAATTGATGAAAGGAGAACATATAAAAATGTAGTAAATGAATCTGGTGAAAAGGAATACAAACGTCTAAAAATGAGATCGACAGGAAGTGCAAAATAACTAAGCAGGGATGGCTAGAGGACAAGTGTTAAGGATGTAGAGGCTTATCTCATGAGGGGTAAGATAGATATTGCCTACAGGAAAATTAAAGAGACCTTTGGAGAAAGGAGAACCACTTGCATGAATATCAAGAGCTTTGATGGAAACCCAGTTCTAAGCAAAGAAGGGAAAGCAGAAAAGTGGAAGGAGTATATAGAGGGTCTATACAAGGGAGATGTACTTGAGGACAATATTATGGAAATGGAAGAGGATGTAGATGAAGATGAAATGGGAGATATGATATGGGAGATATGATACAGCGTGAAGAGTTGACAGAGCACTGAAAGACCTGAGTCGAAACAAGGCCCCCGAAGCAGACATCATTCCATTAGAACTACTGGCAGCCTTGGGAGAGCCAGTCGTGACAAAACTCTACCATCTTGTGAGCAACATGTACGAGACAGGCGAAATACACTCAGACTGCAATAAAAATATAATAATTCCAGTCTCAAAGAAAGCAGGTGTTGACAGATGTGAAAATTACCGAACAATCAGTTTAATAAGCCACAGCTGCAAAGTGCTAACGCGTATTCCTTACAGACGAATGCAAAAACTGATAGAAGCCGACCGTGGGGAGGTTAAGTTTGGATTCCGTAGAAATGTTGGAACACGTCAGGCAATATTGACCCTACGACGCCGGCCGCGGTGGTCTCGCGGTTCTAGGCGCGCAGTCCGGAACCGTGCGACTCCTACAGTCGCAGGTTCGAATCCTGCCTCGGTCATGGATGTGTGTGATGTCCTTAGGTTAGTTAGGTTTAAGTAGTTCTAGGGGACTAATGACCACAGCAGTTGAGTCCCATAGTGCTCAGAGCCATTTGAACCATTTTTTGACCCTACGACTTATCTTGGAAGAAAGATTAAGGAAAGGTAAACCTACCTTTGTAGCATTTGTAGACTTAGCGAAAGCTTTTGACAATGTTCTATGGAATATCCTCTCTCAAATGCTGGAGGTGGCAGGGGTAAAATACAGGGAGGGAAAGGCTATTTACAATTTGTACAGAAACCAGATTGCAGTTATAAGAGGCGAGGGCTATGATAGGGAAGCAGTGGTTGGGAAGGGGGTGAGACAGGCTTGTAGCCTCTCCCCGATGTTATTCAAAAATGGTTGAAATATCTCTGAGCACTATGGGACTTAACATCTTAGGTCATCAGTCCCCTAGAACTTACAACTACTTAAACGTAACTAACCTAAGGACACCACACACATCCATGCCTGAGGCAGGATTCGAACCTGCGACTGTAGCAGTCCCACGGTTCCGGACTGCAGTGCCTAGAACCGCACGGCCACCGCGGACGGCCGATGTTATTGAATCTGTATATTGAGTAAGCAGTAAAGGAAACAAAAGAAAACTGCGGAGTAGGTATTTAAATCCATGAAGAAGAAATAAAAACTTTGAGGTTCGCCGATGGCATTGTAATTCTGTCAGAGACAGCAAGCGACTTGGAAGAGCAGTTGAACGGAATGGACAGTGTCTTGAATGGAGAGTATAAGATGAACATCAGCAAAATCAAAACAAGGATAATGGAATGTTGTCGAATTAAGCCGGGTGATGCTGAGGGAATTAGATTAGGAAATGAGACACTGAAAGTAGTAAAGGAGTTTTGCTATTTGGGGAGCAAAGTAACTGATGATGGTCGAAGTAGAGAGGATATAAAATGTAGTTGGGCAATGGCAAGGAAAACGTTTCTGAAGAAGAGAAATTTGTTAACATCGAGTATGGATTTAAATGTCAGGAAGTCGTTTCTGAAAGTATTTGTATGGAGTGTAGCCATGTATGGAAGTGAAACATGGACAATAAATAGTTTAGACAAGAAGAGAATAGAAGCTTTCGAAATGTAGTGTTACATAAGAATGCTGAAGATTAGATGGGTAGATCACATAACTAATGAGGAGGTATTGAATAGAATTGGGGAGAAGAGGAGTTTGTAGCACTACTTGACCAGAAGAAGGGATCGGTTGGTTGAACATGTTCTGAGGCATCAAGGGATCACCAATTTGGTATTGGAGGGCAGCGTGGAGGGTAAAAATCGTAGAGGGAGACCAAGAGATGAATACACTAAGCAGATTCAGAAGGATGTTGGCTGCAGTAGGTACTGGGAGATGAAGATGTAAGTAGGCTGTTTGTGTGTTTATGTTGGTGACGCCACGAAGCGTTCTGTATGAAAATCACTGACGGTGCTGTGTGAAGTCTGTGGCTGGTTTGCATTGTTGGAATATTGTAATGTTGGACAGTGGACTGTTAACAGCGCGTAGCGTTGCGCAGTTGGAGGTGAGCCGCCAGCAGTGGTGGATGTGGGGAGAGAGATGGCGGAGTTTTGAGAGCGGATGATCTGGACATGTGTCAATCAGAGACAGTAAATTTGTATGACTGGATTTCATGAACTGATATATATATATATATATATATATATATATATATATATATATATATATATATATATATAATGACTTTTGAACACTATTAAGGTAAATACATTGTTTGTTCTCTATCAAAATCTTTCATTTGCTTAGTATGCCTATCAGTAGTTATTCCCTTCAGTAGTTAGAATCTTTTACTTAGCTGGCAGTAGTGGCGCTCGCTGTATTGCAGTAGTTCGAGTAACGAATATTTATGTGAGGTAAGTAATGCATGAAAGGTACAGGTTATTGTTAGCCAAGGCCATTCTTCTGTAGGAATTTTTGAAAGTCAGATTGCGTTGTGCTAAAAATATTGTGTCAGTTTAGTGTTGATCAGAATAAGTAAAGAGTGAAATGTCTGAGTATGTTCAGTTCTGCTCAGCTGTTTGAAAATCAAATAACGTAAGGGGTTTACCAGCACAGTAATTCAATAATTTTTCTAAGGGCACGTTTCAAAGCAGCTTGCACAGGATAGAGTAGCATGGAGAGCTGCATCAAATCAGTCTCAGGACTGAAGACGACAACAAGAACAACAACATTTGTAATAAAGTCGCTAACCTTAGCCGGTTACATAGAACACGGATAAATTTAAATCTTACTGTTGTGTCTCAAAACATTTGCCGTTACCTTTACTCTTTTACATGTGTGGTTCTGGAAATATTGGTTCCAGTCTGATGATGGTATCTCGCAGTCGTTTCTTTATAATTCAACACCTACGTGAAGCGATGAAAGTCGCTGTCGACGCACTTTCTGTTTTACGAAAGTAATCAAAAATATATTGTTAGGTTGCAAATCAGATAAATACGCGCAATGAGACATCTTTTTGTCTGTCAAATATTCAGCAGTTCGACCTTCTCTCAGCTGGCAATGCCTCGCTAAAAAACAGTGCAGACGTATTCTGTCGCTTCTCCTGATTTCATTGATGATTTGGGGCAAACAAATTCTTGTATATCATTAATCAATGACTATTTTCCGATCTTCTAAAGCAGTGGTCAACAAAATTTGAAGCTTTTGAGCCACAGTGCCGTTTGAAGACCTTCAGTGATATATTAGAAGGAACTTGGTCAGGGATAAAAAGCTTTTTAAAAATAGTTTTTCTTTTTTTGATTGCCTATAAACGTACGATTCTAGCAAATTAAAACTTAATTTTAATGGAAATGTAATTGAATTGTACATAAGTAATTGAATTGT